>NW_017306406.1:1653060-1678456 GCF_000935625.1 Nanorana parkeri | reverse complement strand
GGGGGGGGGGGGAGGAAAAGTAAAACAAGTGTGAAATGATATGCAGCTTGTCGTAAAATGCAAAAGTGTTAAAGGAGAACTATGGGGTAAGTGTTTTTCCCCATAGTTCGAAGGGTCATCGGAGGACATAAACTAGCGTCCTCCCGTGACCTAAAGCTCAGTATACCGCAAGCTACAGCTAGCGGTATACTAAGACTGCCGCAGCCGGGACGTATCCCGACATTCATGTCGAGATCCACCCAGCTGCGTGATTGACATCTGGCTCTGCCTATCTAGAGACAGCTGTACCCGCCCCCTCCCCGTCCCTTCCGCCAGTCAGCGCTGGAGGATCGGAGTTGGGGGGGGGAGAATCCCTGCAGGGAGCCGTGAGTGACAGTCACGGCTCACTGCAGGGATATGAACGAGTGACGGTATGTGTTCGCTCATTTCCCGATCTATTGAGCCGACGTGTGACAGTTTAATTGTCACACGTTGGCTCGAACTATGAGGTTGAGTGAAAATCAGTCACCTCATAGTTCTCCTTTAAACCCAGTAAACATACACAGAAATAGAACGGGTGTACTTATAAAATGTTCTCAGAGCCGTTCGCTCTGTGAACATCTGACTTTTACATTTGCACCACATTATGGCCACTAGAGGGTGTCAGGGAGCATAAGAAATTCCTATGCCACATTATGACCATTAGATGAAGCCAAGGAGAATAGGCAATCCCTATGCCTACGCTGTTTCCCAGCGGGGATGAGAGAAAGTGACAGCCGGCCGAGCGCTGCGGGAGGAGAGCCCTGTGAGTGGCCGCTGTCTCTCCTCCCACACAGCTCAGCCTCCTATCACAGTCCGGCAGAGCGGTGTGTGGGCGGAGACAGCCTGCGCTGTCACATGAGGCAGGACTCTCCTCCCACACCGCTCGCATTAAATAAAAACATTTTCGGTTTCGGCCTGACAATTTTTTAAATTTCGGTTTCGTTTCAGTTTTTAAATTTCTATTTCGGTGCACCTCTAATTAAAACTTACCTGTGTCTCCACCGCGGCGCTCTTGTCCAAACATCTGAAAAATCTCGGGCGGCCGCAAAGGATCTTGGTTCGGGCACATTCACAGTTCAGATTTTCGTCCGGGAGACGAGGAAAGACACAAGGTAAGTCCTTGGACGCGTGCACCCTCATGCAGACACCGTGGGACAGGAAGTGCCAGCAAGCACAGAGGAGTCAGCGCTGGATCCGAGACAAGCACCAGCGCTGGAGGGACAGCTGAAAACGACAGGAAAGAAGAAGATCGGATCAAGAGACCTCATTTAAGGTAAGTCCCTACACTAATATTGGGGGGAGAGAAAAAAATTATACTTTAATGTTGCTTAAGGAGTTAGATCCTAAAAATACATTCAGGTATCTTAACTATTATAAACAATGTATTTTATTTGTGTATCGCTCTGCTGTAGATCCTCAAACCATCTCTGATTTGGTGCTGACACTGTCCTTCCTTGGAGGGGGGCTACTTTTCTTCCCAATGGTCCCTGTGTAAGTTGTTAGGTAGTCACCGCTCCAAGCTCACTCCCGTGATAGACTACAATCTCAATAAAAATTAGTAAACTAAACATGAGATTGTAGTCCATCCTGGGAGTGAGCTTGGAGCGGTGACTACTCTACAACACACACAGGGACCATGGGGAACAAAAGTAGCCCCCCTCCAGAAGGAAGGACAGTGTCAGCACCAATTCAGAGATGATTTGAGGACCCACAGCCGAGTGATACACAAATAAAGTACAGTATTGTCGGGTACTTGAATGGATTTTTTAAGATTTAACTCCTGAGTTTAGTGTTACTTTAATAGCACAATGTATGAATTGTATTTATATAGAGAGCTGAGAGTCCCGCACTTCCCAGCACTGACTCCATGTCCTGTGTGCTCCCCTCTCATGATGTTGCCCGAGGGATAAGGAAGGAAATCATTATTTATCTGCTCCAGCGATGTTTTCCTAGGATTGAAGACCACAGCCTGCACACTGCATGCTACGTGGATTTATAGCGCTTTTCCTGTCCTATTGCACAGGGGACAACGCTGAACTCCGGCCTTCCCTCCATCCTTGCACAGTTGTACCGGCTCCTCTCCTGGACTGAAATTGCTTATTCTGATTTCACTGAACACTGGGAGCTTCTTATAATGTGCATTAGAAGCTGCAGCAAGTCAGATAGAGCTCACCTCATTTCCTGGCTGGAGGACGTCCAGCATGAAACTGTCCAGTCCTTTCCTCCCCTGCCTGCCTGTCCCTGGCATGCTGCTTTCATCCATTGGATTACAGGTCAATCATGGAGGTTTTATTTAAAAATGTAATTAGCATGCTGATAGATAAAGCAGCGGTAGGCAGCCTTAGCATTCCAGCTGTGGTGAAACTACAAATGCCATCATACCTATGGGAGTCATGCCTGTGGCTGTTAAGAGTCTTGCAATGCCTCATGGGAGTTGTAGTTGGACCGCAGCTGGAGGGCCGAGGTTGCCTATCTTTGCTTTACAGGATAGAGATACTGTATCCCATTGGAGAGGATATAAATGTTACCATTTATTCTAACAGAGTTCCCTGTTTATATTTATGCTGCCGAAGTCCCTGTTCACACTTTGGCGTTGCAGGAACACGAGCAAGAATCGTTTCATGTACGTGCATTGGCGCGCCTTCAGGCCCGGTGCAGACCTGAGCGAACCGGGACACACAGACAGCGAGTGCCGCGCGGCCCCATTGATTTCAATGGGGTACATCTGTGCAGCAATCACAGAAAAAAGGTAGATGTACATTTTACACGACGCATGACCGTTTTAGCCTGTGTTCTGATGCACTAGTGTAATCGCACCAGAAAACCCCGCGATCTGCACGCCGTGACTGGGTTGCCATTAGAAAATAATGGCACCCACAGTGCGACCGCCGTTGATGGGCGACTCCCTGGCCTCGCGGTATCGTGCACGATTGCCCGCGTAGTTACAGATCGCCCAGGAGTGCACCGGCCCTCGCACAAGACGTCAAAAACTTGCAACACACTTGCGGTGTCGTTACTTGTTAATGGCACCCCAAATGTGGCCGGTAAAAGGCACGTTTTTGCCCACACGTGACTGCGCGTCAAATGCACACACATGCATGGCCTTTGCACAGAGTCCACAGTGGTTGTTATATCCTCTCCTGCATCATGTGAAGGTGCTGTCATGAAGGGGAGTGCTGGTGGAGAGGATGGAAATCATAGTGGTCCCCCCATATCCCGGATCCAGCGATGCTGCATAGAATTATTCCAGCATCAAAGGTAGATCTCCATTCCTGAGAGTCAAGATGATAAAAGTGGAACTCCAGCTCAAACATTATTTTCTAGTTTTGGATAGAAGAAGTTTAGAAACTCTATTGGGGTTCTTTGCCATCTCTGTCCCTTGGAAGGTGCTTCCTAAAAGGTGCTGGGAAGGGGAATGTGCTGGAGCCACTGCCAGAAGATCGCGGCTATCACTGTATGTAGTGCGGACTACTACAGTGATTTTCAGTGTCGCCGCTGGCCCTTCAGAGATCAGATATGGATTCTGGGATCGAGCCGAGCTGACCAGTGTACGGATCCATAAAACATCATTGCTGGAGTTCCTCTTTAGGGCCAGTTTACACCATAAACAGTGCGTTCCAGAGCGGTCAGCCTCTGGAACGCACTGTATCGCATTCCGCCCGGCTTCCTGCGGGTGGCAGCCTCAGTGCGATCGCCCGCACCAGAACGCGTGGCACATCAGTACCTGCATTCCGGTCCAGTGCGATCTGCAAAAATAGTGCTTGCAGGGGCGGGAGGGGGGCGTGACGGTACATTGAAGCCAATGGCACCGCAGCCCCGCCCCACGTGTGATCCCTGTACCAGAACTTGTGGCACATCAGTGCCAGCGTCTCCAGTCCAGTGCGATCTGCAAAAATAGTGCTTGCAGGGGCGGGAGGGGGGCGTGACGGTACATTGAAGCCAATGGCACCGCAGCCCCGCCCCACGTGTGATCCCTGTACCAGAACTTGTGGCACATCAGTGCCTGCGTTCCAGTCCAGTGTGATATGCAAAAATATATATATACTTTATATATAGATATATAGATATATATATTTCCGTTCTATACGCTTGAACAGCTTTGTAAAAGTTACCTCCCCCCGCCAGCAATTTATATCCTCACTCGGATCATTGTTATTTTTTTGGGGGAAATTCATTGTTACCGTCTCTGAATTTACGGCCGTTCGTTCTGCCGAGCCCATCAATCTCCTCACTGCGACCTTGCTGCTGGGGAGGAAATGAACCCGAGATATTCTGTGCTGAGCGAGCCGGACAGGAAATCCACTTCCAGAACCTCCCGGCCAGTGCCGGAGTCCGGCCCGCCCCAACCCATCAGCGCCAGAGAAGACGTTTAATATTAGACGCCGTACAAAAGGACAGGAAATGTCCCCGCACAATGGGGAGGGGGCCACGGAGCCAGAGAGCTCAGCAGGGATCATCCGTCTGTAAAAATAGCTTTAGTGTCATCTACGTACACTTGGGGGATATTGAAAAAAGCACAAAACATTCACTGGCGGTGAATCAGTTGTTGCCATTGAAAGATTTACCTGTGTTGAATTTCAAGTTTTTACATTTCATGTTCATGTGCGTGCTTGTGAGTGTGCACGTGCCTGTGTGTGTGTGCACGTGCTTGTGCATTGCATATAGGGCAGCCCAATCCTCTCAATAGGCTGCCTGAAGCATGACAATCACACCACAGGAGCCCCCGCACCTTTTGTTATTCCAAAACTCATCACACCGAAACGCATGGTACCGTTTTACCATGCGTTTTTGGTGCAATATCATGCAAGTTCATTAACCACTTGCTGTCCGGAGCAGTTTCTTACATCTGCACACACATGATGAAATCTTTGGCTGGCAAACAGCTTCAGACCCAGACCCCCAAAACAATTATATATTTTCTGAAAGCTGAGGCCCTGTAGATGAAAAAAAATGCTAGTTGCAATTTCTTATGTCGCACGGTATTTGCGCAAATGTTTATTAAACCGGTATTTTTGGGATAAATGAAATTTAGTGCGCAGAGCTGAGCAGCATATAAAATAAATGTTTATTTCCTATGCTCCTCATCTCCATCTAGTGGCCATAATGAGGTATTACATTACATTCAACCTAAACCTTAGAACATCCGTTTTAGCCTCTATTCGCACAAAGCGAACATTCACCGAGATTTGCAAGGTGAATGGCTCTGTGAATTGTTTATAAATGGAACCTTTAGGCTTGCTTTGTGAGGAGGAGCAGCAAAGCACAAGCATTGTGCAATGCTGCAAAAGTAAGATACTGCCGCCTGCTGAATGCCTTTTTTTTGTCTGATCCTAAGGGGGATTTTGCATTGCAATACTGTGTCGATCCTATTGACTTCATTGGGCGCATTTGGCAAGTGGAACTTCCTGGCAAAGCTGGCATGCTGATTTAAATCTGACATGAAGCATCGCGGTTGCAGCAATGAGCAATTGCATGAGCCGCCGCCGTGTTATTTTGTAATTAGGCGGACACGGCAATAGAAACACGGATCAGCTGCCTGTTTTTACCGGCCCTTTGTCACCCTGTGTGAACTCCCGGTCCCGAGCAATGATCTGTAGCCGCCACCGGGGTGCATGTAGACAGGAAGTGTGCTGAAAGAGGCCGCAGGAGACCAGTAGCACTGAGAAAGGAACAAAAATGGTAAAAATAAACCAAAACAATGAATTTTGTTTATGATTCAAAGAACTAAATGTCACCCAGTCAGAGCTTCCATCTATTCAAATGAAACTTTCAGCGCCGCCTAATACCTACCCGCGTCACCGACACTGATGAATTCTACCTACGTCTGTATGATTCATCTGATGCCCTCTAGTCTCCCCCGTCCGCACAGTTCTGTATGGTCGGCTTCCCCTGAACACTGCGTCATGTTGTAGTCATGCTAATACGTAGACTCAGCTATACCGCTAATGAGAATCAAAAATCTTTTAATGATGATTTTATTTTTACCATTCATCGCCCTCGGTTGTTTTATTGCTTTTTTCCCCTCAGCGAGGAAGCTTTGATTCCTCTTTTATTGATCGGGTTTTATTGGAGATCTGCTGGTTTTTAGAACAATCTTTATTGATTTTTTGTTGTTAATTCATCTGTATTTTTTATCCATACACCTTGCAACCATCGCAAGACTTTTGTCTTGCGATGGTTGTAAGCTAATTAAAAGCTTGTACGATCTGCCCATCTTGAACAGGCAGACCGTACTTGCAATCATCGCAAGCCCGCCCCCCCGAGGCGGGCTCGTACGATCGCGGGATTTCCATCGATTCTCGTACGATAATCGTACAGTGTATGGGCACCTTTAGATGTATGGTGGATTTAATGTATATTTTGCGTACATACATAGGTGTGTGGTTTTGTATGTGTAGGTATATGTGTGGATTGTAGTAATGGAAATACATAGACAAGTGCAGAAGGACTTCGACTCTGCCGATCCAACATCTGAATCAGCTGAGCCGAAGCTCCGGCAGCTCACTCGCAGCCGTTCGCCCCTATTCACATAAGGGCCAAAAGGCTGTGAGTGAATAGCATTCAGCTCGGATATTCTGCTCGGTACCTCCGTGGTATCAATAGTGAATAGCCTGTACAGCAGCCCCTCGGTCCGACTGAACGGAAGGGCTCCGGCGGCCGAAGAGAGCTACGGCTGGATCCTTCGGCTCCTACGTAAATAAACCCCCTTAGTGTTTGGGGGTTGGAAGTAATTTTCAGGCCTAAAATGTGGATTATTTAAAAAAAAAAAAAGGCCTTGGCAGCGAAAGGGTTAAGGGGGCAAATGGGCATTAAAATCAGAAGGTCGATCCTCATGTGAGGAATAGAGCGTGACACAACCCCCGCAGCCTATGTGACTTACAGCCTAGGAGGACGGGGCTACGGAAGGCACGGAGAGGTGCAGGATGCTGTTTATTTCCCATTGATGTTTGGGAGATTTATGAAGAGCGGCTTGTCTATGAAATCTTTGGCGGACATGAAGTACCTCTGAGCTTTATAGGAAATCAATCTAGGAGTGTCACAGGCCTGGAAAGGCCCCGGCGTGATGCGCAACGGACGTGAAGTTCTCTCCGCTACCTCGGAGGGTAATCGTGCGGCAATCAGCTTTAAAGAGACAGTCGAGGGGACGGACACTAAACCGGCGTTCCAATAAAGATCAGAAGCTGGGGGAACACCGAAGCAGAGAAGAGAATTAATTACATGTGACAGCTTTAAAAAAAAAAAAAATTTTAATCACTTCCTGCTGTCTCCCTTGAAGTGAGCGATTTATACATCTTCAGGGGAATATAAAGACTGATCAATAGAGTCAAAGAGATCAGTTTGGAGTATTGTTATCAGTGAGTTTCATTGTGTCTAAAAAAACCTGATGCAATGTAAAGTCTGCGTTTATATATGTAAATGGGGGCAGACGTATTTACTCATTACATATACAGGCACTGCTCCCTGCTAAAGTGCTGCACAGTGGTTGGCCTTTAAAAGAGAGCTGTGGGGTAACCTTTCTAGTGGATGTTTATATAATATGGGGGGGGCGAAAAAAAATGTTCTGCCCCGGGCGCCCATAACTCTGGTTACGCCACTGAGATCCACCCAGCTGGCTGATTGACAGCTGGCTCTGCCTATCTAGAGGCAGAGCCAGCTGTGTCCGCCCCCTCCCCGGTCCGTTCCTCCAGTCAGCACTGAAGGATCGGTGCGGGGAGGGGGGGAATGCCTGTGGGGAGTGGTCACTGACAATGACCACTCTCTTCAGGGAGATGATCAGGAAGTGAGCGAGGAGATGATCAGGAAGTGAACGAGCGACGGTATGTGTTCGCTCACTTCACGATCTATTGAGCCGACGTGTGACAGTTTCACTGTCACACGTCGGCTCTAACTATAAAGATGAGTGTAAATCACTCACCTCATAGTTCTCCTTCAATGCTTTATTTTACAATGCAAGTCTATGGGTTGGCTGACTAACTGAAAACAAGGCTGAGGCTGATATCTTCTTCTAAGGCTCCTTTCACATGGGTGGTACGATCAGGTCTGCCTGTCAGTTTTTCAGGTGGACCCGATCGGATACCCAATGTAAGTCTATGGACAGCCAGATCTAAACGGACAGGGGGACCTTTTACATCCAGTTGCCCCCAGGCCAGGTCCAGAAAAGAAAACCTAACTGTGTTCCGTTTCGCCGTACCTGATCTTGCCGGATCGGATGTAATCTGATGTGGACAGACACATGTGTCCATTCAAATCCGATTCCCCATAGAACAACATGGGTCCGGTCATTTAAGTTTTTTCCTCTTTTGCATTGCAGCAAAACATATAGCATGTTACATTTGATAACTGGATGGGACAGTGCTGCAACCCTGCATTCAGGAGGAAGCAGTATCGCCTCCTGAACGCTGAGCATCCGCTTCTTCACCATCCTCTGAAAAGCGATCCACCATGGACGGTGAAGGCAGTGAAGACTGCAGCCTGTGTGAACGAGGCCTTCCAGTGGGGAAACCCTGCAATGCAAGGGTTAAGTGATTATTAAGCTGGCCATACGCTCATCGAATTTCTCTTGTTCAGCCCCAATCTCACTTTACTCATTTGTATTGAGAAAGTCCATCCCGGGAGTGAGCTTGGAGCGGTGACTACTTTACAATACACACAGGGAGCATGGGGAACAAAAGTAGCCACCCTCCAGAAGGAAGGACAGTGTCAGCACCAATTCAGAGATGATTGGAGGATCTGCAGCCGAGTGATACACAAATAAGATACATTTCTGTTAATAGTTAAGGAACTTGAATGTATTTTCAGGATTTATCTCCTGAGTTTAGTGTCACTTTAACAGCACAATGTATGAATTATATTTATATAGAGAGCTGAGAGTCTGGCATTAGTTAGGGTACTTGAATGCATTTGAAGTGGTAACCATTGTTAGACAGGCCTTTTAACCTCCCTGGCGGTAATCCCGAGTCTGGCTCAGGGTGAATTTTCCATACCAGGAGCGGTAACCCCGAGCCAGACTCGGGGCTGCAGAGAAACGTGACACTTACCTTGTCCCTGCGAGCCCGCGGCGCCCTCTGCTGTTAATTATTTATAATTTATTATATTATAATTTTTTAATTTCGTGTTTCAAACTTTATCATACCTGGGATGTCTACTGGACTCTTGTTTGGACAGATTTATGTGAGTTATTCCTAAGATTTACTAAGAATTACAGGCCTACAATATAAAACAACAAATTCCCATGAAAAACAATGTACCGCTTTTGGCACAAAATTCCTGACATAATCATACCGCCATTAAAAATGTTGGGTTAGCTTTCAGAGCATATTGGGAAAGGTTTGCACAGTCATGTTGGTGATTCATGATGCACCATATGGCCCAAGGTTGGCCTATAGGAGTTAGTTGGACATCCAATTCCATGGTCATTGTATGGAGTTGCCACTGCATCTCTTTTCACTTTAACAGCCTCCATCCTTCTGAGTAGGCTTTCCACAAAATGTTGGAGTGTGTCTCTGGGAATCTGTGCCCATTCAGCCAAAAGACCATTTGTGCAGTGAGATACTGATGTTGAATGAGAGGACTAGGTCCACAATAGATCCTCCAATTCATTCCTAAGGTGTTTAATAGAGATGAGGTCACTGTGCAGGAGACTTGAGTTCCTCCACAGCAAACTATCATGTACCTGGTGAGAGACCGACAGCTGAGGAGGCTTCTCTTACTTCTCGCGTCCTACACCCCCTGGAGGTGGGAACAGGGTTTGAGAGGACAGCGAGGAGCAGGAGCGCACAGGTGGAATCAGGAACTAGTGCAAGGAAAGTCCAGGAGCAGATAAGCCAAATCAGGAAGCAGGAATGTAGTCAAGGATAGCCAAGGATCAGAACCAGCCAGGCAGCGAGGTACAGAATTGTGAGGCGATAAGCAGGTCCAGGAAACAGTAATATATTGGCAGCTTCAGCACTCATCTCATCTAGCACTCATAAAGCCTTTTATACACATATTTGCAGTTTCAGACAGTGCAAAGCCAATTCATTTGCCCCCTGCCTATGGACTGGCAGGGGTCTCCTCCCTTGAAACCCCCCATTGCTTAGCTCTTGACAGCAGTGCTGAGCAGCTTGAAGAACACTGCTTGGAGCCCTTTGGCTTTTCTAAGCACAAAGTTTCCTGACCTTGGAGATCCATTGATTTTTAAAAGCGGGGAGCACCAGCTGCCGGTGGGCATGTAGACCGGTTTTGCATCTTCTGTTTGAAAGTAGAAATTCTCTCTGAATTGTAATCCCATTTCCCTTGACAGATGTGTACTAAACAGTGAAATAAATAGAGCTGGTACATCTGATGGCATCTAAAAGAGATCTAGAAGTGATTTAGAAAAATCAGACATACTACTATATGTATTAGTAATGTATGAAGTTCAACTAGATATCTCAATTACATAATAGATGTCTGCTTCAATTTGACTTTGCTTGACCTAAATGAAGTTGGACAGTGCAGAAATATTTAATCTTGCTGCTATGTATGTGTTCTCCGTAGCAGCTAGAGGGGCGGCCACAGCATTCCAGGTTGTTAAGAGCCTAGGTTGCCAGGGAGCTGAGCGGAATGCTCTGGATGATGGCGTCCCGCCGAGGAGCTCCTGTCCTGGCAAGATGACCAGCAGCAGCACCCCCTTCCCCCAATTTAATGGCCTAAGGGTCTCGGGCGGCGTGAAAGGTAGGGACGGCCGTGCTGGTACCAGTTCTGTTCTTGAATACTGTACCTGTCTTGATCTTCAATCTAAGTCTTGCCTTGTATCTTTAATCCTATTTCTGTCTTGTATCTTCAATCCTGTTATTATTATTATTGCGCTGCGCTTTACAATATAAGGAAGACATTACAATCACAATACAATTCAAGACAAGATGGTAAGGAGGGGCCTGCCCATGAGGGCTTACAATCTAAAAGAGAGGGAGAAGTGATACACGAGGAGGTAGCTGTGTGGGACTGAATTGTTTGAGAACGTGATGGTTGAGTGGTTAGGTTGAGGTGGGATAGGCTTCCCTGAAGAGATGAGTCTTAAGGGGTGGCCTAAAGGCAGTCAGAGTGGGAGACAGACGGACAGGTTGGGGTAAAGAGTTCCAGAGGATGGGAGAGACTCTAGAGAAGTCCTGGAGGCGAGCATGGGAGGAGTTGATGAGGCAGCTGGAAAGCAGAAGGTCTTTTGAAGAGAGAAGGGGATGGTTAGGGTGATACTTTGAGAAAAGGTTGGAGATATAGCCGGGGGGGGGGTAGAGTTGTGGATGGCTTTGTAAGTCATTGTTAATATTTTTAATTTTATCCTTTGGGCTATTGGAAGCCAGTGGAGGGATCGGCAGGGGGGGGGGGGTTGCAGACACTGAGTTGGTTAGGTGAATGAGTCTAGCAGCATCATTCATGATATACTGAAGGGGGGGTAGCCTGTGTAGAGGATGGGAGTCAATGAGGAGGGAGTTGCAATAGTCAGGACGAGAGATAACGAATGATTGAATGCATAGTTTTGTGGTTTCATTGGTGAGGAAGGGGCGTATTTTGGAGTTGTTGCAAAGGTGAAGGCGGCAGGATTTGGATAGTGTTGGATGTGGGGAAGAAAGGTGAGGTCCGAGTCATGGATGACACCCAGCACCTTGGCATGGGGGGAGGGTTGGATAGTTGTGTTGTTCCTGTCTTCTATCTTGCTTTCTGTCTATGTCTTGTTCCTTGTCACCAGTCAGTACTACTGCTCTGCACCTGGGGGCCGCCTGCAGCATTTATAGACAGAGTATATAGTCTACGGCCTGGGGGCATCTGAGTACCAGTAGGCATACTTGCTTAATGTGAAAGTTGGGTGCTAGAGGTGAAGCAACTTGCCACTATATACTGTACTCTGACCAAATTGTCTGCATCCAGTACTGGCAAAATCTACCAAATTTTTGCAGAAATTAGGTAATCACATCACATGCACACAAGCTTTGGAATTTTGGAGACGCCGATACCACTGCTCACCACCTGGGATCAACAGGTATTGTGGAATGCAGGCTTGGATACTGCGCAACGCTCGCCCAATTGACTGCTTACAATATTGAACCAACATGACAAAAAGAATATAGTTACATCCTGCAAAATAGGGAGTACTGTGGTTCAAATGACTAACACTTTTATATTAACTATTCAGTGCTCATGCCTTGGATGCATTCTAATGGAACTTTTATATCAAGGATGACCTTTAATTCAGAGAGTTTATTTATCAGTATCAATATATTATCAGAATACAGAACACATTTTTTATTTTTGCCTAGAGATGGACTTTAAACCAGTGCCAGAGGCATCTATTTTTGCTTCCACTCCCTCCATAGGAGGAACATGCTTGACCATTGTTTGGCCTCTGTGGCCCTACATGGTTCTACATCTCACAAAAAAATATGTGGCTCCTCCTAGTAAAAGTCACATCTACAGACTGGCAGCACACTGTCTTCCAGTCAATGGGTTACACCATGGAACCGTTGGCTCCATTGTTCCCCAGCAGTGGTGTACTCATAGCTCTTCAGTAAAACACACAATAGGTACTACATCTCCAGATGAATAATCTTTTGAGCACAAGCATTCTTATTTCAGGATTTCAGCTATTTCATTTTTGATAAGCAAAGACTCGAGGTCTCTTTTCTGGGACTGAGTATGACTAAGTGAAGAGCACTTATCTGTCTCACACATACTTTGGTTTCCCCTCTGGTGTCTGGATTTGGAAATACTTTGAGTTAGCACTTTGAGAAATGGAAATTGACAGCAGCACTCCAAAGAAATAGCTTAGATAAGGAGATAAGGTGTAACTAGGAAAGGTTTGAAGAGTGCAACTCTCTCTTTCCTTTAAAAAAAAAAAGCTATCTCATGACCTGGAAAGTTTAAAAGTCTTAATGAGATACCATATAGCCACTATACAGATTTTTAGTCACGACACATCTGCGATCAACAGGATCTTACTTGTCAGTGAATCACACATAAAGTAACTGCTACCTTTAAATAAAAAAAGGGGAAATAGAAATTTGCCTGCAGAAGAACCTTTTTACTGACCTGTCCGCCATCTGTTTCTGGAATCTTAGCTGTCTAGGAGAACAAAGCTGCTTTAAGAATCTGCACATCCAACACCCCTTTGGGAATGCTGGATACCTGGTCTCCTGCTGTGGGCTGTGGTTTCACCTTCCATTCCCTAAGTCACTACAGGACACAGACGTGATGTTGGATAGGACCACAGCATGCAACGAGGGACCAGTTATCTGAGAAATTGTAAGAGCGTTGGATTCTTTTGGTGACCTTGCTCTGCAAAAAAGAGGCAACAAGCCGAGGAGCAGGGAGCAAGATAGAATTTAAACAGAGGTTTGCTGGATCACGAGGATCGCTGTGTGAGGTCATTGGGTTTTTGTCAGGATGACGGATGACATTGCTGGATGACGTTATTGATCCTGGATCTACATCGGGACATTACTTGGGGAATTTGTAATAATTATTCTAAGTTGTCAGTGTGTTTATTTACTTTGTTATTTTTTTTTTTGTAAATGAATAACCAGGGGTACTATGACTCCTGTGCTCTTTCATGTAGAGGTGGGTGGGTCTATATCTGGGGGCTCTTATCTTAACATCCCCTTTCACAGACCCCCACCTCCTCTCATGGATAGTTGTGGGGATGAGGCCCTTGTCCCCATCAACACTGGGACAAGTTGCCTTGCCCCCCTGGCATGATAGCCTCCCCATGTTGAGGGCATATGGCTTGGTATGGTTTTAGGAAAGGGGGGGCATGCATGCTCACTGCCCGCCCTTTCCTGGCCAGTCTTTTAGCATACTCGGGTAAGGGTCTGGTATGAATTTTGGGTATTTTTTCTCTTTTTATGGGGTTTACAGTGCAAGCTTGCAAATTGTCCTTAAAAAAGGCCAGAAAAAAATAGCTCCCATAGACTTTATAAGGTTTCAAGCACTTTCTTAGGGGTTCGGGGATTTTTTAAATTGTTGGACAAACTTCCAAGCTTTGCTCACTCATCATTAGAGGCCAGACTTTATTACTTAGGGGGTTATTCACGAAAGAGCCGAAGGATCAAGCCATAGCTTCGGCTGATCCTTCGGCTCTCTTCGGCCCGCCGGAGCCCTTCGGTTCAATCAAACGGAAGGGCTGCTGTACGGGCTATTCACTATAGCCCATACAGCAGCCAAAGACTCTAGCAGGTGACAAACCAATAGGAAACAGTTGGGCAGAGCTAGCTGTCACTGCTAGCTCCGCCCAATAGTTTTTCTTTTTTTATTATTATTTTTTTCTTTTTTTAAATATCTTTATTTCTTTTTTAATTCAACTATTTATTTACAGAGCATGTTCGGCTGACCTAAGGCAGCCGATGTACGGCTGAAATCAACAGCACTGAGCCAGAGTGAGCCCTTTGACAGCTTTGCGAATAACCCCCTTAGTCTCAACAGCGCCCAGGCCCTTTACATGAGAGCTGACTGGTGCTTAGGGCTCTCTCTCTCTCTCTGTCTGCTGCTGGGTAAAAAGGCTGAGTGCTGAAAGAACACTAAAAAGGTACAAGAGCTGCATGTTTATTTTGGGGAACCCATTAGGGGGCACCCTGTTAGTCAGGAGCTGATCGAAGTTCAGTTAGTGGCAGACATACAGATGATTTGTTTGTTTCATGCTATGGACTGCACTAAACTGTATTTTGTTTGCTGCAGGTCAAACCCACTTGGACTGTTTCTGGGTGTCCGTGTCTCGTACACGGTTTACAGTTACCAAAAATAGTTGAGTCACCCCCCTTACAATATACCGTATATGCCGGCGTATAAGACGGGTTTTTAGACCCAAAAACACTGCCGAAAATCGGGGGTCGTCTTACACGCCGGGTATACTTCGGCTACATACAGTATACCACGCTGAGCCAATCCCGGCAGGCTTTGTATTCATCAATACAAAGCCTGTATTATGAATAAAACGCCTGCCGTGATTGGCTCAGCGCGGTATGCTGTATGTAGCTGAAGGACGGAACCCGTAAGAAGGAGGACGATGTGGGGATCGTGGACAAGGTAAGAAACTGTAATTCCGAGTGTGGCTCGGGGTTACCGCTTATGGTACTGAAAATTAACCCCGAGCCACACTCGGGAATACCGCCATGGAGGTTAGTGGGTGCATTTAAACACTATACGACGAGTATAGCCCAAGACCTATATTTTAACACAAAAAGTAGGGGGTCGTCTTATAAGCCGGCAAATACGGTATATTATGCAGATGATACCAATATATACCAGTTATGTACGACCTTATATTTCCTTCTGGAGTTCCTCTTTATTAACTAAAGATTTTCTTTAGAAAGTTGGTGGC
This sequence comes from Nanorana parkeri, assembly GCF_000935625.1. NCBI lineage: Eukaryota > Metazoa > Chordata > Amphibia > Anura > Dicroglossidae > Nanorana > Nanorana parkeri. Next base: position 1,663,107 of record NW_017306406.1, on the reverse strand, counting down.
TCTTTTTTTTTTCCCCCAGAGTGTCCCTAAATAGCTCATTAAAAGCGAGTACTGAGAGAGGTTATTACCATCCTTCCCATAGACGCGTTCTATTTTTGACATAGATGGATAACCCTTCCAGTTTCCCATCGCAGGCTGCTTTTAATGAGTCTGAATTTCACTGCAGAAGCCGATACCTAACAAGTAGCATCTCCTCTGTCACTTCTCTTCCACAGCATCATTTTACCTCTCGTGATCTCCACTTTGTTATCTGGAAACAAGAGGCGTGATGGCATTGCGGGCGATCTTGATGGTGCCCCCAGGCATTCTTCCTCGGTAGCAGGATATATCAAAAACAAAGGACAATTTGTGATGAAGGCGATGATATGGAATCTATAAAAATGAATGAAGGCTGGCAGGAGTTGGCAGTTGCTACCATAGGAAAAAACGCAGGCACATACCATCTATCAATCCCTTAATGAAGTCATTATACTCTGTAACTTAGCGCACCTCTGTTCTTACAGCTATACCGGCATTGTATAACAATATCCTTGTTGTAAGCTGCTTCTGTTAAAGCACACCTTGCCTGAAAATCCGCTTCTTTTCCTCCTAGACCCCAATAGACAATGCTAATTAAAGGCAAAAAAATAAAAAGGTAAAACAGAAAGGAAAAAATACTTACCTTGGACCCCAGCTCTCACCCACTTCCCGTAGGAGTATTGTAAGGAAGGTTCAGTACATTCCAGAAGACCAGTGTAGGTTCAAGCATGTGCTCATACTATGGCTCGTGACCCTATGCACAGGATCATATGCAGATGTGCATTAGCTGACAGGTGCGCATGTATTAGCATTCATGCACGCATACATTAGCTTGGTGCCAAACGGCCTATTTACAGGGAAATACTACCTGAATAAATTGCTGAGCGGTCTTCAGTTTTTTTCCTGGCTACCTGTGACCTTATCTGTTATCCTGCTCTCTGGTGTATGACCCAGTGTTCTATCAAAGTTTGTGACTACGTTAGAATGTGTGACCGGTTACGTGGTCACACATTTTACCGTAATCCCGCCCAGTTTTTCGGCGGTGGAATATGTGACTGGCAAAGGGTGAAGAATTCCAACGCTTTCTCAGCTGTTGCAGGGCAGAGCGACGTTTCAGATCGTATGTGCAGGAGAACTGATCTGCCCTGGAACAGCTGATTGGTCCTTAAATGTCACTTCTATCCCACTTTGTGACTGCGATCTCACATTCCACAAAGTCGGATATAAGTGACATTTCAGGACCGAACAGCTCTTCCAGGGCAGATTGGTTCTCCTGCACATACGATCTGTGATGCCGATCATCTGCCCTGGAACAGCTGAGGAAGCGTTGGAATTCTTCACCTTTTGCCGGTCACATATTCCAACGCTGAAAAACACAATCCAACCAAGTCACAAACTTTGATAGAACACCGGCCTGCCTTCTGACTTCTCACTGGATCTCTGCCTGCCCACTGAGACCTCGGCCTGCTTACTGGACTCTGAATTCTGCCTCCTGCCTTGTAACTCTCTAACTGTCTCTTATCGACCCTGGCTTATGACCCCGACCCTGCTCCTGATTCCTGATTTGGTACTCTGCTGCTCAGCTGTTACCGACATTGGCTTGTGACCCCAACTCTGGTCCTGGTTCCTTGGTTCACAATGACTGATCTAGTTTCTGTAATTTCTTTACAATAGGAGACCAGTTACGAGTATAGAAGTGGGTAGAGGGTAATGTTTTCCTAGATGTCTTGGAAACTGGCAACTGCATTATACAAGCCAAACATTATAAACATTTTTATTCCAAACGGCACCTAAAAATAATAATTAAAAAAATTTTCAAACTCGCCATTTCTGACATTTCGAGGTCTCTCCTGAAGTGCTGTTACTGCGACCAATGAGGTTGCAGGTGTGACCTTAAAAGGTTAGGTGGTGCTCAGCTTGGTGTTTGAACTGCACAACTCCCTTCCCCACCTTCCCCATGCCTCCAATATCTGCCCACCTGTGCCTCCTGTGTTCCTCTGCTTCCTGATACCTCTGTACCTTCAGATACTCCATAGTCTTCACAGACCCAAGTGTTCCAGTGTCTCCAGTGACTTCAGTGTCTTCAGTGACTTCTGTGCTCTGGTGACTCCAGTGACTCCTTAGTTTCCTTTGCCACCTAGTGACCCCAGAGCATTCAGTCTCATGCAGTGACTCCAGAACATCATGCCTCGCTCTGTGACTACAGTGCTCCTTTTGCACCTCAGTATCTTCAGTGAATAATGTGCTCTGGTGTCTCCATGGACTTGTGTCTCCAGTGACTCCTGTGTCTCCAGTGACCCCAGCGTCTTCACTGACCTCTGTGCTCTGGTGTCTCCAGTGACTCCTGTGTCTCCAGAGTCTCCTGAGCTTCCTGTATCTCCCAGTGACCCCAGAGCACCCAGTCTCATGCATTAACTGCAGAACATCCTGTGTCACCCTGTAACTCCAGCGCTCCCTTTGTACTTCCGTGACACCCACATCTCAACAGAGCCTTAGGGACGCTCCTGTTTTTCCTAGACTGTCTCTGGACTGTCTCTCTTCCTGTCTGCGACACCCAGGACTCCATCTTATAGGTTCCAATCTAAATAAAATGTTCCAAAGTAAAAAAGAAAAAGTTCAGAAGTGAATTTTGTAGCTTTATAACCACTGTGACATCACCGCTCATGACTTCTATTCAACTATGGCCATCTGCTTAACTAATAATAGCTCAGGAAATGTTTGGGAACCGGGATCACCTGACCCCGGCCAGAGGGCGAAATTGTTCAAAACTTTACTGGAAAACTTCCAGCGCAATCAATATAATGGAAAAATCTGACATAGTTTTGTAGCATATCCTCCAGAAACGCAGTGAGAGGGTCATTATCTTATTTTACAGGTTCATGATTGCGGAGTGCAATTTGTAGCTGAGAAATTATGAATAAAATGACCGAAGCGGAGATGAGATGATCAGGATGTAACAGGGCAAGATTGTGCATTGCAAGCAGGATGGCTTTTTAAAGGACTCCTGGGCAGGAAAGCAACACTCTGATTAATTTAAATAGCTTTATTTAATTTTTGATTAAATACATTTGTTTTGTACAATTTACAATTCTATTAAAATGTTATCGTGTTCTGGAAGGATTTAGTTGAAACCCCACCCAGTATATCTGTTCTATGCCCACTATATGTTGCCCTGTGGCCTGTATAGAGCTTCACATGCTGCTAAGCCCTCCTATTCTGCAATAAGCCCGACTGAGTTAAATCTTGATGTTTTATTAACAAAACAGGGTTGGGTGAAACTTGCAATCAGTGCATAAAACATGTAAATATAGGGGGTTATTCACTATAGAGCCGAGGGATATAGCCGAACGTTTGGCTAATCCTACGGCTCGCTTCGCCTGCAGGAAGCCTTCAGTTCAGACGAACTGAAGGTCTGCTGTATGGCTATTCACAATAGCCCGTACAGCCCCTATGAGAATGAAGTGCCGAACATTTGCCCTTAGCCGATCCAGATGTTGCATCGGCTGAGGCGAACGGATTCTTCCCTTCGGTTTAGCCAAACGTGCTGAGGCATGTACGGCTGAACTGAAAGGCCGAATGCAGCCGATGTACGGCTCCCTTCGGCAACTTAGTGAATACCCCCCATAGTGTCAGCTTACAAATACAAAGTGGAATAAGTCCAGCCATACAAGTGATGCTGCCTAAAGGAGATTTGGGCTCTTTCCTCCAGACACGTGATGCGGGTGGCAGTGGATTCCTTTTTCCTCTCTCTGAAATGGAACCTGAACTCCCAAGATGCACTTGTTTCCTTCTCTTTGGGATGTCGGGAGTTTTTTTTTATTAAAAAGGAAAACAGTCTAAGCTTCTGTAATTAGACATGATTTCTCTTCAGCTCCATCTTGTGGCCAATTCCGATACTGCAGGTGGGTAAGCCTATTGTTTCTTCATGCTGGAGGCAGAACAATATAAATTAATTTACAAATAAGCCACCTCCTGTTTCATTACCCAACTCCACCCACCACCCCACCGGATGCACGAGCAGTATAGCCAAGCGGAATGCGTTCGACTCACTTCAGTCCGGGTCAGTTATTCACTCGGCTGCCTTCGGCAGCTTTGTGAATAACCCTCTTATTGATTTTTGAACGGATCAATATTCTCTGCAGATACCACTGCTTGTGGCAGAGAGTTCCAAAATGTCACCGTTCTAACTGAAAAGCAGCCCCTATGCCCTTTGTGAATAAATCTTTTCTCCACCAGTTTTAGGTGGTGGCCTCTGGTCCTTGTTAGGGAGTTTGCAGTAAAAAGTTTAGTGCCGATGTTGCCATCACCACTGAACATTTTGTACAACAAAATCATGTCCTTTATCTTTCATAAAGTTGCCATTGATCTCCCAAACCAGAACTATCTACAAGTAAATCAGGATGATATATAAGCAGCTCCTGAAATGTGTGAGTGTGATAGGAGGCTTTGCACAAAGCTGCCATAATCTCGTGTTATTAACAGAAGTTCGCCGCGCAATAAGGACGCTGCATGAAATGATTGAGATCCATGTTCTTCAGAAATATTGAACACCGGAGTAATCCCTGAATCAATATGTTTAACAAGAATGAAATGTGGAACAGCAGTAGTGGCTGGAGACTGAACTCATAGGGTTCATAGGGATTTTATTTTTCTTAAAGTGACACTAAACTCAGGAGGTAAATCTTAAAAATGCATCCAAGTACCCTAATAACAAAAATGTAACACACAAAAACGCTTATTCTCAGGGCTAGTGAGATCCCAGTAGCCTTCAGTCCGTGACAAAGCTCTCCACACATCCAGCGACAGCTCCGCGATAGTTAGGGATCTTTCAGTAAAAAAGAAAGAGAGATCCCCTCCCATGTGTAAAACATGTTGTAAGAGTTCAGTGCTAACTGCACATGCGCCAACGGTGCGTCGTCTCACGGAATAATTCTGTGCCAACTGCACATGCGCCAAGGACGCGTCATTCCGCCAACCCGCGCGTGAGCAGCAGGCTCGATTCAGCAAAGCAGGAAAGCGCCAAGGAGGCGCACAGGAAGTGACCTAAACTTCAATCATCACTTCCCCTATATAAGCCCAGCCTGGACACTGCCAAATTGCTGGATTATCTTCAGTCTCTCCTTGTTCCTGTGCTGTTGTGTTATCTTGTTGAACTTGTTCTGACCCGGAACCCTCGTGACTAGGTGAGGAGGCTTCTCTTGCGGCTCGTGTCCTGCAACACCTGGGGATGGAACAGAAGGCTGCAGGACAGCGAGGAGCACAAGTGCCACGAATGGAAGCAGACACCGTGCAGGAGACGTCTGGTAGAGAAGTCAACATGCCAAGGGTCAGAGCCAGCCGGACAGCAAGGTATCAAATCAGAAGGCAAGAGCGAAGTCCAGGAAACAGGCCAAGATCATGGGCAGGCAGCAAGCAGCAGAGCAGTCCAAGACAATCCAGGTCAAAACAGGTCACAGGCAAACTCAACAGGAAGCACTAGCTGACAAGACCATCAGCAATATTGTGAGCTCAGCCTTGTTCTTATATAGCCACCTATGAGGTAAGATGTCATTTCCTGTGCACCTGCTGTTTGTGTGTATTCTGCACGCGCACGATGGTCCGTCTTCGGAGATAGGGTCTTTGCACGGCCGCCATTCTACCCTTACAAGTAGTGAATGCACATGGGTTAATGTTGGCCTGCGAGAGTGTCTCACGCGTGATTGTAGGACTTCTCTTCATTGGCAATTGATTCAAACACCTCCGGTCACATCTCTGTCAACATCGGCCACTGTGTGCTAGCCTGGTGCGTTTCCGGGGCATGCCCCCATCATCAGAGCCATCAATGATGATGACTCTGATGAAGGGGGTGTGCCCCCGAAAATGCAGCACACCCCTATGAGCCCAGCCAGTCGCTAACACACCCCCTGGGGATTAGACATTTCTGCAGTACTGCATTCTAAAGGTGCCCATACACCTTTATGGTTATCGCTTGATTTTCATCTGCGATGGCGTTTTTGTACGATAATTGCACAGTTGATGGGAAGTGCGCAACCGCAATTACCGTACAACTGTTCGATATCTCTCTTTCTGGCAGGCTAGAGAACGTTTATCAAAGCGTATGAAATTCAATGGAATAGTGCCGTTTTCGTAAAAAAAAAAAGAAATTGCAACAAGAACACTGCCCAATCATGCGCAAACGGAAATCCATTCTGTCAATCGATTAAATTCGGCAAGTTGATATTGCTAACGAACGCTAATTGAAACCCACAATGGTCTGCGCATGATGGGGCAGATGTACTATCACCTCATCATCCACCACCTCTTCATGCCTGGAGACCATTCAAGCTAGCTTGTTTAGCGTGTGTTGTTTTTCCTATTAATGTAATTTGCTGCACCCCTAATTCATCTGAATGGGCTGCCCAATGCACCACAATGGAGCAAAAATTATGCTGGCAGTAGTATTCAGCAATACACATTGGCAAAGTGTGTTGGGGTGCCATATGGCACTACATTGCATCAACTCATGTCAATGTGCTGCCATGCATTGCTGTAGTGTACGGTAATGTATTACTGCAACGTGATAGCGTGTTAATCAATAAGATGTGCAATATAAGCCATGTCCTGTATGACAACACCCCTCTTTCATAAGTCTAGTAACTTTCTATACCCCACAGGAAAGTGTCTCTACCATGAAAGAGTCGTTTGTTACCCCTGCCACCTCCCTAATCCAAAAATTCCCAGTTGTTCCCTGTTCACAGTTTTGAAAATGTTAATATTTATTTTTGTTTCCGTCTAATCCAGTCCACTTTTGTTTCTCTCTGTGCATAATGTGTCATCAAAAGGTCCCCAATTATTTCTACCTTGTTACATTTATCAATGGAATAGTGAAAGAAGTTGCGCCACCTTGTGGTCAACCTTAATACTGCCGCCGTCATGATAAATTGACAAACATACCAAGTTTTATTTGCTTTCGTCAATTGCGATCATCACTCGGACTGATATATTCTTCCATCAGTACAATGTGCTTTCTAGGCTGAGGTTTTATAAGCCTGGGTTAATGAAGATTTCTAAGCAGCCTGCAGAGCCACATCAATTCAATAAGGAATTGAGTTAGTGGAGTGGCTCCATAGTTTATTTACAGAGAATTTAAAGTTTTATATTTACTATGTCGACAAACTAAGAAAAACAAAAACATGTTATTATTTTTTGTAAGTTAAATATGAATTAGTATATATGTATATTTTATCATTACAATTTGAAACAAGCAGATGGAGCTGTATGCTACATTTCATTTTTTTTAACTTTGCTGTGAATAGCATGCACTGTGAACAGACTGTAAAAGCAGGAGCTCAGATTACACACACTGCTGAATGAGTCCCAGATGGAATACATTCCTTCTCTCCCTGTTTTGTACATACAGCCTAATATGGGACTTCCATTAGACCAGGGGTAGGCAACCTTGGCTCTCCAGCTGTGCTGAAACTACAAATCCTATAAGGCATTGCAAGCCACAGGCATGACTCCCAGAGGCAGAAGCATGATTGGATTCAGCACAGCTGGAGAGCCGAAGTTGCCTATCCCTATATTAGACAAAGGGGTTATTTTCTATTTTTAAAAAAGCCCCCCAAAATGGTGCTGACGAGTATAGGAGTTTCCTATACTCATCAGTGCCATCTAGGGGCACTTGTACTGTGTAAACGGCATCCTCCTATCTGTGCTCGTTGAAACTTTCATAAATGAACCCAGAGAGTCATAAATCTATCACTATTATAGGCAGATCAACAGAAAAGCAATATAGATCTATGTTAAATGGAAAAAAAACTGTACTAGGAATCAAATAACACTCTAAGAGCAGCTGTGCTTAATAGGTGAGTACACCCAAAATAGGAAAAAAGAAAATAGCACTGCGCTTCAAACTCAAAATATTCCTAAAATGTGAGAAAAATATTATAAAATGTGAAATGGTCACAAAGTGATAAACAATTTTGTGCCATACACAACACCTGTGTTGCACAATGCCTGTGCTGATGATAGAATAAAAAACGTGCTAGTACATCTCATAAAATGTGTACATATAGAAAATCCTGTGTTATATCTCACAAGTGATGCACAACTCCCTCTTAATCTACATATCCATATGTGAAGTACGTTACTTCTTGATACAATAAAGTCCTTGAAATATGTGATGATATATCTTCCAACTTTTATAATCAACACCATGTCCGTGAATGCATAAACAATTAGTGAATCAGAGCTCTCCAGTCTCCACCGTGCTCAAAGATAAGATCTGGCCGCACTCACTGACTCCTATTGCTCACCATATTTCAGATGAACAATTAGTGCTTTGTTGATATATATATAGAACCAAATCCTCTCCTTTGTTTTTAATCCGACAATAAATTGGGGTAGATTCCTTCCAACTCTGGCTTATCTTTCCAAAATCGTGTAACACTATTCCTCCATCTTCCACCTTCTCTTGTGCTCAGAGACAGAAAAAAAAAAGAGAAGAGACTGGATTAGACTGGAGAGCACTGATTCACTAATTGTTTATGCATTCACGGACGTGGTGTTGATTATAAAAGTTGGAAGATATATCATCACATATTTCAAGGACTTTATTGTATCAAGAAGTAATGGACTTCACATATGGAAATATAGATCTACTACTAGCGGGGTGTGCAGTCATGGGTTGAATATAAAATGCTGCAGTCATTTTCAGTGGACTTTCAATGCACCAAAATGCAAGTTTTAAAGGGCCTGCAGTGTTCTTTTGGGTGCAGTGCCCCAATGCATGTCAAAAAGTTTGGTGTGCAACAGGCAATGTTCTTACTTCTTCTATTATTTTCTTGGTGTCTGGAAAAGTTTTTCTTATTGGCCTGTATATTAACTGCAATTTGTATAATCTTATTACCAATGGAATCTACTCTTTACAGCATGTATGGTGCACTAGGTGACCACCAACAGTGCAAATGGTGGAGACAATTTAAAGCACAATTCTGGTTATAAAGAAAACACAACCGGTTGCCACTGCACCGGCCCTATCTAAGTTTTCTTTAAAAAAGCCTAGAAAAAACAGCAAAACCACCTGAATCTGCTGTCATGGTCTCTTCCAGTAGCATCAAACCATGTCCACAAGCTCCCCTGGTGCTCTCCAGTGTTCAGATGACCACTCTTGTGTCTGCCCCTCATCATGATGTCATACTGGAAGGTTAAAGGATCCTGTAAATACTCCAGTTGTCTCTTCTGACAGGTCATAGGCCGACCATTCACCCCAACACTACAGACCAAAAGAAAGAAGACCTGGGACCAGGTGGTCTACATGACTCCAGTTTTAGCTAAGGTAGAGTTTTTTAAAATAAAAAATAAAGATTGTGTACAGACAGTAAAGTGGCAAAAATGAATATTCTTAGAATATTTTATTTTCTGGTTGAATTTAATGTAATGTAATACTGCATCATGGCCACTAGATGGATCCAAAAAGCTTAGGAAATAACAGAGCTATATTAGAGAGGATTCCCCTCCCTTTCTGTTCTGAGGACAATGTTTTACTGGACAGGAAGTGAGGGAAAACATGCAACAGGGAAACAGACAATAGAAAGCTGACAGAGGTTCTGGCATTCACCCACTTAAAGCAAAACTCTGGGCTCCAGAGTCTTGGTCTTGGGTACCATTAAAAAGCAGTTTTTACTTACCTTATCCCTCACTCCTCCGACAACCGACATTCTCGTCTTCCCTCTGAAGCTCCGGGTTGTGAGCTGTCCCCCATATCCTCACTTATAATAGACTGCATATGTCTATGATGTCAAAGTGCAACCAACAGATCGAGTGCTGAACAGATGAGAAGCATCTTTGGGGGGACCTGCCACATTTAGAAGAGAAAGCCTGCAGGAGCGAGGGAAAAGGTAAGTAAAACTGTTTTAAACGGTACCCTAGACAAAAAAAAGCAAATTGCAGGGGGACCCACTGCAAGGGTAGCTTTGACTTCACCTTTAAAATGCAGAATTTCTTCTTTTGTCTGTGTTGCTGTTAGAGAGATTCCCCCCCCCCCCC
>NW_017306406.1:1625269-1653023 GCF_000935625.1 Nanorana parkeri | reverse complement strand
TGAAGGGATCGCCTTAACAGAGCCTCTGGTGGCAGTAAACCATGATGGGAGTTCTAATCCTTCCCCACTCTACCCAAAACGTTTTGCATCATGATCCATCCCTCGTCTAATCTGAGAGTGCCTTGTATTCCTAGATTAAAATATTAGGTATTTTCTGAATGGCCACTGTGCCGAGCCCTGCAAGGGAAACTCCTTTGCTTTGTATTTGATGCAAGGGTGAAGCAAAAGTACGGGTAGAAAGTCCTTAAAAACACTTTGGCATCTGGACTCCCTTTCTGTAAGCTCCATGTTTGAAGCTGAACCCTACAATATCCAAAACCTTTTTTGGCAGGGGTTCTTAATCTTTTATACTCGGAATATATCCGGAATGAAAAACATGTTTTGGCTTTACCTATACTTTAACCTGATACAGTTCCTGCTATAATCAACCAAAGGGCTAAGCCCTAATACTGCAAGTTTGATGAGGGTGAGGAGAAACTCCTAAAAACAGGGCTTGTACTAAGAATAGAGTAACAGGTTGCTTGTTCAAGTATAGGGACCGCTTGTTCAAGTATAGGGACCGCTTACGTGTTGAAGAGTAAAAGGTACAAAGTTCGAAAGTGGTGAAGACATTTGAGGAACCACCATTATTTTTGGCAATGTTGAATGTTTATTCAAGGTTAAAAGGGAGCTGCACAAAGGTGGGGGGCAAACAAAAATAGGACCCTCTCACAGCACTAGCCTGCAGTTGACAGATGCCAGACTAACCGGCATCACAGGTACCACCAGAGCCACGTAGCAGAAATTTTGTGCAAAATTTATTATCTGCTCCCCAACTAGGTATCTTGCTATACATTAAACTAGTAAGAATGTCCTACCACCCTGACATCATATACAGGGAACATTTCAAAGAATATTAGAAACATAACTAACTATTAATGATAAAATCAAAAGGTCCTCCTGAACTTTTCCCTCTGCTACTGAATAAAAAAGAAAATGTATCCCTTTCATTAAATATTTAAATTGTGGAATGGAAAAGGAATGGGGAAAAAGTTCAACTAACCACTATAAACCTTCATGATGAATGTGCCTATGAAAGTCTTGTACAGCTGTAATAAATGGAATCTGGGCTCCCTTCCACACATCTTAGATGACATGATATCTGCTGAAGTGGAAGATTACAGTTTGAGCCAAGCCTGACTGGGCAGCTCTGCTTGAACATTAGTCCTTCAAGCCCCTTTATGCTTTGGATTTGGTCATGTGACCTACTATTGGAGGCCGCTTGATTTCCAGGTTGCTAACTAAACTATGAAGTCGTTCTCTTTTTTTCCATCTACCTAGTTCAAAAAATAAATAAATAAATCCTAAAATCAAAGTTTGAGAAGATATTAGACTTGGTAAGATTCAGAATTCAGACTGCCTCTTTTCTCATTTGATTTGAATCAAAAGCCCCCTTCTAGACCAAAGTCTGATGACCATTTTGAAAGCCTCATTAATATAGATGTGAGATGTTGAATCACATCACAGATAAATGTGATCCGAGCTGCGACCGTCCTGGTAATTCTGCAATATGCATGAACGTTGGCGACAAATGTAGCGTACGACAAAATCATCAAAGGCCTTTTCCACCATCGCTCTACAAAAGCGGGAGATCATAGGCGCTTTTACACGGATAAAATCCAATTATGACTTTAAAGAATGGAATTTAGCCTTGCTTTGCTCGTAGCAGGGGTTATGTAAAGATTACATCAATAAGCTCCTTACCGTCAAGACTGAGCATACATCTTTTGGGTGACCTCTTTTCTCTTTAAAGATGTCTAACAGAAATCAAATGATCTTTGAGAAGGAGTTGCGGTCTTGCTGAAATAGATAGTTACCAGAGGTGAGCCAAACTCCCGCCGCTCGTGTGCCGATTTAAGATCTTGGCCTGTGGCTCAATTTTTTTTGCCAGTTTTACAATTTCTTTTTTGTTTCAAGTTGTAAAGGAAACCTATAGACTATTTAACGTTTTTTATTTATACATATGTGAACATGAACAGACTGTTGGAAATAACCTTATCAACATGTGCAAATGCTTTCAAAGATGAATGCCAGTCAACCACCAAGTGGCCTTTGATTAAGTCACTCCCCCCATATGTATATTTAATAGTTTTCGCCAAAAAGGATTTATTTTTGAAGCAGAGATTGAGGTCATGGCATTCGGTGCACCTGCTGATTTTTTAAGACTTTGTAGGATGTGGGGATTGAGAAAAATGCTGGCATCGTACTTGATTGTTAGCTGTTCATTGGAAGGCCCTTGGCTTGCATTCCAAAGTTTTATGAAACCATGCTTAACGTGGCCATGTCATGAAGAGCTGCCAAGTAAACTAAAGGCAGCCTATAGAAGAAGATGTATGCCTCCCTTTCCGGTGTTCTGTGTTTTTTAAACTCTGTAATTGAGCGATCCTGGTGAACCCTTGTCTCCTCTTGGGTTCTTTTCTTGTCCCATCATCTCTAGCATTCTCTTTACTTGCCGCTCCTTTTTGCTTTCTTTTCTTAACCTATTTGCTCTTTTCTGCTTATACTTGATTCTGTTACCTGTACTTTTTTATTTTTATCTGATTCTTATTCTGAGTTCTTATTTTTCTGAACTTTGAAAACTTTCCAATGATCCATAGAGATTTGCTTCCAATACTGTACCCCTGGCCACATATTACGCAAGTGAGTTGTTACCTCCCCAGATGGATGCTGTCTGCCTAGTGGAATGAGGTCTCTACATATTCAAATCAAGATATCATTTTAACATTATTCGTTGTTAGCAAGTAATTATGTCTAATCATTAAGTACGTAGTCCAAATCCCATTCGCACTGCCACGGTCTCAAAACTACAAGGTATATGTGGTGCCCAGGTGACCACACGGATGGCGCCGTGTAAAACACTAATAGTAAATAAAATTCATTCACCGGCACACACTTGAAGGGTTTTTAAAGTATTGATATGTTTATTCAATACCCAATGTCACATACTGTCATACGGTGCTAATGTTTCGGGTCCGCAACAGGGATCCTTCATCAGAGCGACAGTGATGCGTCACTGTCGCTCTGATGAAGGAACCCTGTGCGGTGTGCCGGTGAACCCTGTGTGCCGGTGAATTACTTTTATTTATAATGATTAAGTACAACTACATCAGAGTCCATGTACATCAGCTGTGTTCTCCAAGATGAGGCTGTCAGGGTGTTGGTCAATCTGGCAGCTCCAAATGTCTGCAGATGTTTATTAAGTCCAAGGTGTGGTGAGATCCTAAAATTCCACTTCAGACTTTTTTACCAATCATTAAGTAGCACTACACGGGAGTCCATGTACATCAGATTTGTTCTACAAGATGAGACTGCCAGGGTGTTGGCCCATGTGGTGGCTCCCAATGTCTGCCCAAGTTCTTTAACATAGTAGGATCAAATAATTCCGCTTAAAACTTGTCAACAATTTATTAAAAGGATAACTATGAGGTAAGTGATTTCCACTCATCTCATAATTAGAGCCGACCTGCGACAAAGAAGCTGTCACAGGTCAGCTCTATTGATCGGGAAGTGAGCGAACACATACGGTTGCTCGCTCACTTTCCGATCATCTCCTTGCAGAGAGCGGTGACTGTCAGTCGCCACACTCCGTAGGGATTCCCTCCTCCCCTCTCCGATCCCCCAGTGTTGAGTGGAGAAACAGACGGGGGAGGGGTTGGGCACAGCTGGCTTTGCCTCTAGATAGGCACTGAGCTATGGGTCACAGGAGGAGATTAGTATATGTCCTCAAGTGACCCAAAAGAGAACTATAGGGAAAAACACTTACTCCATAGTTCACTTTTAAGTAGCAATACACCAGGGTCCATGTACATCAGATGTGTTCTCAGAGATGAGACTACCAGGGTGTTGGCCCACATGGTGGCTCTCACTGTCTGTCCATGTTCTTGAAGTCCAAGGAGTAGTACGATCATAACATTCCCCTTACAACTTGCTAACCATTTATTAAGTAGCAATATCCCGGGGTCCATGTACATCAGAAGTGTTCTCCAAGATGAGGCTGTCAGGGTGTTGGTCAATCTGGCAGTTCCCAATGTCTGTCCATGTTCTTTAAGTCCAAGGTGTAGTAAGATGATAAACTTCCCCTTCAAACTTATTAACTAATCATTAAGTAGCAATACACCCGAATCCATGTACATCAGATGTGTTCTCCAGGATGAGGCTGCCAGGGTGTTGGCCCATTTGGTGGCTCCCAGTGTCTGTCGATTTTCTTGTTTGCAAAGATTTGTATTAAAATGAGCATTGCCTTTTTATGTTAGAACACAAGAAATGGATGTAAGATATAAAATGGCTAATGGTGTTACAAAATGGTGGGTGATGCGGTGATCAGCATTGTTCATCTGTCATTTCCCTACACAGAACACAGGGTCATGAACAGGAACACGACTAACTAAAGTTAAGAATATATTGCCTTGAAGGGAGTCTTGCTTGTCTCACCCTCTCGCCAGCCTCATGGGAAATTAGCTCCACACTTCCTGTAAACCTTTCATTAATGAGGGTTAAATCATAATATTTCAACTCCCGAAACTCACAGGGTTTATTAACTTCCCTAACACATTAATGCTATCTGATTTCTCTGTAATTTTTCTTTTTTCTTAAGACCCCCGGCAACAAGTCTTGATGATGACATTGACAGCAGGTAATACACTCTCCCGCCGCTTTGACAACGCATAGCGTTTACAAATGTTAATTTAGGTTTTAATGGGTTCTGGTTTCTCACACCGTCTTTGCACTTAGCGGATATAGTCTGGAGCCCAGGCAGTCATTAGCTGAGAACGCAGAGTGCTATCATTTGTCATTTACTGGCCTGGATTTAATGGTTGAGGGAGAACGAACATCTTTATACCACCTTGAGTTTTATCATAAGAATCATAGATGGGGAACTCTGTGTGGGAAGCCAGTAAACTTTTTTTTTTTCAGTTACACATAAGAATAATTTCCAGGATACTAGTAACAATAAAGGGAATTTAAAGCCAAAAGTCTTTTTTAGTATTTTTAGTTAGAATGTAAAAGGGTTAGAACGTCTGTTTTTTTAAATGTTTTGGGGAGACCCACCCTCTGTTTATCTCCAGTACAGGAAGTGATGGAACATCCAAAATATTTGAATGGTCACAGAAACATGAGGTAAGGAGAAATCTTCCAATGGGCAGACCTACTCTGGTGACAACGGTCTTCCGTCCCACGTCCTGCACCCCCTGGAGGTGGAGACAAAGTGTGGAAGGAAAGCGAGAAGCACAAGTGCCAATAGGGAGACCAGGCACCGTGCTGGAGATGCCCAGAAGTAGAGTAGTCAAAGTAGCTGAGCTCAAAACCGGGTGGGCAGCGTGGTGGCAGAATCGAGAGGCAGGAGCGTGGTCAAGGAAGCCGAGGTCAGAACCAACCGGGCAATGAGGTACAAAATCGACAGCCAAGAGGAAGTCCAGGAAACAGGCTAAAGTCGAAGGGCAGGCAGCAGGCAGAGGGGAAGTTAAACAATCCAGATCCGGGTCAAAGAACAAGGTAACAGGGAATCCACAGGTAGCAGGTTCAGGGAACAGCACTGAGGCAACATGCAGGCCCATTTATATAGGGCCATTCATTAAGGTAAGATGTCACCTCCTGTGTGACGCGCGTTTGCGCGTCTTCCCATGCAGTTCCGGTTGCGTGCGCCTGTGCACCAGCGCGTGTTTTCCGGTTGTTTGGAATGTAAGTTTTTGCGCATGCGTGATCGCCATCTTTTCCTTACAGAAAGGTTCTAACTCTTCTCTGCTCCATTCAAACACATAAATTAATACTTTCAGATACAAGCCCAGAACAAGTATTCATATCAGGAAGGTTGGCATTTGATCAGAACTCCTGATCTGCATACTTCTGGATCAGTGCCCCTATTTCCTCTACATTAAGTAATGAACTCTGTGAGCAAATGGATGTAAAGAGATTATGTCTTAAGGCAATGGACTTAGGAGGTTTTCTGCGTCAGAGTTCTCAGCCATAACTTTTTGATTCCTCGCATCCTAATGGTGAAAGAAACAACACTCACTGTAGCCACCTCAGCCAACCACACCCTGTGACAATAATGAGATAAAAACCTCCGCACTAGAACAATACCAACTCCAGCAGATCACATTGAATAAACAAAACTTCTAACAGGATCATAAATACCGTTTAGCCCATTATCTGCAAAGCCTTCCAATGGAATCACATTACAAATAGCAAATTAGCTGTCATAAAATTGCCATGCCATAAGACCTCTAGCAGAGCCTTCAACAGGTCTTAATGCATGTCGTAAACACTATAGCAGAACAGGTAAAATAATAAACATTTAAGTATCGCTCTAATTGACCTAAAACTGCCGTTTTAATACAGTCCAGCCCTACACTAAATTCATAAACCTGGTTATGATAAAATTACATTTACACAAGCATTTTCCTAAATTAATAAGTACATCAGAATTAATTTGATACCAAACATGCCTAGGTTATAACGTACAGCAAGCAAACTGGTCACATTAAAAGACCTAAAAGATGCATCCAACTGATGTATATCATGTTTGGTTTTTTTCAATTGGTAAATTTCTTCTATTCAATAATGCGTTCATTGGCAGATTGAAAAAAGTCATCTGGAAAAGCTGGTATACAGTATTTAGAAAAGTGACATTAAAGGAGTGTCTGCTGAAGTATAATAAAACACTTCAGCACTCTAAGCTCCAACCTCTTACCTCTCTTGATTGGGTGGAGGTTGGCTAAGCGACACCCTCTAGAAGGTCCACAAAAAGTGGCTGCAATTGGCAGCTGAAAGGTCACAATTTTGCATGACTCTTTGCTGAATTCCATGGGGACAGTCATAAGGGCCAATTACCTTACTATATTGGATTGGACAGCAGATTGGTCTCTGTCGGGACTAAAGACCAGGCACACTTTGTTAAGTACTTTTTTTTACAATGAATCCAATTTTTTGGTCTATTTTGTTATAGAGTTTTCTGTAAATATTTTCTTGCACCATTAGTTTTCTTTCTTCTTCATGTACCTGGTGGAGGCCAGGATGACAATAGGGCCTCCCTTACACCTCTGGTCCGGACACACCTGAAGAAATGTACAAGGTGTTAGAAGGCTCAGAGTGGCACGGGTGGTGGAAACAGCTGGGCAGGACACTGGAACACAGTGGGCTAGAAGCCTGGTCAGGACAAGCAGTGGTCAGTGGCTGAGAAGAGAGGTAGCAGGCAGACTAGCAGGAAGAATTGTGGTCAGGAGGCAAGCCGAGGTCACTCCAAGAACTCAGCAGAGAGAAGACATAGTCAAGAAATTAGCCTAGGTCAAACCGGGCTAAGCAGAAGCCGGCCATGGTCAGGAGAAGTCCAAGGGGAAGCCGAGTCAGCAACAGGGAAGAAAATCAGAAATAATTTCAGGGTCAAGTCACAGAGTAACACCTGAAGACCATCCAGCAACGTATCAGTTCAGTACTGTTCCTTACATAGGCTGTCTGATGTCAAGCCTGGAGTTGTCTTTGATAACACAATCCAAGCTTACTCGAAATAATCCCTTTTATGTAGTGAGTGCTGCCTTCTGTCTTCCCATCTCTTCCAACTTCCTGGATTCCCAGTGTGCTTTGCATCTCTTTCCCTGCTGCTTGAAGTGATAGATTCTTGATTTCCAAGACTACAAAGCCCATCATTCATTGTTTCCAGCAAGCAACAATGGTGTTGCATTGTTGGCATTGGGTTGTAGTTCAGTTGCATTGTGGGCGTTGTAGTTGTATGCATTGCATTGAGGAAGTGCATCCTATGGACAACCTTCTAGAATCTAGATGGATCTGGATATTAGGAGTGGGATAAAACTTATGGAAATTCAGTATAGAAATAAAGATTTAGTTTTAGTTTTTGATCATAGATATCCTTTAAGTGTCCATTAATTCATCCCACCCTTCTAAACCTGCTCTTCCTGTACTCATCCTTTAATTAGTTGGAACATATGAGGCCTCTCCAAAACCTCGAGCTTGTAGGTACAGCCACCAAAAATCTTCACAAATAGCACAAATGTTGTATCTGCTGCCAACACACTGAATCACGGTACCATGTGAAGAACTCTCATTAAACTGATTATATCTCTTCGCATTAGCGTTCTGACCTTCTGTATCCTGGGAAAAGCAAAAGAGCTAATAATTAGGAAGGTTAACTGGAGCCAATGAAGCGGAAGACTGTTTTGTTCGGAAAAACAACATTCATAGTAATTATTGTATTTTGATGGTTTTGCAAGAGAAAAAAAACAAGGTGTTTGTTTGAGGTTTATTTTACAGTGAGCGCTCCAATCAAACATAATAAACTCTACATTTAAATGGACTTCCTGCTGGGTGGCTCTATTATTTTTTTATATCCTGGCACTCACCATCTGCCCCCGGTAGTCCCGAGCACTAGAGCGCTGTGGTTGCTGATAGCCACATCCGTTGAATGGTCTTCAATGTGAGCCCACAATAATACAGGCTGCTGAGTTCCCTGGTCCCAGCACCACCTAGTGCACAAGTAATATAATAGTGGATTGGAAAGCACAGAATTGTTTGACAAGAGGGTGCAGCCTTGTCCTGTCAGCAAGAAAAATTTGGAAACATTGCTAATGTAGCCCCCATCATCTTTTGTGAGGTGGCTACTAGAAACTTAGTGATTGCCAGGGTTGTAGTCAGCCTGGCTGGATTATAGTGGCATTTATCTGGTTAATTCCAGGTGTCTGGCATTGACTGTACCTACCTGGGTGGAGTGTGACTCTGCTGTATTGTGGGACAGCCAATGAGGGACACTGTGAGTGTATGTACAGTGCAGCAGCCAATCACTGGTTTTCTCTCAACCAGTGGTGCATGCTGGTATAGGGTACATATAATGGAGGGAATTGCCATGTGCTCAGTCTTGTGCCAGCCATGGATTTGTCCAGGTTTGGGTGCTGTCCAGCCTGCCCCCCAGGCTAGGCCTGAGGCCTGGGAGTGGGCAGAGGCTGGAGTGCGGGAAGAGTTTCACTAGGTCTCAAGTATGGATGAGGACTGTGCTGTTATCAGAGGAGGAGAACCAGGGAAGCTTATGTCTGCTGGAGGTGCCTGAAACATGAAAGACCTCTAGAGCATGGCTTGTGTCTCTCCTGCTGAGTATCTGTACTCATCCCCTGCTCATCTGTTACTCCAATTACTAATCACTGTATCATTAGTGGATCTACACGGAATTAGCATATGTTATAGTTTTTATTACAAGGCAGATATATGCTAGGAAATGCTTCTCCTGCCTGCAGCAGACTAATCACTTTGAGAGGGGAGACTGGGGAAATGATTCTTCCTGCCTGCAGAATAACAAAATATCCGAACTGAACCAAATTTGTCCGCAGCTTACATGTCTAATATACAGTCCAGTGAGAGCACCAAACAAGACAGAACGTTTAATAATGGACGGGGTTGATAAAGTAAAGAACAGCCAACTCATTTCAGGGTTTATCCCTTTCACTGCCAGCGACGCATGCAGTCGGCCCCTGTGGATAGACTTCCGACAGGAGCCGCCTGGAGTCTGTTTACATGTGTAAAAGACCACTCAGCCCCCAGATCGCTTCCAGGGGCCAGCAAGCTAGTTCCCCTGCCCAACACCTCCCTGACTTGCTTCCTGATCTCTGTTGCCCCTCCTGCAGGCCCAGGACCGGCATTATGGTTGTTGGCAGGAAGCAGGGAGAGAGACCAGCAAACGTCCGTTCGCTGATCTCCTCCACGCTGAATGAAGGCGGAAGCGATGCTGATTGCATCACTTCCGGTTTCTCAGCTGCTATTCCCCGGCTAGAGAAGCTGTCATTCCCCGGCTACTTGTACTTGCCCAAATGCTCCTGATACTTATCTCAAAACTGTAGCTTCCAGGGAGCATGGAGTTTGTAATGACTGATTGGTAGGGAAGCTGGTCAATCAGGAAGCAAGGCGGCGAGTCATTACCCACCACCCAGTTTCCTGATTGGCTGTAAAGCTGGCTCCATGCTTCCTCATCACCTGGTGACAAGGGATCATGGAGCCGGCTTCCCAGCTAATCAGGAAGCCGGGCAGTGAGTCATTACACGCCGCCCGACTTCCTTAATGGGATTTCTGGTCGGTTCTTTCCAGAAATGGGATTTCTGGAATTCTTCCAAATCGGTATTTGGTATCGGCGAGTACTGAAAGAAAAATATCGGTATTTGTAGAGTACCTATGGACAATTTGGGGTACTGTATTTTGTCTCCCTTTCATGGGCATACGCAATTTTTAAGCTTGGCATGTTGGGTATCAATTTACCCGGCACAACCTCGTCTTTTATATCTTACAAAAAAAAT
Source organism: Nanorana parkeri (assembly GCF_000935625.1). Lineage (NCBI taxonomy): Eukaryota > Metazoa > Chordata > Amphibia > Anura > Dicroglossidae > Nanorana > Nanorana parkeri. Next base: position 1,642,695 of record NW_017306406.1, on the reverse strand, counting down.
GGGCATTATTTTGTGTTTTTGGGTACTAAAATTAACTTCAGTGTATTTTCTTTTTAACTGAAATTTTGGGTTTGACAAAGAGTTAGGCTAATATAATGCAACATAAAAAATTTGCAGCTTCCGCCATTTTATTCTACAGGATCTTTTCTTTCAGTAAAATATATAATTCTAAGAAGGTGGAGTAATTTTCTGCCCTAAAATGTGGATTATAATATGCAGAAACAGCTCTGGCATCAGAAGGGTTAAAGCCCTCCCCCTTCTATAGGGCTCATCACAATAAGGTCCCCGTACACCCAATTGGCATACTCTGCTTTACTTATCAACCCATTCCATAATTAAATGTTTTTGGATTCTCACTCTGTCTCGTTGGCACTCTCACTGGGCCGTATATATACTGTATACTGTACATACAGTATATTGATGTGCATTTAGACCCATTCAGAGTATTGTGTTCTCTAAAAGCAAGTAAACTGAATGTATATAAACACAACTAAACTCTCAGTGTGAATTATACCAATAAAAATCCTTGCATGCATTTATATGCATTTAGAAATATCCTATGAAAGCATTAAAAATGCATGAATGCCATCACCAGTATGAACGAGGCCTCAGGCATTACTGTAGACAGTGACAGTCATGGGAAGGAAGCATCACCCCCTCAGTGGAAGTACACCATCACGGTACAGAGAGCTGGACAGCTAAGGTGAGAGCTCAGCCTTGGTGCTCCCTGACTTTGCCTAAGCTGTCGAAGCTTAGGCTGCAATTGGGCTTCAATGTTCAACTACAAAGTGACTGGTGCCCGTGTTTTAAAGCAGGCAAATATAAAAGACACAAATGAATGCAGCTCAGTTATCATTAATGCATTATTAAATGTGCTTTTATTTCCACCCCCAGGCCCCATAGCAGCAGTGTAAGTACCTGAATATGACCTGGCATCAGTGGCGTAACAATCGCCATAGCGACCCAGGCGGCCGCTATGGGGCCCGGGCACAGGGGGGCCCGGCCAGGGCATCCCTCTGATGCCGTGTGGGCCGCCTGGGTCGCAATGGCATGTAGGGGTGCTGGCTGTCACTGACACAGCTCAGCAGCGGCTGTGAAGAGGAACAGCCGCTGCGGAGATGTGTCAGTGACAGCCAGCAGCTGCGGCAGAAGAGGCCGGTGTTCGCAGTGAAGGAGGAACAGAGCAACCCCGCCTCCTCTTACATCACTGGCCAGCGACCTAAGAGCAGGCGGGGCCCGTCGATAGAAGAGGAGGTGGGGCCCGGCGACCACGGAGACGGACAGCGCTGACAGGTAAGAGGTGTGCAGCCCATCTGAGACCCTGCAGAGCCCACTATAGAGAGTCTATGGTGGGCTCTGCAGGGTCACTCTCAGGTGGGCTCTGCAAGTGGCATAACTAGCAATCACGGGGCCCCATACAAAATTTTGCTATGGGGCCCTGTGATTTCTAGTTACGCCCCTGCCTGGCATCATCATCGTGCAGTTTATATAGAGCAGGGATGGAGTATGAGAGGACAAAGCAGCACAAGGAGCCCATCAGTTCAGAAGCTGACAAGAAGCATGCTAATAGGAGCAGAGAGCAGAGTGACCGGAGATAAGCTTATCATTGTGCTGCTTCTTCATTCACTGTCCAGTCATAGGTTGGGGGCGGATCCAGGATGACATTGGCTCAGAGGAAGTGGCTTCAGTGATGTTGGCCATCAGACTGAGGACATCTAGTGGCAGACAAATGTACTGCAGAAGGGGGGCATCTCTGGATTGAGAGTGAATATTGCAGCAAAAGCTGATTTTGTTGTGTTACCTTTTAACCGGCTATTCATTTCTGTCTTGTTATTTTTGTCTGGAGTTCTGCTTTAACTAACCACCTATGGAAGAACCAACCCTGAGGTGGATGTAATTGGAGCATCACATTTAGGTAAGTGAAGTGGGACAAATGTGACCTGGGTTACCATCTAGGGGGTCATTAGCTGTGACTTAGGGCTTATTCACACCAGTGTTTTCATGTTAATGTGCACCTAATGCACACGTGCTGGTGTGCTTTGTGAATGTGTGCTGCTGCCTGCTGTGATGCGTTGTTCAAGTGCTTACCTTTTTTTCCCCAGTGGAAATGCTTATGCGCTGCTTCACGTTGTGATGTGTTGCAGGGCATCTAAACATGCTTGCGTTGTGCAATAATGTAACATGTACTATAACATGTAACATGTACTAGTTTTTTTGTAGCGCACACCAACGCACCAAATTGGTGCAAGCTTAATCCATAGGAAGTAATTGACTTGTTCTAGTGCTGGGAATGCATTGGGATCCACTGCCCAATGCTACCGAATGCAGCCCAATGCAGCTGGTGTGAATGTGCTGTTACAAAGTTAAAAAGTACCGATACTGGGCATTTTGGTTAAATTGCCCCGATACCAAAAACCGATACTGGGGCTTTACTTTTTCAAAATGAAGTGACTGCCTTAGATCCCACGCTTGCTGGGGACCTCGCGACAGCCTTCTTGGGAACCATGCGGTGCCTGTTTACAGTGTTTCCGCCTCCTAAACATCTCACCCTCCTGAGACCCTCCGCACCCCTCCTGAGGCCAATTAAACCCCTCCTGAGACCCTATGCACCCCTCCTGAGACCATTTGCACCCCTCCTGAGATCCTTCGCACACCTCCTGAGATCCTCCGCACACCTCCTGAGATCCTCCGCACACCTCCTGAGACCCTTCACACCCCTTTTGAGTCCCTCTGCACCCCTCCTGAGACCCTCCGCCCGAGACATCAGGCTGGCCCCCAGGAGCAGAGCAGCAGCACAGAGTAAATATCAAATGAATATACAAATATTCTGCATTGCTGTATAATATTTTGTTGGGATTTGTAGTCCTCTATAGCCGGTGCCATTCTGCATTGCTGTATATTGTACTGCTGAGATTTGTAGTGCTTTATAGCTGATGGTATCCTGCATTGCTGTATAATGTATTGCTTAGATTTGTAGTCCCTTTACAGCTTGGAGACAGTGGCAGATCTACCAGGGTCGCAGCAGTTGCAGCCTTGACTGGGCTCTGGCGTTCCACCACTGTCCGCAAATCATTAGTCTGTATTGTTTTACAAAAACTGTCACATGACAAAAAAAAAAGGTATTGGTAATTGGTATTGGCGAGTATTTGAGGAAAAATATCAGTACTCAATCTGGAAAAAATTGAAAAATAGTATTGGTGCATTCCTACTAAACAGTGTTACAAAGTATATATTTCTATTTTGCTCAACTGTTGCCATTCCTTTATTTCCCCACTAGGTTGTGCTGTTGCACCTTTATTTCCTTTCCGCTTTTCTTTATGTGCGCTCCTGCTGCTTATCTCATTGTCAATATGTTAATACCACTAAAAAAGCCAAGGGGATGAACATGGGTGGGTTAAGCTGGATTACAATGAATATTCTCACAACGAGCTAATCAACTAATGTCATGGCAACAAACAATTAAAGTAATTTCTCGTTGTGGTGTGACCAGGAGTCATATGCGTCTATCTCTTACCTATAATTCTTTGAATAATAAAAAAAAAAGACAAGAGCTTTACATAGCAAGTCAACAATGGGCAGCAGGAGAAAGGCTTATAGAGGAGGTGATGCCACAGGGAACATACAGCAGAGGAGGCTTGGAATGTACCTGCGTTTTAGAGCAGCTCCCAAGATACATCACTAGCAGTAAATATATTCTTAGCAAAGTAAAACAGTGATATAATTATCATTGGGAATGAACTGAAAGCGGGTAGTCTCTCCTCATGTTTATTTCATGGTGTGTTAGCGTGAATATTCACACGTCTAAATTAATTTAAAGGGGTGAGTTCAGTTTTAAAGAAAACTTGCGTATCCTATCCGAACATAGAACTCTCTTACTGCCATGTACTGCCCAGGGCTGGGTGCTATACATACTGTTGTGTTCCTGGTGTCTTCTGTAAAGCACTCCAGGCCCGGCCATAGAGAAGAATGGCTATCCAGCTAAACCTGAGGTGGACAGGTATTACCTGTGGCTAGGCTTAATAATATAAATAAAGAAGGATGCTGCACACCACTGACGTTACTGTAAAATGTTATTGTCATCCAACAGCCAAAGTGTTCCTGTCCTTGCCAGGGTCTCTACGAATAAGCCCACTTGGGTCAAACGCGTCAAAGGTGGGTGGTCCACGGGCATGGACGGGAGAATGTTGGTTGTTGGATGGCAATAACGTTTTACAGTGATGTCAGTGGTGTGCAGCATCTTCCATGCATGTAAGCATTCTCTTTGGAGCACAGATGGCTCCCATGTAATTGAAGCAGTGGATCATCTTTGAGACTATGTATGGCTCCCGGCTGGCACCCATGTCACCCATGGGTTGGAGCAGTGGATCATCTTTAGGACTACGTATGGCTCCCGGCTGGCGGCCATGTCACCAATGGGTTGGAGCAGTGGATCATCATTGGGACTACCGATGGCTCCCGCCTTTCGCCCATGTCACCCATGGGTTGGAACAATGGATCATCTTTGGGCCTCCAGAGGGCTCTCAGGTGGCACCCATGTCACCATGGGTTGGAACAGTGGATCATCTTTGCGACTATGGATGGCTCCCGGCTGACACCCATGTCACCCATGGGTTGGAGCAGTGGATCGTATTTGGGACTATGGGAGGCTCTTGGCTGGCACCCATGTCACCCATTGGTTGGATGTCCTGTCCAAAGATGCCATTAAAAGGGACATGGATGAATGTAAATGATGGTATGGAATATGTTATTTTTTTTTACAATGGGTTTAAGATTTCAGTTCCTGTGTTGTGAACTTTGAAGATGGATTGAGCTACAATACTTATAGATACAGAGGTCAATTAGGGCTTTTTAAAAAGTACTTTTACTGCTTCTTCAGAATATGTAAATACTTTAGTGTGCACAACCTGGGCACAGGTTCACGTTAAGTCACACCAATGATGATATATCAACAGCAGATCATCAGCTCATTGTCAGGATAAGTATTATCATTTATGACGGTCATAAGTTTAAGGTTCATGACCCAGCCAAGACAGGCATTATGTGGGACCTCTGCTTTGTTCTTGATGTTGAACCTGAGAACATTCCTTTGTTGGTTGTGCAATGGGTTCACCAAGAACATGAAACCTGACCTGTTCCATGAATATTTCATACATAAAAAAATATAGTGAATATTTGATCTGATACTTCTCAGTCTTTAACTGGATAACCTGAGGTCAGGGATCTTTAGAACTGCTCCTACATCTCTGGTGTATTTTGTTTCAAGGTTTGTCGAATAAATACTTGAATATGAGATAGATTTAGTTAAAAGGTCCTAACGTAAGACACATTATTTAAAGGGTTTTCCCAGCTGAAGTAATATTTCCTGCTTGCTTAGCACTTATGGAAAGGAACACTTAAAGGAAATTTAAAGCCCAACTCCAGCTTGGGGAGTAAATCAAAATGTTCAGACTCCAGCAGTCTGTCATAAAAGAGTGGCTCCGGTATTGTTCCCCACAGACTCACTGATCTATTGATGTGGCAACACTTCTTTTCCGAGTTGAATGACAACTCCCACTGGTTGGAAAAGCAAGGATGATGCCGCTGGGGCAGTATGAAAGCTGGGCAACTTGTATTTTCAAAAAAAGTTCTCTTTGACAACCTTCACATTTCTCTATGTACCCGTTTAAAGGTCTCCCATGTTGTACAGCTCCCTTGTAAATCCATATCTTGACTCTATGGGTCCCAAGCCCAAGAATGACTTGAGTCTCAGCAGAGATTAATTATCGAAAATAGAGTGTGTTACATTATTAAATGAAGTGATTAAAGTAAAACCTATGGTGACTGCAAACATCTGCCAAGGTGATCTGAAAATGAAGTAAGAATTCATGATGGCACCTGGAGGTGCCTCCATTACAGTCCAGGCTGTGGACCAGTTTAAATGTTGATCCACTGACCACAGGTGCACTTCAAAGCAGCTCTGTTGGGTTTCAAGAAAAGGCATACAAAGCTTGGCTTCTTCATAAAATTTGAACCTCATTCCTATCGGAGAGTCGATTCCCTATCACAATAGAAGGCACTTGTTACCTATCTTCTCGGTGAATCCTCGGTGTTTAAACAGTACATTCTCCAACAAAGCCATTAGCATACAACCCTTCCAGGAATGCCGATTGGCTGTTTCTCCCGCTAGGCTCTGTGTTTCAACCCATGCTGGCCCCTATGTCACTACAGGACTCAGTAGGGACATAGGATCCATGTGGTTGGAGACATTTGACACTCCCAGAATTTACTTTAGTGAGGTTGTCCTTTACTGTCTCATCAATAACAAACCATGTTTTTCTGATGCAAGGTTTCCCTTTTAAAAAAAGTGAGCTTTTGTTTTAAGAGGCTGGAATTTTTGAGATTTCATTTATTTTGGGGGTGGTATATTGCTTCTTTTATGTTATTAGTGACTTTTTTTAATAAGGTTTGAGGTTGGGCAGCATTCACTTGTTGCTGGGCCCCTTTCCATATCTCTGCTCTTTGCACAGGCTATGTACAGCACAGTGATTAAGTCACTGCTACGTTTACAAGGTTATATCTAGGTTTTTAAAAGCATATGGTGCACACAAAGTTGATTTATACAATTTGCACCTTTGGAGGCATACATTTTAATAACAATTTTTTTTTTAACTGGAGTTCAGCTTTAAATGCACGTATAATCTTATGAGGAGCTTGTTGTTGAAATAAATGGTCTGGCGACAGGGCCTCTTTAAGACATTTCTTCTTTTAGCGCACCGAGGATACAATGGCAGTTTCAAACAAAACAAACTTATTTATTGTCAAGATCTTTATTTGGTTTTATTTGTGCGGGAGACAGAATAATCATTTGCTGTTATAGTATGCATGCTTGTCATGAGAAGGTGAAGTTCAGCATTGCAGAATAAAAGAGAGAAAACCAATAAAACTGGTTGAATATATGAGTGTTTATGCATCGCATTATGACGGGCTGTGTCTGCAATATGAGTTTTATTAGCGCATTATTACAGATAAGATGACCATAAGCTGCCAGATGCCGTGAACGGCATGAAAAGAACAACAGCGACAAATATAAAACACAAAATCCAAGTGACACTCTTGCTGCTTGCAGGAATTCAGCTATAGGACGAGGTTGGGAGGTTTACTACTGACACTGTGGCACAATGTCTGCGTGGAGTTTTAAGGTTCTTGTGCAGGTTCGGTTTCTTCCCTCTGTGCAAAAATGCACAGATCAGCTATAATATTAGACCACCCACCTAATATTGAGTAGGTCCCTGTTTTGTCGCTAAAACAGCCCTGACCCATTGAGGCATGGACTCCACTAGGCCTCTGAAGGTGTGCTGTGATATCTGATACCAAGCCATCAGTAGCAGATCCTGTAAGTTGTGAGGTGAAGCCTCCATGGATCGGACTTGTGTTTTCAGCACATCCTAAAGATGCCCGATTGGATTCAAATTTTAAGAATTTGGAGGCCATATCAACACCTCAAACTCGTTATTGTGTTCCTCAAATCATTCTTGAACCATTTTTGCAGTGTGGCAGGGCACATTATTCTGCTGAAAGAGGCCACTGCCATCTGGGAATATTGGTTTCCATGAAGGGGTGGACTTAGCCAGCAATAATGTTCAGGGAGATGGTACTTGTCAATGTAACATCCACATGAATGGCAGGATTGCACAGCAAGGTTGCACAGTAGAACACAGCCCAAAGCATCACAGTGCCACCACCGACTTGCCTTCTTCTGCCTTAATCAGATCAGGCCACCTTTTTCCATTGCTCCGTGGTTCCGTACTGATGCTCACGTGCCCGTTGTTGGTGCTTTTGGCAGTGGATACAGGTTAGCATGGGCTCACTCACTGGTCTGCGGCAATGCAGCCCCATACACAACAAGTTGAGATGTATGTTTAGTCATTTCTATTAGAACCAGCAACTTTTTCGGGCGATTTGAGCTACAGTTGTTCTTCTATTGGATCAGACTTGTCAGGGTATTTCTATACAAAATTACATAAAACTGATGAACTATGACTTGTACAGAAAACTAAATCAAACTTTTCTGCACACTGTAAAACAAGGGTCCAGAAGTCTGTGCTGGACAGATAAATTAATCAACCAAAACAGCCTATTGTGTACAAAACTAAGCAATGAACAAACAATACAGGGGACCCTTGAGGAACCAGCTTTTGTACTAACCAACTAAATTCAAAGAGATAAACATTGCAAATGAAGTCTAAGATTTTACGTATCCATGTAATCACAATTGACAATGCTGAAAGACCTTTAAGACTTCAAGGTCAGTAAATAAAAGAAATGAAACAAGAAAGACCCAGATTAAGGATATCTTTGCCCCATATGAAAAACCAACCAAGAAACATAAAAACTCCAAGACAGCTAATTCGCCCTATTGTTTCAAGATTGATATCACCTATGATTATTGTCTGAGGTTGAGTAAGTTCTCAAACACATCCGAGATTTACTCAACTGGATGCAGACAAAATGAGTGAAGTAACCAATCGGCTACCATGTCTAAATCGATCAATTGAAAGAAGGTAAATAGTGGTTGGGGAGTCGTCAATACGAACAATGTTTCCCAACCATATAAAATACCATAAAAAAGGAAAAAAAGAGGGAGAAGAGAGCTCTGAAGAAAACTTCCTGGATATAACCAAAGGACTGTCACTGATTGACCATCGCTAAGACTTAACCCTTGCTGCCTAAAACGAGCCATCATCTCATCCGATAAGACTCTGAAAATATTTCTTTTGAAGGAGTGGTGAGATATTGATTATATATGAAAAATCAACTTTCTTTATTCCAAAATTATAGCGGTTACATATTATTATTAGTGTTTTTGTTTACAATTCTAATTAACAGTATGCAGGGTGAATAATTCTGATAATTTATCACATCTTTTTCTATTATTGTATTGTGTATGGTTAAATTGGGTATAGATTTGTATGTAACTAGTTTGCTATTGTAAGTATACTAGCCTGTTTTGCTTGTTGTCCCTATTAGAATAGTAAACCTATTATCTTCAGAAATCATTAGGATCACAAGGGCATTTTTACTTTGAGATACGTTTCTGTCTTTCCTATGGCCACGGAGAGTCAGAAACAATCTTAAAGGTGTCCAGGTATTTTTATTTTTCTGATAATTTATTTACATTTATTTAATTGATTGTGTGTTTGACCGGTAATCACCAGTAATTTATGTTTTGTACAGAAATATATGATTATACTGGTATATTAATATATTATTTTGATTTATTAGTGTAATTGGGAGATATTTATATATTGTGGTAAGAAATCACCATAAGCTCAAAGAACTCAGGGAAGTGGTTTGGGGTGTATTATCAAGTGTCTGAACCGAATTCATACTGGTTGTTAAGTTATTTATTATTTGCCGTAGTCGGCTGGAGGCACTGTCTATTAAATCTAAGTATAATTCAGACACCACCCTATTATTAATATTTCACCAAGATTTGATACCACTCAATCATAACAGACTACACAACAAGCCATCACTCCCCACGTGTAGCAATGAGCCTTGGCTGCCCATGACCCTGTTGCCAGTTCACTAGTTTTCCTTTCATGGACCACCTTTGGTAGGTCCTGGCCACTGCAGAACAGGAACATGTCACATGAGCTGTAGTTTTGGAGTTCTGACCCAGTCGTCTAGCCATCTCAATTTGGCCCTTGTCAAAGTTACTCAAATCCTTACATTTGCCCATTTTTTCTGCTTCCAACACATCAACTTCAGAGACAAAATGTTCACTTGCTGCCTAATATATCCCCCCCACTTCCAGGTGCCATTGTAATATATCCACTCCACTTCCAGGTGCCATTGTAACCAGATAGTCAATGATATTCACTTTACCTCTCAATGGGCAGAATGTAAAGGCTGATCTGTGTATTTTTGTACAAGAAAGGGTATGTAAACCCTGTTAATTAACTTATTTGCTCCCTTTTGGACTGTTATACCATTGAAAGAGTTTTGTTATAAGCCAAAGCCAACCAACAAGTACTAGGTTTAGGTCCCTTCCAAAGAGAGATCCCAATTTTGGTGGAGGAAAGAACCTTATGGCAACACATTCTCCCTAGATGTCAGTTAGGCCTGGAGACCCAAACCTTTCACCCAGTGGAGTGAAAAAACAAAAAGACACATATGTGGCCTAACTAAAAAAAGCAATTACACAATCAAATATTAAATTGGACCACCTTTAGCTTTGATTATAGCACACATTTGCTGTGGCATCATTTCAATAAGCTTATGCAATGTCACAACATTTATTTCCATCCAGAGTTGCATTCATTTTTCACCAAGATCTTGTAGTGATGATAGGAGAGTCGGACTACTGCGTAAAGTCTTCCCCAGCACATCCCAAAGATTCGCATTGGTGTTAAGGTCTGGACTCTGTGGTGGCTGATCCATGTGTGACAATGATGTCTCATGCTCCCTGTACCACTTTTTTACAATTTGAGCCCGATGAATCCTGGCATTGTCATTGACTCTAAGGATAAAATCGCTAGTTACAAACTGCCATAAATCGCTGGTACTAGCGATTTTGAGCAGCAATAAGTCTGACATTAGACCAAAAACACAGATACTTTTCAATAAATCCTTCCATTCATCTTCAGTCCTGCTGAGTTGGATATCTGAGTTCCATTTGCATTACATCTGAAAAGATTTTTCCCACTGTAATCACTCCCACGGCTATTTTCTTTATGTCTGGAGAACACCGAGGCTTATGATAATGTTTCCAAGATGAAAAAAAATGCACAGTACGTAATATCAATGCATTAGATGTATTTCAATATGACAATGGACGTCAATTTTATTCCATTTATACAGCAAGAATTACAGTTATTGCAGCTGCATTAACATATACCGAGTGCAACTGGACAAGCAGGAAAAGAATTTCAAAGAGTTTTTACATCTTTGTGATTGCTACAAAATGATCCCAGTTTGTATGCGCGTGTAAGCGTTCTGGCATATATAATGTTATCAGTGAGATTGGGGTCAATGAATGTTAGAAAACGGAAAGCCAATAAAGATCAATACCGACAAAGGTGGTGCGGCTGGGGCACAACATAAAGGGTACAGTATACATAGACTGATGTACGAGGTATACAGAGGGAATGTATACTGGGGTGCAACGTACAGCAAGCAATCCTTCGATATAGGTTGGAAGGAGGTAAGGTCTAATGTCAACTATAGACCAAGGAAATATGACAATTAAATTAGAAAAGGGAGAAGAGGATAAAGAAAGGAAATGGAAAGAGTCGGCGCTCAGTCCATTAAACGAATTGGATTGGTACAGGGATGGAGGATTAAATTACCTAAAGGACAAGTAAACGGGTGTCAAAGGACAGTGAAAGGAAATGTTTCACCCAAGGTTCCCATATTTTTTCAAATCCCAGGCATTTTTAAAGGCAGCAAACAAATATAATATTTACATTTCTTTCCAGTGATATAAGGCCCAGTTGGATGATGTCATAGGTCCTCTTCATGCTCTTCTTCTTCCAGTGGTGTGGGGATCCTAAAGCTCTTCAGCAGGAAGGGTGGAACCTTGACACCCTAGGCTCATAATAAGTGGGTTCAATGACTCTGGGTGTCATTCATCCTAGAAAAGGAGTGGCTACCAGCACATGGCGCAGTAAGTATGCTGAATGGTTGAATCCTGAATAAAACTGACAATGCCTTCTTTTTATTTTAGAAAGGAGGTCCACAGAAATAGAGGTCCACATTTTCAGCCAGCACACTTCCTTATTCATATCCAAAGGAGAACTAAGGGCTGTGTGAAATTGTTGTCACAAACAGACAGGTTATTAGAGTATGTGCTGACATAGATAGCACTTCAGCTCTTCAAATGTCTTCAGCTTAACATAGTTTCAGGCAAACAGCAAAACGCACAATTAAAACATATATACTGATTTACCTGCCAGAGGATTGCTACTTCTGTTAATGCGGTTCTCAGATTCAGACACCTCCTTGTGGACAGAATAGCCTGGTCAGTGACCTCACATTTCTTCATTGCAACTAAGCAATACAGCTTGGTCACTGACCCACCTGCAGCTGGTAAATGAAGCCGTATCAGCACACCTATGATAATGTGATATCATCATCCTCTTTTCTCCTCTCAAGTGTCATTCCCTGGTGGAATCACAGTGCCATATGTGCCAGTTGAGGAGCATTCCCTTGTCTTGGAAACACAACAGGAAGTGAAAATAAATGAACGATCTGGATTTGCAATTGCTTTCTGTCCTGGGCTTCCATGATAAAAGTAAAAACGGACTACTTTTTCTTTTGAAACTTTTCACAATCAGAGCTGAATGGGAAGCCCTGGAGGGAGGATTTGGTCATTTATCTATTCCTGCAGACCTACGTGAACCTTCAATACTTTCAGACTGAATGGCAGATGCAGGCGGAATAAAAATGTTGCGGAATGCAATGTGCCGAACTGATTAATATTATTGTTTTGCAAACCAGTGTTTGGTATAAATCTACATAATATACTTTAAATACACTACAAAGATTGTCAATCAGGGTTGCAGACCACCTCTTTTTGTTCCCTTGATGTTCCATTTCTCCTGCATAGGCTGGGGAAACGATGTCCCTTGTTACAGCAGAGACCAGGACAAAACAAGCCACTCCTTACCTGATCATTTTCATAATTGTATAGTACACAGGAGTCTTACATACAAGAGGTTGGAGTTGGAGTAAGGGTGTAGGGGATTATTGGGTGGATTGTCCCATGTCTTGTGACATAATAGCCCTAATAAAGACATGCTATAGTTCCTTACTAGGACCCAATCTAATAAAAAAAAATGCTACATCCTAATTAAGGCTGGGGCAATACATGGGGCATGTAACTCACCTCATAATTCCCAAGAGGCTACATGCTTATTAAAGAGGGATCCGCATTGGGCCAGTGGTGAGAGGTGGCCAACCTGTGCTCCATTGGGATCTGCTGTAGGCTCAGTGAACTAGTTGAAGGGTCCAAAATATGGTAAACTACCCGCATCTCAAAGAAGATCTTGGAATCCATTTTGCTTTTGGTATTTCTTCATCTCTTGCTGAGGCAGTTTCCAGTCGAGCCCCATTTTATTTAAGCAGAACAGAAATGGGTTCCCGAGATTGGCCCATTTTTAACTGACCTATTCAACACAATTAGAATTGATTTCTTCCTATTGAACAATATAACTTCCAATACTGATTAGAAGATAATGGTCTAAGTAACAGCAAATAGACTACAAGTCTCCCTCCCCCTCTACTACACAACAGGAACCAAAAGAGCTATTGCTACCACTTTTTCCTTTTTTTTAATTTCCAGCTGAGACTGTTTCCTCTTGCGCACCATTTAAAAAAAAAAGTGTAACAGAAAATGTAAAAAAATATTGGTTTCTGAGATTGGTTCACTTTTATCTGACCTACACAACACAGGTGGGATTGATTTCTTCCTATTGACCAATAGAACTTCCAATACTGATTAGAAGATAATAGCCAGAGTAACAGCAAGTAGACTACCTCACAGGAATCAGAAGAGCTATTGCTACCACTATTGCTACATCGACCAATCCAAAAACAACAAATTTGTACTGCTGAGGCTCAATACTGAAAAACACTTCATGGTCCACATACAAATGAATCAATCATGTGGAGGAAAGTTCTCCTCCCTTTGTTGACATATTTACCTCTCCTGCACCACCTCATTGGGCCTCTCAGGGTTTCAGATACATAAAAACAGATGTACAAAGTCTTACAGTTTGTTTCCTTAGAAAGCAGTCACAGCCTTAGTAGAAAAGCCTTTTCCCTACTCTCTGTGGGAAAGCAATGGGTCTCTCTGCGGAGGTCCAAGCTAGAGCTCTGCATTCAGGAGATAGTATAAACTGATTGCAGAGTTATTGGTCTGGATTAGGTGGTGGCATGTCACACCTCTGCAGAGAGACCACTACTTTCACAGAGAGAGCAAAGGTCCTTCCAAGGAACATACTTTTCTTCTTAGATACTTATTTATGCATATTTCTAGGGAACAAACAGTAAGACTTTGCACATCTTATACTTAGAGGATGTAAACTGAAAGATGAATTAGGATTTAAGGATGGTGGGAGAAGTTCATTTTAAGCATTGACCTTTGAAAAGGGTGGGAGAAGTTCATTGTAAGCTGGGGGGAGATGTTAATTTTAAGCCAGATGACCTTCGAAAAAGGGTAAGTAATTAGGCCACGAATATATGAAACTGCCTATCATCCTCTTCATTTACAGATAAGGGAAACATATGAAGGTCAGAAATGGGGAGTTGGCCAAGATTAGGGAAATGCTACTATCACGTACCTGAGAAAGAGCACGGAAGATGAGGAGGCGTCTCTTGCGACTCATGTTCTACAACCCCTGGAGTTTGGAACAGAAGGTCGCAGGACAGCGAGGAGCACAAGTCCGATGGATTGGAAGCAGACACCATGCTGGAGACATCTTGAAGAGGGGTCAGCAGGCCAAGGATCAAATCAGGCGGGCAGCGTAGAAGCAGACTCGGGAGACTTGAATCGCAGTTGAGGAAGCCAAAGGTCAGAGCCAGCAAAGTACAAAATCAGAGGGCAAGAGCAAGTACAGAGAACAGGCCGAGGTCTGGGGCAGGCAGCAAGCAGAAGGGTAGTCCAAGGCAATCGGGGTCAAACAGGGCATAGGTAATTCAACAGAGACACAGGCAACAGGGAACATTAGCTGACAAGACCATCAGCAATGTGATGAAGGCAGGCTCATTCTTATATAGTCACCTATTGAGGTAACAGAATCACTTCCTGTGCGCCAGCCGCTTGCGATTCTTCCCGCGCACTTCCGTGTGCGGGAGTTTTGAGATAGAGCTGGTGGAACCTTAAATGTATCCTTAAAAGATCCTTAAAGGAAAGAGAAAAGACAAGTACCAAGGATGTTTATGAGGTGATGAGTTTACCTGTGTGGGAGCAATGCTGTGCACCCACTGAGTTGGCCATGAGGGCTGGTACCAGCGTCCAAGAGGGTACAACATTGGAATAATGGGTGGCATTGTCTACGATCTGTATCACTGATTGTATTCTATTTCATTGTTATTGTTATCAAAGTGTAGGCACTGTACCATCAGAATCGGGATGTTATTTTTTTGAATGTTATCTCTTATTTATAATGATTATTATTATTATTATTATAATGCAGGATTTATATAGTGCCAACAGATTGAGCAGCGTTTTTTTCACAGAGTTTGCCTAACCATTGCAAATGTCAAATTTTGTCCCAGACCATCACATCACAGATTCATTTTTATATTCCAAATCAGCAATCACAAAGTGACCCTCTGCACATCTCATCCACTATCCATTACCTGGATGCATCAACTTGAAAAAATAATGATTGACCTCTGTTTGTTTACCGAATAAACATAAGCCTAAATGGCACAAGTTGTACACTTTCCAATGAAATGAAAACTCACTAACAAAAATAAACAAAAAAAAAAAAGCTTACATATGAAGCTATATGTACCAGATATGGGAACATTTTTCATTATCTTTAATGGAAAGAGTCCATGTACATTATCAGATGTACAGATCTGAGAGGGCGAGGAAGGGCCAGTAGGGGCAAGTTATTCAAACGTTCAGGGGCACACATACCATTTGTGAAGTTAAATGCTTGCTTTTGCCTAGGGTACCAGGACTTTTACATACCCAACCCTTGCCACCCTGGACACCCGCACACAACTCTTTTTTTTGATGCTCCAGGTTGTGGCCGGTTCCTTGGCATCCTCACATATGATGTAGGGCTATTGGCCCTGCATTGTACTTGATGATGTCAGAGTTCCTGCGACCAACAGAGTGCCAAGAGATTAGGCTATGGGACCTGGTCACATAACATGGAGGTAGCCTGTCAAAGTTAGGGATCAGGTAATAGTAAATGTATGCTTTTCCTTCCTTGAAATTTAGCTATACCAACCCAATAATACTACAGTAGATATGGGACAGATGGGTGCTGGAACACTTCCCACTGCCCCGTAGACTTGCCATGGCTCTGTGCTATCTAGATCTCAATCGATACACAGTGAAGGTTTTTAATTAGTTAGTAACTGAATGGGGAAGGGGAGCATGAATTGGTCTTGCACTGGGGACCTTTGGTGACTCTGTCCACCACTGGGTAAGTTTATTTGGTTATCTGTTCTTATCCAAATTGTCACACTAAGCATGTGTTCTGCCCAACAGCAGCCAGCTTCTTTATACACACGTTTATAGCTTTTTCTCCCCCCTCTTAAGTGGATCTCTCACCTAAACTGCAGACTTATTGGCCTATTCAATTGATTATCTCCTGGCGCCTGTTGTAGGCATGTACATTTTCTCACCGTGCATCTGGATAAATGCTCATTTCCTCGGAGTGTTGTCAGGGGAACTGCTATCGTATGAATTGATGAGTAGATTCTTAAATACTCCTTTAGAATGTGCGCCGGGCTAGGTGTCAGGGATTAAAGAATGTGCATACATTTGTCTCCTGTACATGAAGTAGACCATTATCATTATGCAGGATTCCAGATATCTGAAGTGGTGGAAATTGTTTTGTCTGAGGTCAGTGCTCTCGTTTCTCATAGACACACAAATGACTTTATATGTCTGTGTGTTTCTGTTGCCCTGCTTCTTTGGCGTGGCTGTGGCTCTTGGGGTTACTGATATAACAAGTAACATGTTGCTGTTTGATGGTGAACTACAAGGCCTTATCAAAGCTGGGGGGAGCAGAGAAACATGTAGCCAACTAACCGGCAGTTAGCATTGCCTTGCTGCAAGCATTCATCTGAGATATGATGGCCATTTGCATGCAATGAATCAGCGGGGATCCACAGATGGATCATTTTCTTTACCTGATAGAAACCGGATCATATGTTCCAAACGCTTCACATGCACTGAATCTTTAGTGGAAGTACCATAAAGAAATTGGTGGCATTTGATCTAGTAAAAAAAAAAATATATATCTAACCTAATAAATTACTAAAATCACAGACGGTTGTATTTTACTACAGTCACTCTACCGTTTCAAGGCTGACATCTTGCTTGGTTGCTTCAGGTAACACCTCAGGGGATCTAAATGTTGTAATAGCAAGGGTGTTTTTCCTTGTATGGCTGCTGCATGTTGAGGCTCTGTAAATGTAATTTCTTGCTGGAGATCATTGCAACTGTTTCTTGAGACAGTGACCTGAATATTACCCAGGTGTTGCTGAGACATTTCTGCAGTTATATACCTGCCTTGCTCCTGAGAGCCATAGATTTCCTGGAGTTATGCTCGGCTTTTTTGAAAATACCATAGATCTTTGTCTACATTTAAATAATGCTATTGGTGAATTGGCGAAAAAAAAATGCATCATCTTGCCTGCAGAGATATTGATTCTTATGTGATGGTTTGCACTACAGCACAGGTACTTTTGCACCT
>NW_017306406.1:1624397-1625254 GCF_000935625.1 Nanorana parkeri | reverse complement strand
AGAGAGACTCCATTGTTGCATTTTTAATGAATTACAGTCCAACACATTTAGGGTTTTTTGACATCTTTTATTCAAAAAGAAATTTAATGGTTTCAGGGTTTCATCAAAATCACACAATTTTATATAACACCTCAGCCTCTTGGCTTTCACTTGCAGCTTTGGCTCCAACCGTCAGGTCTGTCTTCTCATAAGCTCTGAGCATATACCTACAAGCTCCCTTCTGCACTGGCTCCCACTTGTCTCTTGGGTGGAACCCTCCTGACTCTTGTGGTGGAGCCCTCCTCTGTATTCTCAGTGGAGCCCTGAACTATTGCTAGTACTAAAATACTAACCTGTCCAATGAGAGAGCTGGTTGTCCTCAAATCGTGGATCCAGGTCTGGAAGCTTCCTCTTACCTAATCCAGAATTTGCCATTCCCACAGGAAACTGAAATTCTAGTTTCCTCTCTGGGAGACATGCATCCTGGAGTTCCTCATCTTGTACTCAAGCGGCGGCCATATTGAGTGGGGCACGTTACATTAATAACGTGCTGGATTAGTGTGATCCTAGTTCATTTTATTACTTCATTGCTGTGCTGTATGTGTATAGGCCAATGTAGTTGGATCTGTATGTGCGTTATATTTAATCGAAATTAACCCGCTCAAGGCCAGGGAGCAACCAGACAGGTGGACATATCTGCCCCTATGATGGTAAATGACAGCACTGTCCATCAACTAAAAGGGTGGACATCTATCCAGAGAGGTGGCCATACCTAGGCTGACCATCAAAGTAGGTGAAGCTCCAAGCCTCATTGGACAGTGCTGAGACCTGGCAAATGGTGCTGCACCGTGGGGTGGAATTATGTGTGTCAAGTCCCC
>NW_017306406.1:1619674-1624209 GCF_000935625.1 Nanorana parkeri | reverse complement strand
CCCCCCCCCCCCCCCATATTGTAAAGCACTGAGATTTTGGTGTCAAGGAACTAAGCAAAACTAAAGGTAATTGTAGGCTTTGGGGGGTGACTAGTTCTTGCTTTGGGGGGGCAGGGGTTTTGCTTTAAATTAAAAGACACATTTTTCTAAAAACCTGGAAAGATTGTACATTTTCTCTAATGTGTCAGTACCCATAATGATGATGATCTATTGTACAGCACATTATACGCTGGGAGGGGAACGCGTGAAAACAATAGTCTCCTAAATGTCAAACCGCTGATTATCCCAGCAGTCCTGCATGCAAATAAACATCCCCTGGCAGATCTATATCACAAATCCCCCGGGTGGTCAGCAGCCTATAAACGCATTGATTGATCACTCCTGAGCCAACACATTAAACATGCTCTGGAGCTTTACAGCTGTTTTAGCCATAATATATGACTTGACATGACTTGGATGTTCTCCCCGGCACTAACCGCTCTCTGTAATATGATGATGAATACCAATCAGAGCCGAAGATTCCTGAGAGCTCACCTTAACTTGTTTCACATTTTGTGGCCGTGAAATCTTTTCTGCGCAATTCTTAGTTTTCTCTGTTATATTCGGCAATCTCTCTCACGCTTTTCATATCCGTTCTTCTACTGCATCCTCCCACCCACTAGGGGTAACGGAAAATTGGGAGCTTCCCTTCTGCTGAAATTTTGTTGAAAATCAAGAGATATCAATAAAATGTTGCCATTTTGGCAAAAGGCATTGTGATCAAAGGGGAAGGTTAATTTAAAAGGAAATTTCACCTTTTAGAAAATAAATAAAAGAAACAATGTGCATTTCTAATTTTTTTTTGCATAGGAGCCAGAAAAGCATCACAACTGTTCTGTCCCCGCTATACGTTACCCTGTGGCCTGTATAGCTGGACATGGAGCGACATACTCCTATTCAGCAATAAGCCAGACTGGATGAAATCTTAAAGCTTTATTAACCACCTCCCGTCCATTGGCCATATCTAAACGGCCAAGCGGGAGACTTGTAGATGCGGGTGGGTGTTTTAAGACGTCCCTCCCTGCCCCCACTCACAGCTGTGTCTCCATTGACTTCAATGCACCAGGTAGCCCCATCCAGCCCCAGAACGCAGTGAGCTGGCCAGGATGTGATCCAGTGCGTTCCGGCACCGAATTGGGTCGGAATGCACTAGAGCTGGTGTGAACTAGCCCTTCATTGGCTTTGCAAATGGCAGCCAATGTATTTCTGTGGTCAGGAATCCCCCTTCATCATGGCTTGAACCGCAGGTCACTTATGGAGTCTCAAACTTATAGCCCCTGCACACAATCCTATTTATGTGGCAGGAGTGGAAATCCTTGTTGTGAAAAGATGTTTACCAGCAGATCAGCATTTTTACAAGTAACAAGGAACAAAAACCGAACAGAGATATACATATTGCATCCCTTCGGCATGCCTTCACTTCTTTGGCAACCAATAGATTTAGTGACACATATCAGCTGATCTGTTACCTGTGCGTCCATGGCCTTGCAGTTGTTCTTACCTCTTTGATGCTGTGGTGCTGCTGGTACTTGTGGTTCCACAAGCATGTGCTCTGCTCCTTGCTGCACAGAGCTAGAAGCTACAGATGTCACCTAATGGTTAATATATCTTGCCTCCTGGCTACATACTGCCCAGCCACCTATCTCTCTCCTTATCTCCCTTTGCCTGAGCACTGTTCCTGTTGCCTCCAAGCTCCTGCTTGTGCCTTTGCCCCTGTTGTGCTAGCTGCTTCCTTGCTCTGTTCTTTGCTGCTTAGAGCTAGCAGGTATTGATGTCACCTGATTGTTATTATACCTTGCCTCGTGGCTACTTCCTGCCCAGCCCCCATCTCTATATTTAACTCCTTGTCAGACCAGTTCCCTTTGCCTGAGCAATGATCCTGTTGCCTCCGAACTCCTGTTTGTGCCTTTATTGTGGCTCTGTTGTGGTGCCTGCTGTGCTGCCTGCTTTTATGCACAGATCCCCTGTGCACTGGCATCAGCTTTGTCCCTCGGATTTGCTCCTCTGATGCTTGCCCTGCCCTTTGGCCTGTCTTTCGGATCTCCATCTTCTCCATTGATGTCTTAGCCATACGCTTCAGCATGCTCCATCTCCTGTGTTTACAGGTAGTGAACCCGGGGTCGTGACCTGAGGTCAGCATGCAAACTTCCTTGAGGTGATTGCAGGCAGAATACTGGCTGGCCCTTATACTCCACACCCCCGGGCTCCGACACCACCTGCTCGCTCGCAGGTTCACATCCTTGGTATCATGACACTTGGGTGGTCTACCACCTCAGTGGCGCAAACAGTAGTAGACCATTTTATCAAAATGTCATACTATAAAGTAAATGATTCTAAATCACACATTCTAGGCATCCATATTGCTCCTTTGATGAAAAGGAGGTTAAAGGAGCGGTCCCATATAGCTGGGCTCTAGGTTCCAGTCAATATTTAGGAGTCCAAATACCGTGTACTTCTTCTAAGACATACGATTTAAATTATGCTCCATTACTCAAATCCATCCCCAAAGAGATGAAAACCTTAGCATCCACTGAACTCTCTGTATGCGGCAGGATAGCAGCATTTAAGATGCTCTTGCTCCCTAAGATCCTATATGTGTTCAGAACGGTCCCTATTACCCCTCCGAGGTCCTTTTATTACCACATTACAACGGGCATTACATAGCTATGTATGGAACTGGAAAAGACCAAGATGTGCTAATAGGTTTCTCTATAATAAAAAGTGGAATGGTGGCTTATCCTTGCCAATACTGTATCATTATTACCAAGCAGCGATTTTAGACCAGATTCAAGGATGGATAAAGCCGAACCCACAGAAACTATGGGCAGAAATGGAGAGGGGTATTCTGCAAGTGAAAGGCATCTTTGGGTGGTTGTTGTCCTCCAAATTGGTTCCCCAACAGCTGAAATCTCTGTATCCCAGGATACAAGCTACGATGACGGCTTGGAGGTCATTCTCATTGAGTTCCTCGCTGGGATCGACTTCTACTGTAATTATAACACCAATATCAGTTTTGAAAGACTGTATCCCGCATTTAAACACTAAGTCATGGCGGCAACGGGGTTTACACTGCATATCAAATTTGTATCGACAGACCCACCCGTGTAGCTTTTCTGAGCTACAGGTTAAATACCATATACCAACCACAGACGCCTTTCAGTTCCTCCAAATATCACATTTTCAAGCAAAACACCCTATCCCTTGAGAGGTGCATATGGGCACTGCTCTATATAACTTACTTTGTATGGATGTATGGAAACGCAAAAGTATCTCTATGTTCTATAACATGTTAGATGATAAGAATCTCTTTACAAAGACAGCAACTATGCAGAAATAGGAGGTGGATCTAGGGGCTTCCTATTCGGATGCACAATGGCGTGCTGCTATAGTAATAGCATATACAGGATCTAAATGCTCTGACCATTGGGCACTACAACAGAAAATTCTACATCGATGGTATCATACACCATATAAACTGGCTAAATTTGGCAGGGGACACTCTCCACTATGCTGGCGGGACTGTAAAGAGATAGGCTCACTGATTCATATGTTCTTGTATTGTAAATCGGTCAGGTCCTATTGGAACCAGGTCTTTCGGCTGGTATCGGCCTTGTCACAGTGTACGGTGGCACCTTTAGCTGCTCTGGCACTGTTACACCTGACCATTGAAGGCCTACCCCTTAGAGCTAGAACCGTTGTTATGCATACCCTTATAGCAGCTAAGACACTACTTGTGCTACATTGTGGAGATACCTCTATGCCCGACTTTAGTGAGGTCATCCGTAGGGTTAACCTCCAATGCGCTTATGAACGCATGTTCGCTATGAAAAATGGCAAACTCAACTCATCCCTGTCGGCGTGGGAGTGCTGGATTAACCACCCTATGTACAAATACTGATGATTCAAGTGTCTTGATTGCTGACCTATCGATTGTAACATTTCTTTTGACAATTTTGAGGTACCTGTATTTATGATTTCCTTTTTGTTCCTTATTGCTTATTGCCTACTACTTTCTATGTATTGTATACTTTTGAAAAACCTCAATAAAACATTTGAAAGAGAATGTTCAAACCCAGATCTAAACTTGTCATGGTGAATGCAAATATGTTGGAGATAGCACAGTTGAGCCGCTTTTGTATGTTTTGTATGTTGTATGATACCTACTCTATCTGCTACTAAAAATAAACTATTTAAAAAAATTAACAAGTTCCACTTTAAGAAAAACATTTTGATAATCAGTCAGACTGTGCACTCATGAAAAATACAATATAAGAATCGATCCACTAATTGGCGAGTTGTGAGTACAGCGCGGTATTGTGAGTAACATTTTTCAATAAACGCATATTATTGTCCTTTGTTCTTGGTACACTTGTATAAATCCCAATCAATGCTCATGAATGCCAATGAAGACGAATGTTCAATACTTTGCTAGATGGAATCTTCTTTGGCCATAACTCCCCCCACCTCCCTGTACTCCATATTCCCCATCCAGCCCC
>NW_017306406.1:1615536-1619553 GCF_000935625.1 Nanorana parkeri | reverse complement strand
CCTCTCCATCAACAGCGGATTGTTTTACTGTGTCGTTCTCAATAGCCTTTCCATGGCTATGCGTTCTTCCAGGGCAATATGTAAAACAAATGTTCCCTTTAGGAGAAATGCATTTGGTTTGCTGGTCCCCGGAGACGTGTTTGCAACGGAAAGTATCAATATTTGTTTTTCTTTAATATACACTCCTGCTGTGTTCTCCTCGAAATGTCTTCTCAGGTCATTGCAATGTCTGATGGTTGCCTCTTGTTTTTTTTTTTATACAAAATGTACGTTACAGCTAAGATATCAGGTGATAATAAACAAGCGGGCTTTATATAAAGCAGTCAGTTAATAAGCTCAGAAATGTGTATGTAAGGTTTTCTCGGTTTATTAAAACCGAAGAGATACAGAAGAGTTTGGAGCTCAGCTGAGGGAGTTTTCTTGCAAGGTGAATGACAGTGGTATCTAAGGAATATTCTAAATGCTGGGCAAATGCCGTTCACAATACAATCCATGATACTAGATGTACCTGGGTCATGCCTAGGGATGCACCTGGCATTTTCACGAGTACTCATGAAAATGCCCCTATACTAAGCACTGATACTGGTGCTTTAAACTGTGATGCCTGTTTACAGTGCCGGCCGCACAGCCCCCCTCCTTAAAGGGGAACCACAAGGCACTGCTTATAGCACTTCCTCCTCCCACACCCGTCCACGAGTCCAGACACCTTCTGAGACCTCGTACAACCATCTTGGGACCCTGCACAGTGCTCCTGAGACCCCGCACAGCCCAACTGAGACACTGCACAGCCCACCTGAGACCCCACACAGTCCACCTGAGACCCTGCACAGCCCACTTGAGACCCTGCACAGTCCACTGGGACCCTACACATCTTTCCGGAGACCCTGGAGACATCAGGCCGCCACCCTAGAGTAACACAGTATATGCAGCTTCATGTTATTCTGCATTGCTGTATAATGTATTGCTGGTATTTGTAGTCCTCTATAGCTGATGGTATTCTGGATTGTCATATAATGTATTGCTGGTGGTATTTTGCATTGCTGTATAATGTATTACTGGGATTTGTAGTCCCTCTATGGCTTTGAGTCAGTGGCTGAACTGCCAGGGTCGCAGCTGCAACTGGGCCCTTGCGCTCAACCACTGTCCTAAAATCATTAGTCTATATTGTTTTAGAAAAAACTTTTATTATATGATACAACATGACACTAAAAGAAAGGTATCGGTAATTGGTATCGGTGAGCACTCTTACTTGTTCTTGAAAAAATGGTATCAGTCCATCCCCCTAGTCATGCCCCTTGAAGGGCTGCCTGCCGGGGCTACTCTACACTTATAGATTCATTGCTGACCTCCTTCTAAAAAATTCTGGTTGCCTGGTTGCATCAGTATTCAGTATCTTCTGATTTGGAACAAGCATGCAGCCAGTGAAATCAGAGAAAAGTCATAACTTCAGAACTGCATGGATGTTCTGGCTCAATATATCTTACAAGATATTGAAGCCATGGAATCAACCTTACAGGCAGGCAGACAGCATTTTTAGAAGGAGAGGTCCACAGTGGCAGCCTCCATATTTTTTTCAGGACAGATTTCCAAGAAGGTGTCACTTCCTCCCTCAGTACAACATCTCGATCTGTGTAGAATGAAGACAATTTACCGATCTATCCTTTGTTGTTTGCTTTGCTGATTTTATGCTTCAAGTAGTACTTGCTTGTTTGCGTTTTTAATTTTCTATTTTACCAGTTATTGATGTGATTGCTTGTGAATATTTTTTTTTACACTTTGTGCTTTGCCTCTGTAGCTTTAGTTATTCCGGCGGCTTCGCCGTGTCATGTCCCCTTTCCCGCTGAGATGTCACAATGCCACGAGGATCTTTCCGTTATTTATCAGCGCGCAACATGCTGTTTCATTATTGGGTGTGATTACTGTTTGCTAACCGCCGCTTATTCAGGGTAGTGAGCACGGAGGAAAAATAATTAGGGTGCTAATTGCCTTAATGATATCATTCATTTCATTTCCATCTTTACTCCCAAACAGCATCATTTGCAGGGCAGTGCTGAAGGCATGATTTCCTCTGCATTGTACTATTCAGGCTGAACTATTGATTCTAAGAGCTGTCTTATTTTAAGTCTAGGGAAACTTGTTTAGTATGTTTGGCAGCGCTGCATTCACCATCAAGAAAAAGATGCGAGAAGACCCCTCCCAAATAATTAAAGAAGAACTCCAGGATAGGGAAAAATTAACCCTTGCAGTTGGGCTACCCTCACACTGCAAGGGGTAAGTGCTCATTTTGGTCTAGGGTGTAAAATAAATGTATACTCACCTGATATTCGGTCCAGCGGCTGTGACCTCTAACCTTTACCACCCTCCGCTCTGGTGGTGATATATCTCTCCTCATCTTCACGCCTAATGCAAGTCAGTAGACCTGCATTAGATGCAGAGGTGTATCTACAAGAAATTGCTCCCTTGGCATCCCACCCAGCTCCTGGTAAACAGTGACATCACTGGTTGCCAGGAGCTGAGCTGGACCCCATCCAGAGCGTCCCAGGTTGCTAAGAGCCAGGTGGGGAGATGTGTAAGGGCCATACACATCTCCCTGCTTGGCTCTTAGCAACCTGGGATGCTCTGGATGGCATCCCATCCCCATACACATCTCCCCATCCAGCTCTTAGCAACCTGGGGTGCTCTAACCGAAGGGTCCTGGCAGCCAGTCATGAGAATTTTCCCCTGACTTTCTGCCCTGAAGACTGGACATGTGCAATTTGTTTGACTCCGAATTAAAATTCAGATGAATTTTCAGAATTTCAAAAAAAATTACGAATCCAAACATATGTGAATCTTTGACTGAATGTCATTCTGAATGAACTTTTGTTGTTAAACGTCAAAGTAAAAAAAAAAAGTGTGGAGTCCCCTCCCCCATTGATACCAGACCCTGGTCTGGTTGGAATGTTAGGGGGGGGGGACCCCCGATTAAAAAAAATGAATGGGGTTCCCCTGCAAAGTCATACCAGACCATTTAGGTCTGGTGGGAATATTAAAGGGGATCCCAAAGCCAAAGAAAAAACAAATAAATCCCACACCAGACCTTTAATCTGAGCAGCGGCCTGGCAGAGCAGGAAAGGGTGGGCAGACAAGCACGTGCCCTCCCACCTCCTGCACCATACCAGGGTGCTTTGCTGGGGAGGAACCCCTGGAAAAGCACCTTGTCCCCATGTCAATGAAGACAAAGACCTCTTCCCTACAACTCTGGCCCGGTGGTTGTGGGAGTCTGCGGGCAGAGGGGCTTATCTGAATAAAAGGGGCACCCAGATCCCGCCCCCCCCCTTGTGAATGAGTAAGGGGTAGTTGTTACCCCTACTCATTCACCAAATAATAAAGAAATACTAAATAAACACACAACACCTTGAAAAAGACTAGACAGTTTTTTATTTAGAAAAAACAAAACAAAACAAACTGTCCATCGATGTAATCCATCGTCAATCATGATGAACGACGGCCGACGACTTGCCAAAAGAAAAAAAGCCAGCGGACACAACCAAAATGGCCACAAAATGACACGTCCGAGCTGAATGTAAACAAATGGGCGGTGCGAATTGTGACATCACAGGACTTGTTCCACCCATTTGTTGACATTGGAAACCAGACCTGTCATAGCAACAACAAGGGCTGTTATTGAATGCTATTTGGAGCTCCCGAAAGCTATTCAGGTCTGTCTGGGAACTGAGTTGCACGCTCGTCCCCCCCCTTTCATGTCATCCCCCCTGCTGCTCGGATCAAAAAACATTATTTTGTTTTTTTGGGGGGGATTGGGGTCCCTCTTAAAATTCCTATCAGACCCAGGGTCTGGTATGAATACAGACCATACCAGACTATAGTACGGATGAGCATTGTGCATAAAAAAGCACAATCCAGGGTAGGCTGCATTCAGAAGAGGAAAGAAGTCTCCCTCCATCCAGACCTGCTCTCCCTCCCACCCTCTGCCAAGCAAATGCAGTTGCACTGTGGTGAAGATGTGAAGAAGGC
>NW_017306406.1:1576860-1615454 GCF_000935625.1 Nanorana parkeri | reverse complement strand
CGATGTGAAGGGGCTCCTTATGTGAAGTGGGGACTCTGATGTGAAAGTGGGGGACTTTGATAGGAAGGGGGGCTCCTGATTTGAAGTGGGCTTTTGATGTGAAGAGGGTATTCTAATGTAAAGGGGGCTATTGATGTAAAGGGTGCAACTGATGTCGAGGGGGAGGGGCTTCTGATGTCAAGGGAAGACTCTGAAGTGAAAGTGGGGGACTTTGATGGGAAGAGGGTTCCAGATTGGAAGGGGGATGTTGATGTGAAGGGGGGCTCCTGATGTGAAGGGGCTTCTGATGTCAAGGGAAGATTCTGATGTGAAAGTGGGGGACTTTGATGGGAAGAGGGTTCCAGATTGGAAGGGGGATGTTGATGTGAAGGGGGGCTCCTGATGTGAAGGGGCTTCTGATGTAAAGGGAAGACTCTGATGTGAAAGTGGGGGACTTTGATGGAAAGGGGGCTCCCGATTGGAAGGGGACTGTAATGTGAAGCGGATATTTTTTGCATTTGTCATGTCTTTTTATATACACTCGGCTTTTCACTCTTTTGATAGATACCTTTAAGATATAAAAAGTGTTTAATTAGTTCATTGACATGAAGCAGATTTGTGAAAATGAGTCCGTGGAGGGGGAATCCACCTCAGGTGCTGAAGTGATTCAAACTTATTAATTAATCCTTATGTCTTTATAATCTCAGCTGGTGTAATGAGAATAAAGGATATTCAAGATAATAATAAAGGATATTCACGTTAGTACATTTAAACAAAATATTACATGTGAAAACCCGCCGAGCATCGTACGATGTTCGGCGGGTTTGTGGCATGTCCGTACAATAACAGCCGCACGGGCCGGTGTGCGCGAGCGCACACTGCCCGTTCGGCATTGCGGTCATCGGAAGCCCGCCCCTCAGGGGGCGTGGCTTGCGATCATCGCAAGTACGATCTGCCTATGCAACATAGGCAGATCGTACGTTTTTTTAAGTACCTTACAACCATCGCAAGACAAAAGTCTTGCGATGGTTGTAAGGTGTATGCCCAGCCTTAGTGTGTGTGCTGGTATAGGATAAGAAGGAAGGTTTATAGATGTGTTTTGTGAAAGCCATGCACATGTTTGGTGAATTGAGGTCACAAGACTTCCTGCTCTCCAGCTCTCTCCTCACCTCCTCCCATGCTCACCTCCAGGACTTCCCCAGAACCCCCCCAACCTCTGGAACTCCCTTCCCCCCCCTCTGTCCACTTATCTTCTACCTTGTCCACCTTTGGGCAATCCTTGAAAACTCATCTCTTCAGGGAAGCCTGTCCCACCTCAACATAAGAACTGTCCTTTTACTTCTTCCGCCAACTCAATCTAAACAATTATTACCTTTTTGTATCACTTGACCCTCCTACTAGATTGTAAGCTCTCATGAGTAGGGCCCTCCAAACCCTATTGTACTGAAATTGTAATGTAACTGTACTGTCTCCCCCATTTTTACAGCGCTGTGCAAACAGCGAGCGCTATATAAATACTATATAATAATAATACTAATGCAAACACGTGTCGGGTGCCCCTCCCTATGAAAACGATGATTGTGCCATACATTATAGGTATTGACCCCGTGCGCCAGAGTGACAATATTTCCACAACCATTATTCATGGTTAACTTTAAATTGATGGCCTGTATGGCCTTTTAAATCATTGCCTATGGACAATTCAGGGTAATATATATTTCACCGTCTCATGGGCACATGCAGTTTTTATGCTTGGCATGTTGGGGGATCTATTTACAACCTCATCTTTTATATTTTACAAAAAATTGGGTATTATATGGTGTTTTGGTGCACTAAATTTAAATAAAATTAACGAATGTATTTTTTACAGAAATTTTGGGTTTGATTATGAGTTGCGCTAATATCATGCGACATAAAATTCGCAACTGCCACCATTTCATTCTATAGGGCCTCCGTTATCGTGAAATAAAGACATGTACACAGCAAAAAAATTAGCTTTCGGACTAAACAAATGAAAACTAAAAACATTTTTTTTCCATATACATTTTTACTGAGGTTAACATGTATAACAAAGTTACAAACCTGTTTGTATAGAGCTCATAGAAGACCAATGTACATAAAAGCAGCATATCACCATTTAGGGCAATGGTGCAGGACGGCAGGATAGATTCTCGCATGCGCCGACTATAGTAGGCACAGTGGGTGTGACAAGTTATTGAACCATCATGTAAAACCTGATGATGCATGGAAGATAACCTAGTACTGGCATGGTGACAGATACTCCAAAGGTGTAGGCTAAAAGTAAACCTGACACTGAGAGTAAGCTGCACAGTGTAACGAAAAACATTTTAATTGGTTTCGTCAAAGGAAGCAAATTTTTATGTTGTTTCGGAGGCAACAAGCCTCCGAATCCCAAACAGCACACTGAGACTGTGGAACGAGCGGCAGCCATATCAGCCGCTGGCCGTTCTGCTCATGTGCGCCGCCATCTTGGAGTGTATCTTGGTATACAGCAAGATGCTGGCAACCGCATGTTCGAACGCCGCTATCTTGATGTATACCATATACTCCAAGATGGCGGAGCATATGCACAGAATCCGTTGTTAGTCGACATGGCCACCGCTCGTTCAGCGTGTGATGTCACCGTCATGTGACGTCATGCGCTCTACTTCGAAGATGGTGGTGGGCATGTGCAGAACAATTTATGTATGCCCGAAAATATTGTTTTCGTATATTGGGGCATATAATAAACTCGTTATTTTGGATTAGGATGAACCACTGAATCAACTGAATTTCATCAATTTGCAGGTTCATCTGAATCCGAATGCACATGTCTAAAATATATAACTCGGGGGGGTTAAGTAATTCTCAAGCCTAAAATGTGGACTATAATGTGTACAAAAAATACAAACACAGCTCTGGCAATGAAAGGGTTCATGTGACACTCTAGAAAATGGCCAGCAAAGTGAAGACATGCCTGATAAAAATAAGTGCGATATAGGTGCTCCTACTCGTTAAATTACTGACCATTTTTACATCCCATGCCAGACATTGCAGCCTTCCATTACGGGGTAGAAAAATTCTGATAATTGGTTTAATGCATTAAAAAAAAGACCCTTTTCTGAATATATTCACTACAAAGTCTTAAAATCTATTTCTGCCTAAGTGTCTAAAATGACTTCCGTTGTACGTCACACACACACCCGTCTCAGTTCTTTCAAGTGCGATCATTAATTTTTTTTTCTTTTCCTCCTCCTGGTTGGGAATAACACGGTGACACAATAGACAGACATCACAGATCGAGAACCATCTCGCAAAATCTGGCAGACGCACAGAGACATCTCGCTGGATGGCTTGCTATGCAAATGGAGCTCCCTTTCCGTTCCATGCATAATGACTTTTATTTTTACCCAGTCTCTAAGTAATGTCTGTTCCGCCATCTTCCTTCAGGGATCACTTCTGCGTCTTAACACTCCTCGCCGCTGGTAAACCGTACCTCTCTCTCAAGGCATGTGCTGGCATCTGGCTGGCAGTGCTGCATTGAAAGGTGCGTCTTGTCATGAAATTAAATGTTATTGTTTTGATAGAATACATTATAAAAATTTTTTTTTTTACTTTTAGGAATTTATTTATTTCAGGTATTTATACAACACCAGCAATTTACATATTGCACATTCACATCAGTCCCTGCCCTCAAGGAGCTTACAATCTAAGGTCCCTATTTCACATACAAACATACATGGCTGATTTAGACAGGAATGTTTGAGTCGACCAACAGTTTGACTCGGACATCGGCAGTTTGTTTATTTGGCAAACACACGAACTATCAGGGCTTAGGCGGGCTATTCGCCCCACAAGGCACTGGGCACCACACAGTGCCTTGGAAGCCCTGATTGGGTAAAGCAATGCACCTGACCACAGGTCGGGTGCAAGACTTTATCTAATCACTAGACACGTGGGATTTGTTGCGGAAAAATGCATTTTTCGGACGAATTTTCGTTATTCGAATATTTGGATTTATGTGTGCATCGGGTTTTAATTTTTTTTAATTATTTATTTATTTTGTTTTTAATTTCGTCTAGTCGTCATCGTCATGGACAACGCTAGATGTCACGATTGACCCTGGATTACGTTGGTGGATCCACTTTTTTTTTTAAAAAAAAACAATAAAGGACTTGTCAAAAGCCCTTGTGTTTTTATTTCAATGAAAGGATTTTTTTCTAAAAGTCTGGACTTTTTATTTAAATTATATTAACCCTTTAGTGAATGGGTAGGGGTACAAGTACCCCTTACTCATTCACAAGGGGAGGCCACATCTGGGTGAATCAGCCCCCTGATGTGAATATGCCCCCTGTCTGCACTCCTACAACCAACATCCCAGGGCTTGTGGGGAAGAGGCCCTTGCGCCGACGCACGCTCAACTCAATTGGCATGGACTTCCTGACACTGACATATAGATCTGCTATCAGCAAACCTCATGCTTACCTCTGATTGGCGAATTCTAGCTCTGACTCAGCAGGACCTCTGCAGAGAGACCACCACTTTCACAAAGAGAGCAAAAGCCCTTCTCTGCAGCATGCTGGCAGGGGCCAGGCCTTTCTAGTGTGAAAAAAAAAATTGTAATGCCATGCACGTCTTTTATTTTGATGCACACAGAATGTATTTCACTCATTTAAACAAAAAGTTCAATGGGGCTTGAAGGAAACCTTATAGATCCAAACAGCCTGCCACATGCAGAGAGTCCTTGTTTGATCTTTATTCACACCCGCCAAGGACCTATAACAAATCTTGCGCCCCCCAAGGCCACCGAGGAATCTCTGCCACGAATTTGCATGTCGTTTACATATAAATAAATGCGATTTTGTGACATTTCGCCGAGATGGCACACAAGGTTAAACTCCTATAAATCCACACTATACTTTGAGTCTTGCTGCAAATCCCTTTCTTTACAGTGCCATGCTTTGTAAGCAGTTATTTACACATCAAGGGTCAGAGAAAAATTACAGCATTGCTATGGAAAGTACTTACTATTGAGAAGAGACTGGAAATAATTCATCCTGCTTATATGCATCGCTGAAAAACTTGAAGAGGCTTTACAAAAGGCAGCAAAGCATGGATTCCACCTGGCTAAATATTCTGCTTCCCAGAAGCCACAACACCGGCATATTCCCCATCCATTAAATCACTTTCAGCTTTTTAACGGCAATGTAAATGGAAAGTAAGCACTCGAATTTAAAATGTATTGTGTTGGATAGCATTAGGCACAATCTTAAAGTGTATAGAAACCCTAACAATGAACTTCTCTTATTTGCTGCCTTTGGGTCCGTTAAATTTGCAGTTGAATGTGCTTTGTTATATTTGTTCTATAAGTGCAAAATCATAGATAAAAATACCAGTTGCAACTGCCAAAAATTTGGTGAGCGGAGTTCTATGCCTCTGCTGAGGGTTATCAGTTAGCATAGTTCTCAATAGCTGGCTATGACTAAGACTTAGTTGTGAGGCCGAAACGCATCAGACTTTTCTTATTGAATTATTTTGAATAGCAGCACTGGGAGTCCCCGGTTCAAATTCTGGTCAGGACACTATCTGGAAGGAGTTTGCATGTTCTTCCTGTGCTTGTGTGGGTTTCCTCCGGGTACTCTGGTTTCCTCCCACACTCCAAAGACATGCTGGTAGGTTAATTGACTCCTGTCTAAATTGGCCCTCTATGTATGTTAGAGGGGGGAGGGGGGCTGGCTCATGTGCTGACTCACCCCCAGCGTCTGCCTGCATGTCTGCCTGTGTGCCTCCGTCATCCGCCATGTTGGATATGGCCTCCTCAGAATGGGCGGCCGTGAGAGACCTTCGTGCCCGCGGCTGGCGCTCCAAGAAGCGGTCCATGTCGGGCGGATGTTCGGCTCCACAGCGGGTGTCAGCGGCGGCTGAGTTTTTTCGTTTGAGGAGGTAGGAGAGAGGCGACGGGACGGAGCTCCTGTGTCCTCTGACTAGAGCATCGGAAGTCGTACCGGAAGTCGTACCGGTTTTTAACGGTTATTTTGTTGAGCATACCGAGGCGGCCCGGCCCCGAGGGAAATCATCACAGTATGTGAGATAGGGATCTTAGATTGTAAGCTCCTTGAGGGCAGGGACTGATCTGAATGTGCAACTATGTACATTCTCAGCGCTATATAAATACCTGTAACAGGGATCCTAACCTGACAAAAGTCATTTCAGGGAGTTGCCCTTCTCCTTTCAGGGAGGTGCCCTCTGTACACCCCCCCCCCCCCCCCACTCAGCGGGGGGTTGGAGAACCCCCCTCCCCCCCCATCTGCCCTACCACGAGGGGGGTACAACAACAAGGAACAGAGCACCCCCCTGAAATGATGGCATACAGATTGCAAAGAAGCTAATGCTTCCCTTGCTATCGGCTGTTTTTTTTTTTTTTAGTATTCTGACACCTGCTGCCGTCAGAATAAAAAAACAAAAAACACACAGCAAAGGAGTGAATAGCTAGATTGCTATTGGCTATTTCAATTTACAATTTACAAAACCCAATAACAAGCTGGCTGTTGCACCTGCCCTCTGCTGCTGTCAATCAGCAGAAGAGGACCTAAAGGAGTACTTCAAGTCCACCTCTGCTGAATGATAGCAGCAGTGGGCGGGTACAATAGACAGTCTGCTACTGGCTATTGCACATTGAAATATCCAATAGCAATCTAGCTGTTCATTCCTATTCATGGTGATTGAGCGTTGTCACATTAGGACAAGAAGTGTCCTACTAGCAGGATCATAAGGTGAAAATAATGGAAAAAAGAAATGAATGCAGGCACCAAATATACAGACTTGGAGACTTATGTATATAAATAGCAAACATAAAAAAGTCCATATATGTATTTATTCATAAATTATTCAATGCAAATTTAAGGCTGAACTCCAGGCAAAAAAAACCTCTTGATTTGAATATTATCAGTTTACACAGCACTTAGCAATATAAGGAAGACATTACAATACAAATCAAGACAAGAAGTTTTAGGAGGGCCCTGACATGAGAGCTTACCATATAAATATATTTCTTAATAGCTACAGAGGATACAAATCCACTATGCAAACACAGATAATATCATGTAAAACTAGTAATAATATCATCACAGTGCTGTACATAACCTGTGCAGAGAGCAGAGCTGTGGGAGGGACCCAGCAGACCCCACCCACTGCAGACTGCATGCAGAAAACTACAGGACGGGGCGGAGACAAGACCAGCCACCCTGTACAAGGAGAGAGAACAGCAGTGACTGGTCTTTATTACAGGAGGGGTTGGAGACAAGACCAGCCACCCTGCACAAGGAGAGAGAGCAGCAGTGACGGGGCTTGATTACAGGAGGGGGCGGAGAAAAGACCAGCCACCCTACACAAGGAGAGAGAGCAGCAGTGGCCGGTCTTCATGACAGGAAGCTCCAAGTCTCACACTGGATTACTGCACAGACCTGGAAGAAATACACAAAGCTCACTAAGATACCAGGAAGAATACACAAGGATCGTGTATGCTGACAATAATTGCTTATCCCGGAGTTCAGGTTTTTATATTGCTAGTATCTATGGGTTACCTGGCATGGTAAGCTATAAAAGACTGGCTAGATAATATCGTGGTGGCAATGTATGGCTTGTAAGCCCCTCTATGTGATAGCAATTAAATTAAAGTGCCCCCGCCCCCACGAGAGTACTCACGTAAGCACTAAGTACAAAAACGACGATCAAGCTACACATGTTGGGCATCGCCGCACACAGCAGAGTAAGAGCAATAATTCTAGGGCAAATATTTATGCGTATCTCTAAACTGATGACCTGTGGGGGGCTTTTAAAGCGTCGTCTATGGACTTTTTACGGTACTACATTTATATTCTACAAAAAAAAAATTGTATTATATTGAGTTATGGGCATTAAATTTAACTTAAGTGCATTTTTCACTAAATTTTAGGGTGTGATAAAGAGTTGCACTAATATCGTGCAACATAAAAATTTGTAACTGCCGACATTTCATTCTACAGCGTGTTGGCTTTCAGAAAATATAATTATTGATGGTTTGAAGTAATTTTCAGGCCTAAACGCCAAAACACAAGATGAACAACATTGTGTATGCAGTCCAGTGCAGTGAGGAGTGCTCAGAATTGTATGTCAATTAAACAAAACAGCAGCTACACCAGTGTATGGCACAGCATACAAGAGCAAAACCCTCTGGTCAGGATTCGGCAGTATATCTATATCTAAAGGAAAAATGTCACTCCTTTGAAGACAGTCAAGTACACATCCTAGACAGGGAGGAGGACTTAGGTTTAAAAGATATGTGAAAGAGGCCAATTATGTAAAAATGGAGAAGCCAAGCTGGAATAGAGGTTTGAGTGAGACACCTATTGTCTGCCACATACAATGCTGTTTTAACACCTCTATCTGGGCAGGTTAATAACACCTCCTAGACTCCAAGACTCCAATTATGCAAATTAAATCAACACCTGGTTGTGACTAACAAATTATGTGGATTGGAGCAACATTCACTATATTTATTCCCAGATCATTTTTGTACAAGTCATTCTGAATTGAGAAAGCTGGTTGGATGACCAGTGAAAGATCTTCAAGAAAAATACAGCAAGTCCAGTTGCCTTGACTTATTTGTTACAGATATATCATGATCTGGATGAATGAGAACCTTATGGGGTTAAAAATCAGGAAAGTTGTTGATCGAAAAGTAAAGTTTTTTTCTTTGTATCACATATATGTGGGAAGTGTGAAGAGCACTTTGCCACTACTAATGACAATGCAGGAAGCAGGAGTAAGATTAAACAGGCAATTTACAGAACATAATTATCCACACCTTGTAGCTGGGCTTTGGGTGTCAACAAACTGCAACCTCAATGCATATTCAATTATTTATTATCATTTTTCATTAGATAACGTAACCTTTAAGAAGAGAACTGTACATTTAAAATACACAGTTGATCTGGACAAAGATAGGTGTTCAAAAGTTAACACCATCTTAAAGAAACACGGTCACTTTGTCCATTAAAGCAATAATTTTGTCCATACACAAGTAGAATTTCATTAGGAGAGGTGAATATAATTGCTCTTCTGTTGCAGATGACTTGCTTAAGGATTTTTTCATGTGACTGTCAGAGTCCCCTTAAGGCAGCGAGGAAACTAGAAATTCTGTCACCCGGGGGAAAGGCTCAGAGTTGCCACCCCCAAAGGCAGTAGTTCACACACCCAGTGGCCCTTATAGCGGCCCCCTGGGTACATGCAACCCCAGCCCCCCCTAGCTTCGGCCCTGATCTTAAGCACAGAATATGCTAAGCTGAGAATCATTGTCACATGCTTTATAATGATTACGCCTTTTACAGTGATTTACAGCAGCCCTGAAATTAGTGTTTGCTGGAAAGAAAGGTTCAAAGAATTTTAGGATGGAGGATTAGTAGCTATAACCAGTGACAACATGCTAAGATTAAAATACCTGTAGCCCAGCTGCTGGTTCTTTAAGCTGTGCAGCAGAACATCCTTCCCAATTGCATATTGTTGCTCACTGCCAGACACTGATAGAGCACAGGAAGAGGAGCAAAAGGAGAATACTTATTGGCTGCAACTGCAGCCTGGGTCTAAGTCTGCCCTTTCCTATTGGCCACAATTGCAGCCAGACTGGGATCCCAACTGCTGGACCTGATGGGAAAGCTGTGCTATGAGAGGGAAAAGTTACACAGAGGCTGAAGGGCAGGTTTCGGTCCTGTGTGCATGCCAGGAGCCTTGGAAGGGCAGAGCAGGCTGAGTGGCCAGAGAGTCCACACTGCTGAACTTTGCAGAGGAGAGAGGACAAAGTGAACTGTGATGTGCTGCTGTGGTGCACTGCTGAGTGGAGAGCCATGGGTGCTGGAGAGTTATGCGGTGCTACAGAGCTGGGTCAGAGAGAGACCAACTGCAGAAAGCGACAACGGCAGATCAATATAGGCCAGAGCCACAAAGAAAAATGTCAAGAGCAAGTTGTGAGACTACTGACTCCAGGTAAAGAAGGCCTCAAATCCAGCTAACCCTGGCCTTTAAGGGATAGACTTGGCCCAGCATTTGTGGGGAGAGACCTCTTGGCCACCAACGGTTAAACAACATTGCTGCCTGTTGCTAAGGGATTGTCTTTTGCTTAGACTCTGCTGCCATTCAGACTGAGTGCTCCAACAGGAGCTCCAGGGGGCCCTACTCTGGCAGATTAAGACCCCATGGACCAGTGGCATAGATTGAACCTTTTGTGATAAGCCACATTTCCTTTGTCCTTGATAACATTTTTTGATTTTTTGTACCTGAATCTGTGGTCATGTTCATTGCAGTTTTACTGCCTTAACAAACCCTTTATTTCTGCAGGGCTTTTGTTTGGGTTTCTGGGTCTTTCATGGTGCGTCAACAATGGGGGAAGACAGAAAGACCCAAACATCTCAACAGATCCTGAAGGAGTTTATGCCACATGGTTAAAATATAACTAACCTACTATAATAAGCACAGGTTTATTTAAAAATAGAGATATGGGAACTCAAATATAACCTTAATAGGCTTTTTTTTCTAATTCTGGTGACAGCGGCCCTTTCAAGAGTAAGGCCACCCAAAATTGATACCACAGTTTTTGGTAGACATTAGAGATAACATAGAGGCAACCAAAGGGGTGGCCTTTTTAGATGCCCATATAGTAAAGTATTTCATTTTTAGAGAATTATACATGTCATTATTACCTAATTAAAACATATAAACATTAACATAATACATAATTCATGATAATAAGCAGCCTACAATTAGTCTTGTCTCCATTGAACACCTACTAGCTATCCATGTGTATGAGACATCCAACAGTTTACATTACATTGCTATAAAGAAAGTTATGTGTCCAGTAAATAAGCAGTGAAGTGGGGATTCCTCCGTATGTTTCTCGGATGTACACTTTGCTTCTTCAGGAGCATAACTGACTTAGTGGCTTTGGTCTCTGCTAGAGTGTGAGGACTAAAGATGTCCCTGGTGCAAGCACCGGGGACAAATGAAAAAGGCGGGAAGTTGTTTCCAGATGCCCAGGCCTCACCGTAAACCCTTTTGGTTTTTTATAAAAGACTGTTAAAACAATGATTAGATCCAAGAGATTTGCAATATAATTTCATGCATTTATTAAGCTTCCAGTACTCATGAAAGAGGAGATAACCAAACTGTTTCCTCCACTGGACATTCCATACTACATGTACTTCATATATAGTACAAAACGATTGCCACAATAGTATCACTAAATGTCACCATTGGTTGATGTCAATGGCTTTTATGGGGATTCATTCTATTAAAGCAATAATATCATACGAAACGAAACAAATTTTTTGGCAGTGCACATGTCTACACAGTAGGTTATAGTATCTTTATGGTCAGGCTATCACATGCCCGATTCAATAGTGTCTTCATATATCCCTGAATCCACATTAAACCCTTAGCTGCTGCATTTTCTGATAGATCCCAATGCACATGCATATCTATCAGTGACACAGTGGAGGTAGAACGAAGAAAGAAGAGTGGGGAGGAGAGAGTATGGAGCAATCATTTTCCCACCAACACCAACACAAGAGTCCACAGCAACAAGTTATCAGCCACTGATCACAGCTATTCATTAACACCAACACAAGAGCCCACAGCAACAAGTTATCAGCCACTGATCACAGCTTTTCATTAACACCAACACAAGAGTTCACAGTAACACGTTATCAGCCACTGATCACAGCTATTTATTAACACCAACACAAGAGTCCACAGCAACAAGTTATCAGCCACTGATCACAGCTATTCATTAACACCAACACAAGAGTCCACAGCAACAAGTTATCAGCCACTGATCACAGCTATTCATTAACACCAACACAAGAGTTCACAGTAACAAGTTGTCAGTCACTGATCACAGCTATTTATTAACACCAACACAAGAGTCCACAGCAACAAGTTATCAGCCACTGATCACAGCTATTCATTAACACCAACACAAGAGCCCACAGCAACAAGTTATCAGCCACTGATCTCAGCTATTCATTAACACCAACACAAGAGTTCACAGTAACAAGTTATCAGCCACTGATCACAGCTATTTATTAACACCAACACAGGAGTCCACAGCAACAAGTTATCAGCCACTGTTTACATCTATTCATTACCACCAACACAAGAGTCCACAGCAACAAGTTATCAGCCACTGATCACAGCTATTTATTAACACCAACACAAGAGCCCACAGCAACAAGTTATCAGCCACTGATCACAGCTATTCAATAACACCAACACAAGAGTTCACAGCAACAAGTTATCAGCCACTGATCACAGCTATTTATTAACACCAACACAAGAGTCCACAGCAACAACTTATCAGCCACTGATCACAGCCATTCATTGACACCAACACAAGAGTTCACAGTAACAACTTATCAGCCACTGATCACAGCCATTCATTGACACCAACACAAGAGTTCACAGTAACAACTTATCAGCCACTGATCACAGCCATTCATTGACACCAACACAAGAGTTCACAGTAACAACTTATCAGCCACTGATCACAGCCATTCATTGACACCAACACAAGAGTTCACAGTAACAACTTATCAGCCACTGATCACAGCCATTCATTGACACCAACACAAGAGTTCACAGTAACAACTTATCAGCCACTGATCACAGCCATTCATTGACACCAACACAAGAGTTCACAGTAACAACTTATCAGCCACTGATCACAGCCATTCATTGACACCAACACAAGAGTTCACAGTAACAACTTATCAGCCACTGATCACAGCCATTCATTGACACCAACACAAGAGTTCACAGTAACAACTTATCAGCCACTGATCACAGCCATTCATTGACACCAACACAAGAGTTCACAGTAACAACTTATCAGCCACTGATCACAGCCATTCATTGACACCAACACAAGAGTTCACAGTAACAACTTATCAGCCACTGATCACAGCCATTCATTGACACCAACACAAGAGTTCACAGTAACAACTTATCAGCCACTGATCACAGCTATTCATAAACACCAACACAAGAGTCCACAGCAACAACTTATCAGCCACTGATCACAGCCATTCATTGACACCAACACAAGAGTTCACAGTAACAACTTATCAGCCACTGATCACAGCTATTCATAAACACCAACACAAGAGTCCACAGCAACAAGTTATCAGCCCTTGATCTCAGCTATTTATTAATTAGAAGATTGTAGGGGACCCTTTGAATATAGGCTCATGGTCTCTAAAGTGAAGATGAACTTATAGTGGAAGGGAATGCACCCTTTGCAAGGCTTACTGAGCTGGCCAAGCTGCAAGCATTTCTGTTTCATTGTACACCTAACATTGATGGCAGCGATTGGGTTAACTGCAGAAGAAAAAGTAAAGCCCAAACCTAAATGAATTATACAATTTAAGACATTTACCAAAATTTTGACTGTGAAGGCGGCGCATGCATTTTTACTGTAAATCTATCTCTCTGCCTAAGGTAAAATATCACTTTTGGGTGGATTGGCCCCAATATTTTGAATTCTTTTTTTATGCAGCTTTATAATGCAGACGGAATACAGAAACTCTGAAAATCAGCCATGTATTTATTTAGACAATAGCAACCTATAGACACCTTGATAAATGACATTAATATCCAGAGTACGGTTAGACAAGATGCATAAGCTAGACTAAGAAGGTGATCTTCCTGTCTGATGATCTATTCTTTGGACAGACAGAGTCTGGAGTAAAATGAATTATGCTGTTCCTCTGATTGTAAAATTGTCTCCTCTATTATTTTTCATCTCCGGCATGAGTTTTTTATAGATTGGATGTAGCTTTAGCAGGCACTCTGAACTCCGAACAGATTGTAGCCGTGACTCCATGCCCTGGCTTCATCTCTTTGCAGTGCTGGTAATTTCTAGATAATTTTCAACTCCCGTAAGAGTACTTATTATTTTCTGAAACTCGCGGGTCAGTTGACTTTCTTCGGGTTGTCATGAGTTGACACATGCTCTCAGCTGATGCTTGGAAACTAAGTTATATTTTTGCTGCATTTATTCACCAGTATTATAGGTCCTTAGAAAAAAAAAAGTTTCCTTTTGTGTCATTATGTAATGTCACGTTGAAAGGAAAAGTATCATGAAAACAATAGTTTTTTTCACGCTAATGGAATAGTGTTACTTTTTAATTCAATGATTTTTGTATATCTTAAAGCTGAACTGCAGCTTTAAAATATATATATATATATATATATATATATACTTACATTGGTCCAGCTTGGCACAATGCAGGTATGTACAACTGATCCCTGGCAGGGCCACAAAATACGTGAAATACACTATAGTAGCTGCAGCTACTCTAGTAACATAGATGAATATCGTACCCCATGGGCACCAATGAACTGAGTCTTTATTGATAAATCTTCATCTATGCTAATGTTTAACATACTGTATGTACTGTACAGCTTAATGGACTCAGAGCCAACATGTAAACAATAGTGTGTATTCAGCAGGTGACGTCGCTACTGATTACAAACTATTGTTTACATGCCAGCCCTGTATAAGCCATGTGCCAGCACCGCATAAATGACTCAATCAGGACTGACGTGTAAACAATAGTGTGTTCTACTGATTGCACACTGTCGGCCCTAGTGATTGATTCATTTGAGTAATTCACTAGGCAAGGGAGAAGACTATACTGCCTGCACACATCTCAGCTCAAATGGGCATAAATGCGTGCATGTCTGTAGCAGTCAGATGCAGTATGGACACATTTTTAGTATACAGCCATGCACATAGGCCTCAAACTTGTGCCAATGCTTGTACTGAATGTGCTGATTGTACTGATACAACTAAGCTTCCACTAAAGCAAAATACACAGATCAGTCATAGCATTATGATCATCTGCCTAATATTGAGTAGGTCCCCCTTTTGTCGCCAAAACAGCCCTGACCCATCAAGGCGTGGACTCCACTAGACTTCTGAAGGTATGCTGTTGTATCTGGCACCAAGCTGTCAGTAGAAGTTCCTGTAAGTCCTGCAAGTTGTAACGTGTGGACTCCATGGATTGGACTTGTTTTACCAGCACATCCCACAGATGCTCGATTGGCTTGAGATCTGGAGAATTTGGAGGCCCAGTCAACACCTCAAACTTGTTGTGTTCTTCATACCATTCTTGAACCATTTTTGCAGTGTGGCAGGGCGCATAATCCTGCTGAAAGAGGCCACTGCCATGAAGGGGTGTAATTGGTCAGCAACAATGTTTAGGATGGCATGAATGGCAGGGCCCAATGTTTCCTAGCAGATCATTGCTCAAAGCATCACACTGCCTCCCCCAGCTTGTCTTATTCCCATAGTGCATCCTGTTACCATCTCTTCCCCACATGCATCCTACCATCCACATGATGTAAATGAAAATGTGTTTCATCAGACCAGGCCACCTTCTTCCATTGCTCCGTTGTCCAGTTCTGATGCTCACGTGTCCATTGTACGCACTTTTGGCAGTGAACATAGGACAGCATGGGCACCCTGACCGGTCTTGGGCTACACAGCCCCATGCGCAACAAATGTAATGCACTGTGTGTAGAAACATCTTTCTATCCATTTTTCTGCTCCCAACACATCAACTTCAGGGACAAAATGTTCACTTGCTGCCTAATATATCCCCCCCACTTCAAGGTGCCATTGTAACCAGATAATCAATGTTATTCACTTCACCTCCCAGTGGGCATAATGTTATGGCTGATCGGTGCATATTATCTTTATATTAATCCATCTGCACTATTTCCAGATCCCAGGGCACTACCGAGTTCTAAAAAATTCCCCTGTAGTTTTTTTTGTTCATGATTATGTCCTTGGTGTTCATCATCATAACTATAAAAATAATTGTTTTTAACAATTCATGTATTTCCTATTATTATCAACAGCCTTTATCTTTGTTACGACAGAGTGAAAAGATTCTCAAGGCTACACTTGTTTTTAATGGTGGTACTACTTTTATTATCTTTATATTCATACCGACAGACGGATGGATGATGGGAAGAAGGGAATGCAATCCTGAACTGCAAGGAATTTCACCAACATTTTTTTTTTTTTTAGCTCTTGTGGTTGAAGTACTGTGGAGTTTAATTACCTATGATGCCTAGACTGAACATTTGCTTTCACGTGAACATTTGAAGAGTTGCTTGTAACGTGAGAATTTCCCTCGCAAACATGGATACTGATTGCAATAATACGGTGACAAAGATTTTAACTCTATCCTCTATTAGCCAAAATAAATAACAATTTTGACTGAAGTTTGTGTTGGGGATGCAAAGAAAAAGTAAGTACCGTAGGGTGCAGAAGTTAAGTGAACCTTTTGATTTGCGGTTATTGGTCAAAAGGCTTTAAGCTGTATATAGCGTGACACCATGTCAGTGCTAAGTCACATTTTATACAGTGAATGGACCTATTATTTTAATCAAAGGTCTCTGGAGCGACATAATGAAGGTTCTTGAGTAGACAAAAACAGGAACCATACCGCACTCCTTACCGGGATTCCCACTTAATGAAGATGGGTGCTCGAAATGACCGCGGATGTCGCCGCCACACATGAACAATAGAAGAATGTCACCAGCACACTGTAGGTTGAAAAAAGCGAAATGTTCATTTATTGCCAATAGCTGTATCTCATTGGCAATCGCTTTTTCGGGGCCACACAGGGTCCCCTTCATCAGGCTTATCTCTAAGCCTGATGAAGGGGACCCTGCGTGGCCCCGAAAGCTCTTGCCAATGAGATACAGCTATTGGCAATAAATTAACATTTCGCTTTTTTCCACTTACTGTGTGCTAGTGACATTCTTCTATTGATAATGAAGGTTCTGTCGCAGCCAACATTTGGTCATTTTGGCTGTGACTCAATAGATGCTCCTTCAGAGTACTTTCGGTGCACTCTGAAGGACATCAATACATCCTTTGTAGATAAATAAAGATAGAGAACAAGTAATGCTCCCTTACGGCTGTGTGAAGGACTCCTGGGTGGCCATCAGCAGAACATGTCCCTGCTCACATAAGCACAACCAAAAACAAAGGAAATCCAGCTGCACACCAGGAAACTCTGTGGAAAACTGAAACTTTATTGAGGCTCGTCCATGCCACAGATGTCCCACCCAAGGTCTGCTTTCTACTGTGTTTTACCCAACAATTGGCTTAGTCATTGGACGTGACATCTGAGGCATGGATGAGCTTCAATAAAATTTTAGCTTTCCACAGCATTTCCTGGTGTACGGATGGATTTCCTTTGTTTTTTATTTTCCTTTGTAGATAGTTTAAATTGTATTTGCATTTTTCAGTCAAATTCGAGGAAAACTCGAAGGACTATACTTTAAAAAAAAAAAATTAGAGGAAAACCCTCTATATGGTTAATATGTGTTCTAAT
Source organism: Nanorana parkeri (assembly GCF_000935625.1). Taxonomy (NCBI): domain Eukaryota; kingdom Metazoa; phylum Chordata; class Amphibia; order Anura; family Dicroglossidae; genus Nanorana; species Nanorana parkeri. The sequence continues at coordinate 1,598,034 of NW_017306406.1, read as the reverse complement.
TCACACAACATAACCAGAAATGTATTTTTAAAAGTATCTTTTTAGATGTTTTGTTGCAGCAGGCAAGATGGGCGAATCCAGGTTTTTACTGAGAATCTTCCCAGTGATCTATCCTTATAGAAAGTTTTAGGACTGAAATTTGAGGACTGCGTTTCTCTCATTAACTTCATTAACATATAATGGAGAAGCCAGGGTTGTAATCCTTTAACTGTTTAACGAACAAATCCCTTCCCCTCAGAAAGAAACCAAGAAACCAAGAAACCCGAACCCAATTTGAAGGAATTTTTTAACTGTAAGATGCATTTTTAAAATAATTTTTAGCTCATATGAAGTGAATGGAAACATGTAACAATGATAAAATAGGTGTTATCCCAATTTGGCGGCAAAATTGGAAATAAACTTTAAAGGTCACTTGAACCTTCATTGTAAATCTGCAAAATACATTGCAAGTGCATCAAAACAAAAAGGTATGCAAAGTTGGGATGCACGGAAATTTCGGCCACAGCAACATATCAGCCGAAATAGCGGTGCATCCCTGGTTTCTCTCCTCCGTGCTGGGCGCTGCTCTGTGTCCCGGTGGGGAGGAGAGAAACTCTCACAGGAGCCCGAGCGGTGCGGAAGGAGAGCAATGTAAGCGGCCGGCGTCTCTCCTCCCGCACTGCTTAGCCTCCTGTGACAGCTGATCCAGGATGGAGAGCGGGTACAAGCAGTCAGTGATCACTAAGTGTTTGTAAATAATTGAGGACAGAGTATGTTTACTACTGTATAGCTCCAATTATGAATGAATAGAAGTGATCTACATAACTTCCTGTTCATTCATGATTGTGGACATGGTAAACACACTATCTCCACAAGTTATGAATGAACAGGAACGCTCAGTATAGAGGATTCCTGTTCATTTATAACTGGGGCTGCAGAATAGAGATTGAGGGGTCTGTATCCTCAATCTCTTTTTCTATTTTAAAAGGGAAATATCAGGGGTCTGTTTAAACCCCTTAGGTTGGTTCTGTTTTTTATTTGGGGAAGTGTGGGGAGAACAATGAATGGGGTCGCAAGGATACACACGAAGAAGGTATCTGGAAATGGTTATAAGGGATACTTATGGTGGTTTTAAAATTTATTTTTTGGGGTGTATTGTTCCCTTAATAATTGAAAAAAATGATGTTTTAATGTATGTTTTGAAACTATTTAAAATGAATAAAGATTATTAAAACAAACACATATGGAGTGGATAATACTGCTGGATTCAAGTAAATGTATGTACAGTAGTATAGGTAATGTGATACACAACTTCATGTGCAAAAGGTTCACGAACAGTGATATCCATTTGGATACAGTTACAGTTGGGGGTCACAGTAACCAATAATGGATACATAATATAACATAGCCATGGTCAGGATAGAAGGGATATATTTTAGAATTTTAACAGGGTTATTCACAAAAGGGTGAAGAGTTTGGAGAAGGCAGGAGAAGTGAACAATCATTCTAGGACAACATAGCTCAACTGGAAAGTCAGCTGAATTGGATAATGTTTCCAAATCAGCTATGTTGTCCTAGATTGTTCACTTCTCCTGCCTTCTCCAAACTCTTCACCATTGTGTGAATAACCCTATAAATGTTTTCCCATAGGTTTATATATAGATAATACAATTATTTAAAAACTATTTTTGGGTATTGATTGCCCTATAGTGGGATCTCTTTATGAGGAAAATACATTATATTGAACATTGTCAGACATTTGTAGACATCATTATGTCATCTCTGAACTGGGATCTCAGTCCGGGAAGTAGATGGTGACCCTGGCTGATGCCTAAAAAAATAAATTTGGTAATGTCCTTCTGAAAAGAAAAAAAGAGATTATTACTATTATACAGCATTTATATAGCGCCAACAGTTTGCGCGGTGCTTTACAATATAAGGAAGACATTACAATCACAATACAATTCAAGACAAGATGGTAAGGAGGGCCCTGCCCATGAGGATTTACAATCTAAAAGGGAACGGGAAGTGATACATAAGGAGGTAGCTGTGCGGGGATGAATTGTTTGATAATGTAATGGTGACCCTGGATGATGCCTACAAAAATACATTTGGCAATGTCCTTTCCGAAAAGAAAAAAGAGATGAAGGCATTCTGCATTTCCAAAGTTTAAAGCTGCTGGCTAAGAAATGCAAAGTTATGTAGGACATCTATGTTGTCCTCACTGTTTCAATCATCTCCAAAAAATTAGAACATTATCTTCTTGGATATCCAATATTGGATACATAATATAACATAGCCGTGGTCAGGATAGAAGGGATAGGTTTTAGAATTTAAATGTTTGTCTTTATATTGTTATGGTTGATGAATTAAGATTATACAATTATTTAATAACTATTTTTGGAATTGATTGTCCTATAGTGGGATCTCTTTATGGGGAAAATACATTATATTAAACAGTGTAACTTTGTAGCAAGTCGGACATTTGTAGATATCTTTAGGTCAACTCTGAGCCGGGATATCAGTCTGGGAAGTAGATGGTGACCTTGGATGGCGCCTAAAAAAATTAATTAGGCAATGTCCTTCTGAAAAGAAAAAGAGATTATTATTATACAGGATTTATATAGCGCCAACAGTTTGAGCAGTGCTTTACAATATAAGGAAGACATTACAATTACAATAAAATTCAGGGCAAGATGGTAAGGAGGGCCCTGCCCCTGAGGACTTATAATCTAAAAGGGAGGGGGAAGTGATACATGAGGAGGTAGCTGTGAGGGGGTGAATTGTTTAAGAATGAGATGAGTCTTTAGGGATCGCCTAAAGGCAGTCAAGGTGGAAGATAGACGGACAGGTTGGGGTAAAGAGTTCCAGAGGATGGGAGAGACTCTAGAGAAGTTCTGGAGGTGAGCATGGGAGGAGTTGACAAGGGAGCTGGAAAACCGGAGGTCTTGGGAGGAGCGTAGGGGATGGTTAGGGTGATATTAGAGTATATTTAAATACAATTATCATGTGCAAGTTTGAACAATTGCATGCTTCATTGAGATATTTACCAACCAAATGGAAATCCATTGATACAATCATCAAACGAAAGGATGTTTAAACACATATGGAGTGGATAATATTGCTGGATTCAAGGACATGTGTGTAGTATAGGCAATGTGATACACAACGTCCTGTCCAAAAGGACATAGGAAGTAGATGGTGACCCTGGATGACGCCTGAAAAAAATTAATTTGGCAATGTTCTTCCGGAGAGGAAAAAGAGAGATGAAGGCATTCTGCATTTCCAAAGTTTAAAGCTGCTGGCTAAGAAACACAAAGTTTTGTAGGGCATCTATATTGTCCTCACTGTTTCAATCATCTCTAAAATAAATTAGAACATTATCTTCTTAACCGTTAGCTGCTGTGTGCAGACCTGGTCAAAGTGAACTTCAGAAAAGGAACAGATGGCTAAGTGGGATTATCTAAAGCAAAGTTCATAGAGCTTTATTGTTAAAATATAAGAAAAAGGAAAGAAAAGATGTGAGTGTGGGTGGACAAGACTCATGAACTGCCGCCTACCTGGACTGCGAACAAAGGAAAACATACGCACTGCAAGCAATATTATATCGCTTTGTATGGAGCTTTGTATTTGGTGAATTGGTACGACTGAAATAGAGTGTATAAGGAAAAACTCCAGCCCCGACCTTTCCATGCCGGTTATATACATTGCAATGATTTATAACAGATCTAGCTGAACATTTTTATGTGCTTCCGCTCTGTAAATTCTGAGACAAGCCATGCAGGAAAGTTCTTGACAAAAAGTGCGAATTGGGTGGGTCTGTCTGCTATAATCACATGATCAACCCCCCTCCTTTTTTTAATAAGAAGAACGCTGCATCCCTAGCATCTCTGTAGGCATTTACCAACCACAGCCAGCATATTACTAAAGATAAAAGGCTTAGACATGTGCGATTCATTGCATTCCGAATCATAATTCAGATTAATTTCCAAATACCAAATTTCCAAATACCAATGCATCCCAATGTGTCCGAATCCGAATTTCGGTTTCCGAATCTCGGATCCTGTCCGAATTTCGCTTAAAAATGAAACTGAATCGGACATGTGACTTTTCTGGCCAATCAGATGTGTTTTTTTTTCGGTTTAATGCATCCAAATGGGTCTGAACACGAATTTTCGTTACGGCAACATGGGAGCCATATACAGTATATACATATAATACGAGAGTCCCAGAACCGAATGGCATTCAGGAGCTCCCGAATGCAATTCATAAATTCGGATCCTGACGGAGCCATGCGGGTCTGGGAGCCATATACATATATATGCACCGAATGAGTCCGAATCCGAATTTCCATTTCCGAATTTCGGATCCCGTCTGAATTTCATTCAAAAACAAAACTGAATCCAACATGTGATTTTTCTGGCCAATCAGATGTGTTTTTCGTTTTAATGCATCCGAATGGGTCTGAATACGTATTTTCCTTACGGCAACATGGGAGGCATATAGTATATGCATATAATACTAAAGCTGAATCTCCTAGACCTGATGGGCATTTGGGATCCAAATTTCTGAATTGCATTCGGGAGCTCCCCAATGCAATTTGGAAATTCGGATCCCAAATGCCATTCGGTTCTAAGAGATTCAGCTTTACAGTAGTATTAAAATCTGTATATGGTTTTCTGTGGTATTCGCAACGAATATTTGGAAATTCATCCGAAACTAACGGAAATTTGGATTTTGTCTGAATCCGAAGCCCGAACCGAATTGAAATTTGGATCTGAATCCTGAATCCCGAAATATCCTAAATATCCGAACCAAACTTTTCCGCAGCTTACATGTCTAAAAAGGCTCATTACGGAAACCTTTTAAAACCTTTCAAAAAACCTTTTTGGATATAGTAAGGGGGAGTTATAACCCTGACAGCTATAACCCCGTTGCTGAGATTTCCCTTTACTTCCTGTCTGATAGCCACAACAGGAAGTGAGAGGGAAATCCCGGGTGGTCAGCAGGTTTACAAGAACTAGTGTCCCCATTGGAAGAATTGTCATCTATTTCTGTTCCAATGAAACCCAAAATATCAGTTTGTCTTACACTTTCTTTTTCAGTGATAACGGTCACCAGGACAAATTGAGGGGATGAATCTCCATAGCAACAAACAGCAATAAACACCAAATTTTGGCTTCAGTTGCACTTTGAAGCCCAATGAAATCTCACACTGTTTATAACTTTTTATATTGCTATACTATGCATGCTAACATTTGTGACTGACTTCTGCTAGCAAATGCCCCAAAATACCTTTTCTCTTAATGAAATTGCTGTTTCCTGATCTTACCCTGCAGAGCCCTATGCTGGCAGAGCTGAGTAGCTGCCACACCTCTCATCACACATGTCCTCACATAGACTTGCACTGTGTTGCAGAGAAGTGGAGGGGGTGTGTCTGTTCAGGTCTAAAACATTACTAAATTTTTTTTTTATTGTGCTACACATTGATATTTAGACACCTTGCATGACTGCTGTAACAGGAAAGTGGAGATAAAACTAGGAAAATGGGGGTCATTAGTGCAACGTCTATCTGAATGCGTACGTATTTCTGTAAATTCAACTAGGCTTTGAAGAGGTGCTTTACCCATATCTTCAAAATAACAACAAAGGCACATTTAGAAATGTTTAGTGATGACACTCTACAGATACTTTTAGCGACAAAGGCTTTTTATTTCTTTTCATATCTTATTTTTCTTTTCCTCCCCTTTCTTCTCACAGGGGCCATTTATACTGAGGGCAGATGAATCCACCTCCCTTTACTTCCTGAAACTCTGGCACATGTGACTAGGCCATGTGACCATGCGCATCATCTCAAGGGAGGAATATGCCTTTCCCTCAGATCTCCTGAGATTACAGATGAGATTTCCCAGCAATGCTCTGCTGATGTAACCTTCCCAGGATGAAATGCTTGGGCACATTACATCACTAATGCCCAAGAGGACCAGGAAGTAGAAAAAAAAAGAAATTGTCAGTTAAATCAAAAATTGTTTAACTCTTGAATGTAAGATGATTTCATATCCGCATGCAGAGCTGCACGCTGAGGTGGTTTTTAGTGAAAGGGGTAAAGGTCTGCTTTAAAGCAGGACCATGGAAGTCTGACATTCTAATTGAAGCTCTTTGCTGACATTGGGGAAAAATGGCCAGCTAATTAAACAAGTAGAGGGATGAGAGGTCTGGGAAGTCCTGTCCACAGTGCTGACTGAATGTTGATATGGAATGATATATCTATCTATCTATCTATCTATCTATCTATCTATCTATCGTATCTCTCTTTTCTATCTATCTTTTTATTGTTATAGATCGGTATCTGCGTCTAGGCTTATGAGTTAGAGATCCTGCTGCGGTTTACAGTCGTTTTAATCTTTGCTTTACTTAAAAGAGAGCTATGGGGTAAGTATTTTTCCCCATAGTTCTCTTAAGGGTCACGGGAGGACATATACTAGCGTCCTCCCATGAACCAAAGCTATGTGGTAGCTGGCTCTGCCTATCTAGAGACAGAACCGTTGTACCCGCCCCCGTCCGTTCCTCCAGTCAGAGCTGGAGGATCGGAGCGGGGAGGGGGGAATCCCTGTGGGGAGTGGTGACTGACAGTCATCGAGAAGTGAGCGAGCGACAGTATGTGTTCTCTCACTTCCGGATCTATTGAGTCGACTTGTGACAGTTTCATTGCATCAATTCATGTGCATTGACTTTCTCCATTTACACTTGTTAGCCCTGTAGAAGTGGGATTTTGTAACCCCTGAAACATGTTGGTTATCAACCATTAACAAAGACAATTGCACTTGAATGTCTCATTGATTCTTCTTTTTCTTGCTTCGACTCATTGACACTTCTTATTGCTGTCTATGCACCACACTTCCTGTCCTGAAGACACAACAGGAACATGTTCTCACCACTTGGAACACAGACACAATGAAACATGACAGTAGTTTTCATACTTCTACACTCTATCCCAGCCTTTCTCAACCAGGGTGCTGTAGCTTCCTCAGGGGTGCCTTGAGATTTTCAGATTTTCAGACAAAGTCATGCCTCTGATGTGAAGAAGGCTCCTGATATAAAGAGGAGGCTCTGATGTGAAGGGGGCTGTGATGTTAAGGGGACTCTGGTGTGAAGGGTGGAATCCCACTTTTAAGTGTTTTTGTTTGGGGGTCCCCCATCTATACCAGACCCGTATCTTGTATAAGGGTTTTATATAGGTTTTGGATGGACCACATGCCATTTTTTACATTCACGGGCTTTACATTTTTGGACTGGGTTGCCTCGAGTATTTGTATACTTTTAAAGGGTGCCGTGACTAAAAAAAGGTTGAGAAACGCTGCTCTATCTAAATCTCAAAAATGTTTTGGGTGAAGTTGGACTTTAATGGGAAGTATGGCATCAGTCATCTTTGAGAGAACAATACTCTTAGAACAATATGTAAGGCAGATCTGTTTCTGTCTGTATCAGTTTACAGTCGGGAGCCGGTAATTATCTCAAAGGATTTGGCAGCAATAAGTAATTCTTCGTCTTCATAAATAATTTATTGGAAACTACAAAGTGCTTTGGAGATTGCATGTGTGCCCCGAGGTTAGCTTCTTCTGCATATATTCCCTGTATGTCTTTACATTATATTTTATATCAAGCTATAGGTGCAACAATGTCCTGGGCCAGTGATGCAATGATGTTGAACTAGAAGTTTCAGCTCTCAAAATATTCTAGTGAGGCATGTGATTTGAGCATTGTTTCTAATACTGGGTGAGAGATTCACACTTTTTCTTAGTCTTCCTGCCCCTCACAATCCTCCTGAAAAATACAGAACAAGTATAAGGGTTGATATTGTTATGCATAGAAGGGCAGTGTGCATGTAGGCACCCTGCTATGCTGATAAAAAACTGAATGTTCTGTCAGATAAATTGTTGGTTTCTCTGTTTTTTTTTTTTTAATTGTCCATTCTCAGTACTTTATTAATGTTATATATTGTCTCTTATCTTTTATGATGGGTCCTGCTGTGGGGAGTTTCCTGTTTCTAATCATCTCCTGTTGGATAGAAATTGCTTTGGATCATCTCCTGTAGTATGTCCTCCATTACCTGTAGAATGCTCCTAGTCTCTGACCACATCCTGTAGTTAGTATGTCCCCGGTCTCTAAATATCTCCTGTAGAATGTCCCCAGTCTTTGACCATCTCCGATAGCATGTCCTCGGTCTCTGAATGTTTTCTCTAGTATGTCCCCAGACTCTGTCCATCTCCTGTAGTATGCCCTCAGTCTCTAAGAATCTCCTATAGTATGCCTATATCCTCTGACCATCTCATGCAGCATATCTGCAGTCTTTGATGCCCTTCTGCAGTATGTTCAAAGTCTCTAACCTTCTTCTGTAGCATGTCCCCAGTCTCTAATCATCTTCTCTAGTATGCCTGTAGTCTCTTACAAACGCCTGTAGCATGTCTTCAGCCTCTGACCTTCTTCTGTAGTATGCCTCTCTCACCATTTTCCCATCTCCCATACCATGTCTAGAGTCTCTCTCCATCTTACACATCTTACACAGTAGGTTGGCAGTCTGGCAGTGTTCTGTAGCAATACATACTGAATGCTAATTATATGGCGAAACCCTTTGGTCATGTTATGGAACACACTTGGTTCTTTCTATATCTATTACATTAATGAGCAGCAAGTTAAAGACACTAGCATAAAATATGTTTTAAAGCATACACAGGGCTCAAAACTCTTCTGGTGTCCATGTGACATTGCTGGGCCAATCTCCAAGTACCAGCATTGTCACATAGGTTAAGTCACATGGTCCTCTACACATGATAAATGCAGGAAGTTTCTTCGCATCCTGCCGAATTAGCGGGAAGACCGATCACACACTGACTGGTCTATGCAACTGGAGACGCTACCTCACGTACAGTTGGCAAGCAGATGATGATTTAAGACAGTAAAGGAGTTAGGGTAGTAAAAAAAGAAGACCATAAAGCTGGGGCACTTGGTCTTTTTTATTTATAAAGTGTGTCCTTCAAATGAAAGCACAGGTTTGCTTTAAATGCAATGCGATCCACTTGAGTTCTTAACAAACTGCTTCTAACTCCAGTGGCCAAAAATAGCTTTATTCCCCAGCACCAGTCAAATATTTTTGCTGTCATTGTGCCGTTCCCAACACAAATAATTACAAATGAATAACAATTATTAAACGAACAGTGGTTTGGCTGCAAGGGGAAAGAGTGACATTTTAAAATGCAAAAGATTGATCAGGATAATTAATTTGCTTATGATGCACTTCCCCTGGTCCCTACTCATTGACCTTTAAGTCAAACCATTAGGTAATAGCTGCTAGCCTGAAAAGCTTGAATTCAAATTACACTGTGAAATCTTTTCAAAGACCGACATTTTAATGAGACAAAGGCAATAGACTTGCGTTTAAAGGTTTGTAACAAATTACTTATGCAAACAGAACCCCCGCTTACAAAAGGAACCTATGCAATTGTTATTAATAATGCTAAACAGGAATATATCACTCACAGCTATGCATTTTGGATGAATGTTAGGGAATAATTAACATTTATGATGGGAGAAGACTAAGGACAATGCCATTTTACTTTAAAATAAACAATTAAAATGAAAGGAAGGCACCAGAATACTTTTCTTTTCAAAGTTTTTCTTTCTTTCTGGTTTTTAACAAAGGACGTCATTATCATATTCACGATGGAGGAGGAGGTAATAAAGATGGTATATCGAACAAAAGAGAGAAATTCTTTGAACAAGGGGAGGCCAAAGTAAGGATTGCAATGTTCCAAAAATGAATAAAGGGACAGACCTAATATTTTAGTTATAAACTGGTTTTCAAGGAGCTTACAATCTAAGGTCCCTGTTTCACATGCATACATACAAGCACAGTTTAGACAGGAGCCAATTTACCTTCCAGCATGTCTTTAAAGTGTGAGAGGAAACTGAAGTACCCGGAGGAAACCTACGCAAGCACAAGGAGAACATGCAAACTCTTTTGACCTGGCCAGGATTCAAACCAGGGACCCCCAGTGCTGCAAGGCAGAAGTGCTAACCAATACATCACTGTGCTGCCCAGACTTAGTGACAGGTTCTCTTTAAATACCCTGGAAAAGTTCCAGCACCAAAAAATAGCCCCTCGTTACCTTCAAATATGACATCAGATATTCAGAAATTGTTAAAATAAAAGACATACAGTATTGTGCAACTCTAACCTATAGTATTTATGGCATAGGGGTGTGTTAAAGTTTTCAATTTCAGCATTTTGAATATTAATACAGTGGCATATATTTTCAGCAGTAAATATATTATATATACAGTATACATACTAAAAAGCCACTCCCACTTTAGATCAACCATGCCCATTTCTGTTGGCACACTGTGGGATTCTCAGCCTGGCTGATTTTCTATGGTCCAAAGGTTTGCAACCCTTGGGCTATCATTTCCATGGCCTGTGCTGTTGGGTGGCACTTTCCTAATTGCAAATTGTCACCTGAGCTTGCTAATTATGTTGCAGCATGCAGAAAGAGGAGGGCCTCGCCAATGACTCTGGCTTACGAGGGAGAAAATATTGATCACACAATTTTCAAACCTGTCCAATTACCACTGCCAGGTAAAGTCCCATCCAGCTTGTGAGATGCACATTGTGGTGACCTCATCCCACCACATGTCCAATGGGAGTCCCAGTTTGGTTACCTTTTTTGGAGAAAGTAAGGCAGGCTATGCATTATGTTTAAAAACGTACTTGATATAAAATAAAACTGTAAAATAAAGGGTCCCCTGCAAAGGAGTCAGTGAACACTACTGAGTGTAGTGGGGGACCAGGAAAATGACACTCCCGGAAGTGTCAGATTCTGCAAGACCTTCAGCCAGCAAATTCTCAACACTACTGAAAAGATTGGCGACACAGGCAGCAGGAGAGGCGAGTACTCCGTAAATGAAATTCAGAAAAAGTCAATTTATTTGGACTAAACGTCACACATATTGCATTATCCAACATTTCAGGACCACACAGGGTCCCTTCATCAGGGCAGATCACATCTCTGCCCTGATGAATGGACCCTGCGTGGTCCCGAAACGTTGGATTTTGCAATGTGTGTGACGTTTAGTCCAAATAAATTGACTTTTTTTAAATTTCATTCCTGGAGTGCTGGTGATTTCTATTGTTCATTGACGGTTGTACATGGCGCCATCCGTGATTGTCACTGCAAGCACCACCATTTTCACTTGGACCGGAAGCGCTGTAAGGAGTGCAGGGGGATCTACAGTTTTCTGGAATCTTCTATGCATGGGGAACATTATTTGACATTTTCATTTTAGCGACAGAGTCTCTTTAAGTCTTAACATGGAGTTATTTTTTTTCTGCCCTACATATTATATTTCAGAGTTCGAAGTATGCATATTCAATAACTGCAAGCGAGTCACACAAAATAGATCGTGTAGTAGTCGTTAGCTCTGCCAGTGTCAGAGATAGCTGGAGTTGTACATCTGAGACGTATAATGACACAAGTACGAACATTTATTTTGCCTTCGAAGCTCTGAAATATGCAGATTATGCTGCCTGATTCTGCTGAAAGCACATTTGTGGGTCAGTGCATTTTTCAGAGCACAGCCTAGTTTAACTTTAATTGAGATGTGATTTTAGTGCCTCGTATAAGTGCAAAGTTATGTGCACTTCGAAAGCATTGCAAAACTTGATTTATGTTACTTTAAATCAGCACTCGCAGAACCAAGTTTAGCAAGGAAAGAAATATAGCCTAGATAGTAGATTCTGGTGCTTGGACCTCAGCTGTGATATTGAATGGTACAGGGAGGGTTAGTGTTGGAGTTAAAGGGAGGGTCAATGTAAGAATTATAGCAGAGGTTATTGATAGGGTAAGGGTCTGTGGTGATAGGCTTTTGTTAATGTCAGAGCTACTTTTCTCCCCATACAAGTCAAATGCAAAATCAACTTGAACCAGTAAGATGCCACTTAGAAGGATGTCAACTGCTGGTCAAATGCACCCGTCAATGGTAACGGATGTGCCGGTCCGAACCCACTGTACGTCAATCACAAGTGACTATATGCAGTTCTGAACTGACCAAACCATCACAAAGACATGGCAATAAGCCTCACCCTTCGCAGAGAATTCCCTGCACCTGGGACAACAATCACAGCCCAGCAGACTGAGAACAATTGTCACCAGGGTTGTCTAACTCCGCAGTTAACACATAAAGTAGCACTCTTCACAGAGACAAGGATACTTTAAAGCCCATTTCCACTTTTGCAGAGGTATTTAAAAAAAAAACATTTGCCAGCAATGTACACATAGTGAAGATGAAGCAGGCATGTGCAGGCATGTGAGTTTTCCTAATGGAAATGGCTGCCTCTGTGCTGTGCAAGCAATCTGCGTAAGTTACAACTAAGCTATCTCTCACCCTAATTATTAGCAATCATAGTGCCCCCCGAACAGTGTATTGTGTGCAAAGGCAGAGCCAGTGCTTAGTGATCACGTTACACAGAATCACAGGGAGGGGGGAAGGCTGCTTTACAATCCGACCCCTGTGTCAGAGTGAATTTCCTGTGGATACGATTTTGATTCAGGCCTAACAAAAAGTTAATTAAAAAAAATGAAGAAAGCCTGCAATGTAAGTCATGAAAAAGTACACACATATACATCATCACTGCACCTCCACATTACCACAATAAATGCTAATCACTTACAAAGGTGGAAATGGGTTTTGAGTTCTTAGTTATAGTGTAGAGATAAGCTTAATGATTTTTAAGATCGTTCTTTAATAAAAGAAACAGTGCAGGGAAAAATATACAGAAACAGATGTTACAAAAGAAGAGACAAATATAAAGTAGCACCGAAAAAAAAGCGAAAAAAAATTAAGAATACTAATTAGTCCTGTGTTTTGTGAGTTCTGACAGAGTCCAGTTCAGTGCAACAGAAGATGGATCTGGGTGTCTCTCTCAAAGTTAGTGGTTGGTTGGTTTCTGATGGTAATACGCTTCTTGGTTTGATGGTACCAAAAATGTTCTTTTGATGTTAAGAGGAGCCTTCTTTGGAAGGTACGACAAGCTTTTCATCTGCCATTGCAGCAGCTTTTTGTTAATCCTATAGGTGGTATCCCTAAGCCGACCCATAAGGCAGGGCTGGGGAGGAGGAGCAGGAGGGCTAAGCCTTTACAATGTCCTTCTCTGCTCCTCCCTTAATTTAAAAAAAAAAGGATGAGCATGTAAGGCAATCCATATCTTTAGGTTAGCAGTAGGGTTCTAGCATGTGCTTCCTCCTTATAGCCATTTCAGCTCCACTTACTCTATGTGGGCACGTGTGCTTTCCTTTTGTCCCAGGAGGACATCTTAGTATTCCATTTACAGCCTCTGCAAAACTTTGAATAGACTGAGCAGTCCAGGAACTCTCCAAACCCAGATCCTCCAAGGGCAGAGCCCTGGGGATGGAAGAACACTCTGAAAGGTTGCCTTGAATATGTATCACCTTCTCTCAGCACAGCACTGTTCAAACTACTAAGTGATTGGCTGGTGTGGATAAATATTTCTAACTCAGCCACTAACCCATCCCACTGTCATTACCTGGAGCCTCCTCAACAGTAGTAGGCAGAAGCAATCAATGGCCTGATCTTTAAAAACACCTGCAGAAGACAATTTAACAAATCTCAGGCTGCCTACAGAATAGCTGCATCTAAGAGACACTAACGAAAGGACACTACCGCTTAAAGAGGGGTCCCTACACATCTCATACTGCTACACGCAAGTGGAATGCACCTGAAAGCAAGCTTTATTTGCCAATTGACTCAAGTCTATAGTGTGAGGATTAGTGTTGGGGTTACTGGTAGACTAATTGTGAGGAATACATAGATCCCAATTGTAACTCATTTGGAGGGCCTATGCCACATTTGAACAGAATCTCTCTGTCCCACTTCAATTCTAACATTTCCCCTTTTGTGGTCTAAGATATATGTTTGTTTAATTTTAATTTTGGAAAGCAGGGGAACAAGGATATAGTGTTGGAGTTACAAGGAGGCAAAGGGGGTGATTTACTAACCTAAACACACGCACGCACCAGGTGCGTGTGATTTTCACACAGCAAAACGTATTTATCAACCAAAAAGTCTCTAAAAGCATATTTCCACTAATGCCATATATGGAAAAATCATGCACATGATGCATATATAATGCTGCTTCACAGTTTAGACAAAAATGGTTAGCTCATGCATTTACATTCCTGCATTCATCAACGCAAGCAACACAACATAGAGCTAATTTACACAACATCACCTTGCAATTCATGCACAACACACCTGCTGGGTGTGTACACACTACAGGTGTCTAGATTCCACCAATAGATCATGCTGGGAGGGAACACACTACAGAGGTGTATACTTGTTCGTGGCATGTTTATAAGGTTAGTAAATCAACCCCAAAGTGTGCGGATTAGTGTGAACATTAGTGTTAAGACTATTGGGAGGACTAATGTTGGGATTACCTGGAAGTTTTAGTATGGAGGGGGGGGTGTGGGGGGGGTGGGGGCATTAAGGTAAAAAAGGCTACACAATTTTTGCTGAATATTCGAGGAAATGGAATCTCATTAGTTATAACCCATTCCTGCTACAATAAAAAGAAAATTAACCTTTTTGGCTGCATTGAGCAAACCAGCCAGTCTATGCTTTGCATGGTTGCATTCAGTGAACCAATCATGTGATGATAGCATGTAGATCCTTCCACGCAGAATTCAGTTTGCAATGAAATTGGCTAAAATCCTTACAATGTATATAAATAGAGAGAATGTTCTTTAAAGCAGAACTCGGACTTCCGGTTCCGGCGCCCGATGCTATAGACGAGCGCCCCCATCTGCACACAACTGCAAACCGTAGCGTCTCCCACACCCGACTGGTCTCACACAGCCTGCCGATCACCTCCCAAGCATGGACAAGTACTTAGACCGTCAGCAGCGAGCCCGCAGATCGCTCACAGAGCGATCCTCAGATGGAGGACATACAGCCAATGCAGCCAATATGGTCGCCAAGGACATGCTGCAGGAAAGTGACACAGGCATAACCGCGGGTGAGTTAACCCCTGCATCCACAGCCATTATGGCCATAGACTATGTCTTGATAGCCTCAGAGGTGACCAAACACCTCAAAGCAGATATAGCAGCCATAATTGCTGATACTCTACAGCTCCACCTGGGCAAAATGAATGCCAACATAGAAGCTCAGGGCAAAAGTATACAGGTCATGAAACAACGCATAAGTGCTATTGAGGATGACGCTACGGACTCCCATCGTGCTTACAGTGACATGGCAAAATGCATACATACTCTGCATGGGTCTACCCGCAACTTGCAAGGTTGAGAGAGCGCATAGATTGGGTCCACCCAGAGATGACACCAAACCTAGGCCTGTAATAGTGCGCTACCTTGATTATTACGATAAACAAAGTATATTCCAAGCCTATCGCACTCAACGCAACCTTGCAGTGGAGGGTCTTAAGCTACTACTTTTTGCAGACTACTCCATGTAAACGTCTAAGTTTCGGAAATCCTTCCATGACGTATGCCAAGCTCTGGTTCGTCATCGCATAAGATCCAATACCCTGCAGTGCTCCGCTTCTCTACGGAAGATGGCAAAGCATGGCGTTTTACCTCAGCGGCTCAAGCCCAACGTTTCCTTGACTCCAGGGGGAACTTCTCATCAGCATTCCTCCTTGGAAGAAGAGGACATGAAGGATCACGGGGCGAGATCATGTTTCCTTCTTATACCTACTGCAGGGCTGGGAGCGGTTGTGGCGCAGATGTTTCGGGCCTATTTGATGCCTCTCTGCAGGTATTTTCCATCCACTTGTTTTTTTTCTATTTTTATGGCTCTTCTAGGCACGAAGGACTGGTGCGACTTACTTGTTTTTGGTTCACGCACAGCGCTGACAGGGATCCGTGAGCACAAGCCCCGTTCTCACGTGTGGTCAGCTTTAGAACGCTCGCATCGGGAAAAAAAGGTAGTCACGTACCATGGATGTTCTTTTTTTCTTTTCTATTATTATGTTTCTGTTTGTTCAGTTCTCAAACCAACACATTCAAGTTATGCATTTCCCCAACCTACATGCCATGCCCTCATATGTTTGGAGTCTTGCTCCCCTTTGCTGTAGAACAGCACACGCTTCTTCTACACCCCCAGCTGTTCGTCAAGCGAGTACGCTACAGGGTATTCTCGGGAGCATTGGGACACCCGTGAAAACCCGGACCTACCTCTGGCATTTGACGCACGAAATATCCTCAACTCCGTTGATGGATGCTATGGGACCCGCCCTGAACATAGTGACTTGGAACGTTAAGGGCCTGCGATCTCCCAACAAACAGCGTCAAATTCTACGTCATCTCAAAAAGCTAAAGGTGGATATTGCCCTCCTCCAGGAGACCCACCTTAAGACGCCTGACATCACACGAATGCAACAGTCTTGGGTGGGCACGACCCTTGGTGCACCGGCCGTGGGGAAATCAGCGGGGGTTGTCACCCTCATTAGCAAATCATTGGCTCACTCGGTTATTTCCCGTAGCTTTGACCCAGACACCGGCAGATGGTCTTTGCTATCCTTGCAACTAGGTGATCACACATTAAACCTATGGAACGTGTATGGCCCGAATGCTGAGATTTTTTTTTTTCTGGATCACCTCCTATTGCAAAGTGCATCGTCCCCACCGCCCTCTTTTCTCCTCATTAGCAGGGATTTTAATGCAGTTCCCTCTACTTGGGAAGACCATTCCAGGGAAACTCCGCCCAAGACACCATATCGCAATATTCAAGATGCCAGGCTGTCCACCTGGATGGAAGCTACTGGTCTCACGGATACCTGGCGACACTTCCACCCAATGGACAGAGAATACACACATTTTTCTCATGCTCATGGCTCGCTGTCCAGGATTGATCTCTTTTTCGCGTCCCTATTGTCCAAAGTGGACTCGGTGACTATTGGGGACATGGTGATCTCAGATCACGCTCCAATGCTGATTACTTTGAGGGATATGGGCAGGCCTAGTCACCCGATCATCTGGAGGTTTCCCAACTACTTGGTGAAGGACGAAGCGTTTCAGGCGGAACTTCAGGGATGGTGGCGTGATTATGCTGCTGATAATGCTACTCATGTCTCTGATCCTGTATTGTTTTTGGAAACTGCAAAGGCGGTATTGAGGGGTCGTATATTGGCATATGCTAACGTTAAGAAAAAGTCAATCAGGAGATGATACGCGGAGGCCAGCACAGCTGCCAGACAAGCGTACCTTGCTTATCAAACTGACCCGTCCACAGCCCACAGGTCGTCTTGGCTGACAGCCAAACAGGCTTGCGATCATTGGCTTCACCAACATGACCTGATACTTAGGAACCCAGCTGACCTGGCGCTGTTCAAATTTGGAAATAAATCGGGTAGACTTCTAGCGAATCTTGCTCGTGGCGGGCGCCCCACCTCGCATGTCCTACGTCTGATGGACGAGGGAGGGGTGGTCCACTCAGATCCGGTATCGATAGGCAACATTTTTAGCAAGTTCTACCAAAATTTGTATGGCCAAGAGCAGGGTGACTTACCCACCGGAACAAGATTCCTAGACTCTCTTGAACTACCCTCCCTATCTGCAGAGGACCTGGAGAGGCTTAATGGCGACATCACCATGACGGAAATCTTAGAGGTCATTAAGCTCTCTCCCCCATCCAAGGCCCCTGGGCCAGTCGGCTACACCGCAGAATTCTACCGGTTGATGTCTGCGGACATAGCAGCTACTTTAGAAGCCTTATATCGGGGTATAATGACCTCCCGGTCATACCCCCCACTTTTAATGATGCGTATATACGCCTTTTACCCAAAAAGGGGAAAGATCCTCTGTAGGCAGGAACATATCGTCACATCTTACTCAACCTAGATGCCAAGATGCTGTCTAAAATTCTGGCTAATAGATTGGCGTCCGTGCTACCGAAGCTGATATCTCCTGATCAGGTGGGTTTTGTGGCAGGTCGGTCAGCAGTCTCTAATATACGTAAGATTCTTATGGTTTTAGAAAGTCACCGGTTGGACAGGCCTTCCTCGCATCCTATGGCTCTTTTATCATTGGATGCGGAGAAGGCCTTTGACAATGTAAATTGTCGATGGCTCTCCATGGTAATGCAACGTATGGGTTTCTCAGGCGCCTTTTTGGGCTTTGTAAACACTATCTACACCTCCCCCCAGGCCCGCATACTTACCTCCTCTGCTATATCACGCTCCTTTGCACTGCATAAGGGGACGAGGCAAGGGTGTCCGTTGTCCCCTTTGCTTTTTAACTTGGCCCTCGAACCACTCTCCCGAGCACTCTCATCCTCTTCGGCCTTTCAGGGGTGTTCCATGGGATCATGGGAGGTAAAACTAGCCCTATTTGCAGATGACATAATTTTAGTGTTATCCGACCCTGTCTCTCAGGTACCTGCCGTCTTGCAACTTATCATGCACTACGGCTCGTTCTCGGGGTTAAACATTAATTGCAGCAAGAGTGAACTATTACCATTTTCCCCGGGTTCCTCCCTTGATACATCGCAATGGCCGCCTGAGTTCTCCATACAGATCCAAAGACGTTCCATCACCTACTGTACTTAGGTATTAATCTATCCAGTAGGGCCACGGACTTATACCATCTAAATTATGCCCCCCTGCTTAGGAAAATCACCCAAGAATTACAAAAGTGGCGGGACCTCCCTTTGTCCATACTGGGTAGATGCCACCTGGTACGCATGATCAGCTTCGCGCGGTTGTTATATCCCATGCAGACGATACCCCTTCTCATCAAACATACGGATATTCGCATGCTATACAAAGCCTTCTCTAATTTCATATGGAGAGGGAAACGTCCCCGTATAGCATTGCGCAAACTCCAACGGCCCAAGTCTCTACTGGGAGCGAACCTACCTGATGTTAGGATGTATAACTTGGCTAGCCTCTTTAGACATGCAAGGGACTGGATACATGGCACTGCACATTTTACTGACACAATCCTGAAACAGAATATGGTTTCTCCCTGGTCCTTATTTGGTATCCTTCACACACCATGGAAGGCCCTTCCCACACACGTTAAAACCAATATCCTCCTGAGAGACACTATAATAGCCTGGAGGGAAGTCCGGAAGTTGTATAAAATCCCTGGGGTGATTTCCCCCTTGATGCCTATCATATCTTCCCCGGCTTTTGCCCCAGGTAGGGATTCCACCGTCTTTCAGTGTTGGAAAGCGAAGGGTATATGCATTATCAAGGACTTATTGTCGCCTCAGGGTGTATGCAAATCATTCAGGGACTTACAAACTACTTTTGGGATCTCGGGAAACCATTTCCTACAGTACGCACAAGTGAGCCACTTTATCCGCATTAACCTCCCTACCCCGTGGTCTATGGTAACGCACACGTCCTTTTATAGGCTCTTGGCTTCACCAGCCCAGAAGATTTCTCTCTCCACCCTTTTAGCAGACATCAGGTCATCTGTCTGCCCTGACTCCCCCTCCGTGTTTCCTAACTATGTTCATAGATGGGCAAAGTTCCTCCAACTACCAGTGGAGGAAACAGATCATTTGCTACTCAACGGATGGCTCTCGCTTAGGAAGGCTATCATTTGCGAAACATGGAGGGAGATTCAGTTCAAGCTGATTCACAGAGCATTCTATGCATTCAATTTGAGATACGCATGCACTCCCTCTCATTGGCTAACTGCTTGACCTAAATGCCATGCCCAGTACCCCGATCTGGACCACTTGATATGGCTGTGCCCCAAGATTCAGCACTCTGTCTGAGGTCATGCACACCGGTCACATGATTATTCCATTCTCTGCCCACTTCTCCCTCCACAGACTCCTCAAGATGCCTCTCCAGGTGGGAACACTTATGTCTGTTGACGGCAAAGAAGACTCATTGAAGGACCTACTTCACAAATTGACAAATTAGAGGCCCAAGCCACCCATGAACACACTTCCAAATTCTTTACCACCTGGTCCACCTTCCTTTTGACAGAGTTACCAGTAGGACAATTGAAAGATTTAATGTCGCTATTTCAGTATACAAAGTGATACCTGGAGTCCAAGATAGCAGGATCTCTGGGTCCCTTGGATGTTCTTTAGGGGTTCCTGTTTTGTCTTTTATTTTATTGTATTTATGCCTTTTCCCCCAAACTTCTTTGTAGAGCTCTATCATTCTCATTGTATGATTCCCTTAGGGTGGTGTAGACATTCCTCTATTGTCAGGGATGGGGAACTGCTACTAGTTTAATACGATTGTGTTGGTTAATGGTTAGTCGCTGACAATACACTTGAATGTCTGCTGTTCATTTTCTAATGTGTTCTTTTACGCCTACTTGGAGGGCTATACCTATACTTGTACTGAAATTGATATGTTATATACCAATAAAAATCATTTGCTAAAAAAAAAGCAGAACTCCAGCCAACTGTTTCTTTCTAATGTGCTTTTGCCTCTGATGCTTGGTGTAAAGCAGTGCTGTCAGTTACTGTTGCAGTGAATGTTAATGCAGTATTGTGTTGGCCCCACCTGCCTCCTCTCAACAGCTAGTGCACAGCAGGATAAAAAAAAGAAGAAGCAAGAATGGTCATGTAACCGCCTTTATTCTTTTCCTTTTTAAGGTAAAAAGTAATAAACTTAAATTCAGGGCAGGAAGCTGTACAGCAGGCGGAGGGAAGTATAAAAATATTGACGCCTGCATACTGGAGTATTGCTTTAAATAAAATGGTAAAGGCAGACGGGTCCTGAATTAAATTAGTTAATACAGGCGTGAATTCACACTTTCTCTATCAGAATATTTTTGACAAAGCTGTATGTGGTTAAGTTGTCTCAACATGTTACCCATATTTTCCTCTTAAATGATTTCTTGGACCCGGCCTGGCTTTATATAGCACCAATGGGGATGACAGCTGTGCCAAATTAGCAGGAAGTAATGCTGGCACATGGGAAGTCTGGCACTTATTACATGCCACAATCGCGGTTCACGCTGTGCTTGTCTCTGCAATCCTTTCTTCGCTGTTGTTACATACATCATCTTTTGTCACCTTGAAGTTTGAGGATATTTATCGAGCTTTCCTTTCTCTGTAGGAGATGCATTGTGAATCAGCATTAGGAATTTCATCTGCTGCGATCATCAAAAAAATAAATTAATAACA
>NW_017306406.1:1420529-1576194 GCF_000935625.1 Nanorana parkeri | reverse complement strand
ATATTGGCCTCGACGTCCGTGGTTTCCTCTCCTGCTTTCTCTGAGCATTCAGACTCCATGGACTCTTCCTGTGTGCGCAGACCTCCTGTCTCAGGGCCCGGTGTTGCACCCAAACCCCCAGAGGCTTCAACTGACGGCATGGTTGTTGAGAGGGAGAGATTGAAGAGATCGGGGTTTTCACAGTCCGTCATCAATACTCTCTTGAAATCCAGGAAGGTATCCACTTCTACATCATACTGTCGAGTATGGTCCGTTTTTTCTGCCTGGTCCAAAGTTAATAAGGCTGATCCTGCCCAACTTTCTTCGAATATTCTGCTGGAATTTCTGCAATCAGGTCTGGATAAAGCTTTGAGTCTGAATTCACTTAAGGTGCAGGTGTCGGCTATCTCAGCGATCACCGGGGTCAGGTGGTCCCAGGATCCAAATATCGCTAGGTTCCTGAAGGCTGTGGGCAAGGTCAACCCTCCAAGGAGGCCTCTCTACCCATCCTGGGATCTTCCTCTGGTGTTGGCACAACTGGCGGAGCCTCCCTTTGAACCGATGGAGTCCGTTTCTCAGCAATTACTATCCTACAAGACGGTTACTTTGGTGGCTTTAGCCTCCGGTAGGAGGGTTTCTGAACTCCAGGCTTGCAGTTGTGAACAGCCCTTCCTTATCTTCCAGGAAGATATGGTGATTTTGAGGACAGTACCGGATTTCTTGCCAAAGGTCCATTCCAATTTTCACGTGAATCAAGATATCGTCTTGCCCGCTCTCAATTCTCAGGGGCCGGACGGGTGTCTCGATTTAGTCAGGTGTTTGCACATTTATGTGGAACGATGTAGTCCCTGGAGGAAGTCCAACAGATTGTTTGTTATCCCAGGGGGGGCGAAGAAAGGATTGGCTGCAACAAAAGTCACTTTGAGCCGATGGATTGTTTCCACCATCATAAACGCCTATCAAGCGGCAGGATTATCTCCACCAGAGGGCATCAAGGCACACTCCACTAGGGCTATGGCTTCTTCATGGGCATCTGCGGCTGGGGTGTCGGCGGACCAGATATGCAGAGCGGCTACGTGGGCTTCAAAGTCTACCTTTGTTAAACATTACCGTTTGGACGTCAGAGCTGCGGTTAATGACCAGTTTGGCAGGAGCGTGTTGCTCTCTCGCCATTAAATCACTCAAATTAAAAGGAATTTTTCTTTTTGGCATGAAATTATAGTTGTTTGGTTCTTTTTTCTCTTTGTTCCCACCCTTCTGTGGCTTGGGTATTCCCCATTTGTCAGCGCTGCCATGGATATGGCCAGGAAAACGGAAAATTTATTCATACTTACCGTAATTTTCTTTTCCTGGTTATACTCCATGGCAGCGCTGGGCTCCCACCCGATGGGACAGTTTTGCTTGGTACTAGACAGGGAACTCAGGTTAAGGAGGGGCTTATATAGGGCAAAGGGGGTTGATCTTTAACCCTTTTTTGTTCCTGTTACCTAGGGGAAATAGGAGCTAACCCATTTGTCAGCGCTGCCATGGAGTATAACCAGGAAAAGAAAATTACGGTAAGTATGAATACATTTTCCGTTATATATACCGTGTTTCCCCCAAAAATAAGACACTGTTTTATATTTTTTTTGGCTCAAAAAAACCCACTAGGTCTTATTTTCGGGGTAGGTCTTATTTTTTTAATTTATTTTTGTATGTACAACAATCCACACTTATTCATGTACAAAAATAAATGGTTGTAAGGTAATTAAAATCTCGTACGATCTGCCCATGGACAGGCAGATCGTACTTGCGATCATCGCAAGCCCGTCCCGCTGAGGGGAGGGCTTCGGATGATTCCAATGCTGAGCAGGCAGCGTGCATTTGCTCACACCGGCCCGTTCGGCATTTGTCTTCCGAGCACACCACTTTTCAAGCATGCTCAGAAGACAAAAGACGATTTTCGAACGATCGCGGGATCACGCGCGATTATCGTACGATAATCGGCAGGTGTATGGGCACCTTTACGCTTGCACACATGCACCAAGTCGGGGATACCATCAGTACCGAACTGGTGGAAACCAGTGGGACCCAGGTACTCCCATCTACTGTCTGGTGAAGTCTGGCCAGAAGTGGTCTTCATGGAAGAATTGCAGCCAAAAAGGAATAGGAACTGGGGTGCAGAAAAAATTGCAGCAGGTGCTCTGGACTGATGAGTCAACATTTTTAATATTTGGCTGTAACAGTTTGTTCGCTGAAGGGCTGGAGAGCAGTACAATAATGAGTGTCTGCAGGCAACAGTGATGGAGGTTCCTTGCAAGTCTGGGCTGCATTTCTACCAATGGAGCTGGAGATTTGGTCAGGATCAATGGTGTCCTCAATGCTGAGAAATACAAGCAGATACTTATCCATCGTGCCATGCCATCAGGGAGGCATGTGACTGGCCCCAAATTTATTTGCAGCAGGACAACGACCCCAAACATACAGCCAATGTCCTTAAGAACCATCTTCAGTATAAAGAAGAACAAGGAGTCCTGGAAGTGATGGTTTGGCCCTCACAGAGCCCTGATTTCAACATTATGGAGTCTGTCTGGGATTACATGAAGAGACAGAAGGCAGCCGACATCCAGAGAAGATTTGTTCTTAGTTCTCCAACCTACCTGCCGAGTTCCTTTTAAAACTGTGTACAAGTGTACCTAGAAGAAGACAAAGGGGGTCACGCCAAATATTGATTTGATTTGGATTTCTCTTCTGTTCATTTACTTTCCATTTTGATAATTGATAAAAATAAAGTTGAACATGAAAACTATCCTGGGACCAAATAAGTGCCTAGGTCAGTAGAGCCTTAAAAAAAAAGAAGGCTGTTCTAAGCTATGTGTTAGTTAATTGGGGAGCTTTTTGGTTCCTTTAGTCCTCTTCACCATAATCTTCAGGGTCATGCTTTCTCATTAGATAAAAATAGGAACTAGGGTTAAAAAATTGTGACACAAGAAGCACCCCACTTCTTCCAAATCTTTAGAGTTTAGGCTTCAGCCTGCAATGACGTGAACTAAGCCTCACCATACCAAGCTTTACGTGTAGGCGGAATTGATCTTGTAGTCTGCCCTTAGAACCAAGATAGCACATTACTGAGCTCTCCGTCCTCAGGGACAGTCAGTAATCACCTAATGACTAAAACACTTCCAGGTGTTCTCTCCAATCTATATTTGGCAGTCATTACCTATTAAAAATTACTGCGGCTAATTACTTTGATTTTATAGTGGGGCGGTAAGGAGTTACTGCAGGCTGCTTATCTAGAGGGAGACTTACACTAGAGACAAGATATATGGCAGGGAAACAATTAGCTACTAATTGCAGCGTTATTCCTCTAACTGCTCTATTTATATTGATACAGGGTTCTTTAAAAAAAAATGCTACCAATTTTTGTTTTACCTTACATATTTTTTCCTGCCAGGAAGCCCGGACGTAAAATTACAGTTATTTCATAAAATGATTAAAGTTATATTCGGTTTTGTTATTAAAAATTAATGTATTTATGTTCAGCTACAAAAAATACATATTGCTTATTTGGGATTTAATAATTCCATGTATTTTTTTTCTTCAAATCAGTAAATATATAAATATTGCATACTAAAAATGTCATATCTATGGCCAGCAGATGGCTCTAAAATGAACAGCTGCTTTCCCCGGGCATAGGAAGTCATAGATATGTTTACTGGTAAAGTGTATCTTCGTTTAAGTTTTTTTTAAATTTAAAGTGGACCTTTACCTCCTTTCACTGAAAAAAATCAGTTCTGCATGCTGATATGAAACCATCTTACATTGATTAGTTAAATAAACATATTTTTCTTTTATATATACACGGGGATAGGGGGTTACGCAAAACACTTTAATTATATCAAAACCAATGTGGGTCTCCTTTGCTAAATTCAATAATTCTCCACATGCCCCCTTTAAGGAGATCCAACCATGGGTCAAATAATGAAATACATGCCCAGGTTAATTCTATATAAATAAATCCAAAAATTGTGGGGATTTATTTATGCAGCATTAACTTGGTTATGTATTGCATTATTTGACCCATGGTGGGATCTCCTTAAAGGGAGCCTGTGGAGAATTATTATATTTTGCTTATACTTACAATTACTATTTTTCTACTTCCTGGTCCTCTTGGCCATTACTGATGGAGCCAATGGCCAAGCATTGCATCCTGGAAAGGTTACATCAGCAGAGCATTGCTGGAAAATCTCATCTGTAATCTCACGAGATCTCAGGGAAAGGCATTTTCCTCCCCTGGGATTATGCCCTAGTCACATGTCCTAGTCACTGGAGTTGATGGTAGTTTCTTTTTAAGTCCGAAATACGAAATTCGGATACGGATTCCATTAACGGAATTCGTTTTTCGGATACAAAAACAACTACCACATTGACCCCAATATTAACAAAGGTATTTTTGCTTTATAACATAATGAATGCTCGTAAAGTTACGAAAATGTGCCGAAACTAACAAAAATCCTTATTTCGTACGAATCCGAATTGAGTTTCGGATACGAATTACGAAATACGAAATAATGGATATTACGAAACGGAACGAAACGGAACAAATTTTTTGACGGCAAGTCTAGTCACATATGCCAGAGTTTAAGGAAGTAAAGGGAGATGGATTAAGGCATGCAAATAATTAATAGCCGGCAATTGTCTAGAAGTATGTGTTTGTAGATTGTCATCACTAAACATTTCTAAAGGTCTCTTTGTTGTCATTTTAAAGATAATGGTAAAGTTCCTCTTTGTTTGGGAACCATTAGAACCCCCAATCACTTTTGCTTCTTATCTGTGGGAGTTTTCCATTCACTTCTTTTCCCGTTGACAATGTTGTCACTGTGGCAGGAAGTAAGACGAAATCTCCAGTGAGAACACAGGCAGCAATAAAATATTAACACAGTGTCACGTACCTGGGTGGAGACTGAATGTGGGAATGTGGGAATGTGTTCCCTTGCACCTCGTGTCCCAAAAACTCTGGATTGGGAACAGAATCAGAGTGGACAGCGAGTAACACAGGTGCCAGTGGTGATCACACTGTGCAAGCTGGAGTTCTGACATCGGATCGGGTCAGGCTGAGCTGTAGTCAAAACCAGGCAGGCAGCAGAGTGCAGAGCAGGATCCAAGATCGTGGTCAAACAAGCCAGGGGTCAAATCCAGTAGGACAGCGAGGTACAAAGACAGGAGACAGAGGCAGGTCCAGAAGGCAAGCTGGAGGTCAGGGCCAGGCAGCAATCAACAAGGTCAAGGACAATCTGGATCAAAGTCAGGAAGGTAATCAAAAGCACAAGGAACACAGCGGAAGCTGAAGACAATCCAGCAACTTGAATTCAGGTAGGCTGGCTTTAAACAGGCAGATCCATCAGGAAGCAGCATCACTTCCTGTGCGCCGCTTGGCGCGCTTTTGCGCGGCTGTTCCGTGGCGCACGGCGCAAGTGCCTGTTTACCCGCAGTACTGAAAACTGAACTCTGCACATGTGCAGTAGCAGGTGGTTTCTGGCACACAGATTCTAGACTTACCCCATCGTATATAAAATGTATTTTTTATTGCCCTTGTGTCCTTCTTAAAGGTATTTCCCTTAACTTTATATTCAGGACAGGACGTGATCTCCCACAAAAATCTCCTCGCAGACTAAAAAGATGGAAGTTTTTATATTTATAAAAATATTTTTTTTAAATTACACAACAGAACTCAGCATTGGTCTCTAGGGACAAAGA
The DNA here is from genome assembly GCF_000935625.1 of Nanorana parkeri. Classification (NCBI taxonomy): domain Eukaryota; kingdom Metazoa; phylum Chordata; class Amphibia; order Anura; family Dicroglossidae; genus Nanorana; species Nanorana parkeri. Next base: position 1,570,479 of record NW_017306406.1, on the reverse strand, counting down.
GAAAGTTATCCTGTTACATTTTTTGTTTAGCTGTGTGTTAACAAAGATACATAGTGATGCTAATGTTCAATATGTGGATGTCAGTGCTACAATTTCAAATGCATTAGAATGGGTTCTCATCGATATGATTCAGAATGTATCACACAATATGAATGCAAATAACACTTCTAGACCAAATAGCTTACATCCACAAGCCCTCAAGAAGCTGAAAGCAGTTATTTCCAAGCCATTGTTACTCATTTTTAATGACTAGCTTGAGCACCAATGGGCTGCATTAAAGTAAATGAGGTATCTGCAGTATATTTATAAAGGTCTTAAGTTTTTTTCTACTGTAGCAAATATATTTGAGGGTTTGACCACATACAAGAGTAGGTGATAAACAATAATATCATAAGCAATAGCCAGCATGGATTTACGCCAAGCATTAACCTCACAGTTGGCTGATGTTTAAAGCAACACTCAACTCAGGAGTTAATCAGTATACCGCGAGCTGTAACTCGCGGTATACTGAGCCTAGGGTGACGGGAGGATGCTAGTTTGTGTAACATTTCTGTTAATAGTTCAGGTACTTCAATGCATTTTTAGGATTTAACTCCTGAGTTTAGCATTCACTTTAAGTTAACATCTATAATTCTATGAATGGATAGAAGCCAATTATTTATTTTCCCAAAGGTCTAGTGTTGTAAGGGTGTGCCCAAGGTTCTCTTTTGGGGCCAGTGGTAATTTGCTTTAGGTCAATTTGGCTTAAGTTGTCCCACTGCAAGGATTAAGACATTTTTTCCCAGCAGAGTTCTTCTTTAACCCTTGTCTGCATAACCACCACTCCTTTGGTGGGCTTCTGCATTAAAGACCAGTGCCTCTGTGTTGAAAGATTCCTGTGCCCTAATGCCAGCACTTCTGCTACCATGTATATACAGTATATGAACTGTTTTACCCCATAAAGTATTTGGAATCCTGCTCAACCAGTCTGGTGAATCTCTGCACTATCTCCTCATTCAGCTTTATTGGACTGCTTGTTGGGCAATCAATCAGCAGCCTGATGGGGCTTACCTATTGTACAATGAGCAGGGTGGAGATGGAGAGAAGACATGGGCATGTGCAAAGCTGAAACAGTTAATAGTGGTGTTACCTGGCTATCCATGACTTAGAGCTAAGAATTTCTGTTTCCGAATTTTGGATGCCGTCCGAATTTTGTTTAAAAACTAAACTGAATCGGACATGTGACTTTTCTGGCCAATCAGATGTGTTTTTCGGTTTAAAGCATCCGGATGGGTCTGAACACAAATTATTGTTACGGCAACATTGGAGCCATATACAGTATATACATATAATACTAGACCCAAATGGCATTCGGGATCCGAATTTCCGAATTGCATTGGGGAGCTCCTGAATGCCATTTGGGTCTGTTTGTCTCATCTTTAGAAATATATGTATATGGCTCCCAGACCCCAAATGACATTCGGGAGCTCCCATTTGCAATTCGGAAATTCGGATACTGAATGCCATTCGGGTCTGGGAGCCATATACATATATAATACTAAAGCTGAGGCTCTCCAGACCCGAATGGCATTCAGGATCCAAATTTAAAAATTGCAATCAGGAGCTACCGAATGTAATTCGGGTCTGGGAGCCATATACATATACAGTATTACTAAAGCTGAGGCTCCCAGATCCGAATGCCATTCAGGAGACCCCCGTATGCCGATCAGTTCTAGGAGATTCAGCTTTAGTATTAATATCTGTATATGATTTTCTGTGGTATTCGCAACGAACATTCGTAAACTCATCCAAAACTAACAAAAATTCAGATTATGTTCAAATCTGAAACCTGAACCGAATTGAATTTCGGATCCGAATTCTGAAATAACGAAATATCCAAAAAGAACCAAACTGAATTTTTCCACAGCTTACATGTCTAATTTCAACTGTGTATTCACCTGTTTGCTTCAAGTTCTGCTTTATATTTACTATCTACAATAGGTCCTCTTTAAAAACCATCTGATGTTTGTGGGTCGTATCTTTTTAAAGGGTCACTACTGCCTCTAAATATGTAACTATCACAAGAAACAACACATAACAGAGGTAAACCACAAGGGCACAGCCGAGTATAAAAGCAAATGGCAGCAAATGCCAACATGAAAGATAATGAAGAAGATGGAGAAAGTGGATGCAGATGCTTATTTATCAGTAGTAAAGCCTTGCTCGGTATAAATTGCAGAACATAAATCAAGAAACAGCGACTGCTTTTAGGCAGGTACGACTCTCTAAAGTGGAATAGCTCAGTACATCAATATGGAAGCCTGCCACTGCTGCTTTTAATGGCTCCTCTGCTTCTGTAATGGAATATTACCTTGTTGTCCCACTAGTCACTTGTGACTAAAAGCATTGATGTATTTATTCACGCATTAGAACATACCATAAAAAAATAGGTTCCTAACGCTAAGTAATGGCAGAGAGTCTGAGAGTGAGAGACGTTTTATCACTCCTATTGGTTTTACTTTCCTGCATAAGGATATTTAGCATTACTCTATCAAGAACTGCTGGATAGATGGGTCCTTCTGTTGTTCCCCAGCGATGTCTCGCTCTACAAAGACCCAGAACTCACCGATATACCAGGAACAGTGCTATGGGCTTTGTTCAAACAAGGAAAAGCTCTGTAAAGGAATTATGGGTTACACAGAGCAATACAGACACTGCTTGGGCAATCTTCAATACTGACACAAGTAACATCAAGGCACAAAATAGTAACAGCTTAGTAGACTAATAACTCTACAGAGAATGGCCTATCACTTTCAGGATCTTTGTAAGCCAAGGGCATCTGGATTATAGGCTACAGTCTGTTGGCATTTGGGACCTTTACTTTTCAGTGAAGCACTCACTCTTAATCTGAAAGCATTTGTAATTCATGGAGTAGAGCAAGCAAAGAAAGCAGTATTTTTTTGGGACTCCTCTTACGGCAAGGCAGTCTTGGTAAACCATACTCAGCAAACCAACAGTGGTGGCCAATAGGCCTGTTACTGCACTGATGCCTCATATCAGTTCCCTGACAGAGGCTTCTATGGACAGGATGGGTGTGTATTGAAGGTAGGCCTCAGTACCACTAACTGGATAAAGACCCCTGGCAACCAGATAAGATCAGGCAAATGGAAAATACTCTGGGCCTCCCTCATAAGCCTTCATCCCCATGGCATCTGTAGACCTCCAATTTAGTATGTCTGCCCTATGTTTATATGCCACAGTAGCTCCCTGAAGCCAGTATATCTCTGTAGATCTGGTAGAGCACAATGCAGCTCAACCTGGCCTACCTTATGGCTCTCTCCCTGCAGCTACTCTCTGCCCTGGGCTCCTGGCACACTTTACCCAGTCACAGCAGACAACAGCTTGTGTAGCTCTACTTCTGCCACATAGGCCATTAACTTTGTTGCTCTACCTCTCAGCTCTGACTGTTCGGCTACACGGGTTTCAGCTGCTTTGTCCTCTACAGCAGCTCTAACCTGCTGCCCAGACTCTTGCATGCGCACTCCCAGTCTGAAGTCTGCAGCTATGAACCTTGTCCCCAGGCTCACTATTCTCTCCCCCTAGGACCTGTAGCAGTTCCCCTGGGCTTACCCCCAACCCTACCCAACTAGTGGGTGGGGCTACACCTGCAATTGTGGCTAATCAGTGTCCTTCCTCCCCTTTGCAGAGTTTTAGGCTGTCGCTGCAGCCAATAAGTGGCCTGCTGGGCACTCATCTTCCTGTGGTAGGTGGGAATGTTCTGCTGAGTGGCTTAAAGGGGCTGCCACCTAGTGCTGCATATAAGATATCAGATCGATTGAGGTGACTCAACTGTGTTTGTAAGAGAACACAGCCCTAATGTATGACAAAAAGACACACATTAAAGAAGATCTGAACTCTTGGAAGGAACACCACCAGAGCTGGTTTAGTTTGCTTGGTTGTTTTCCTTCCCATCCCATATCACAACAGTTTTCTGTGGTATAGTTGGATATTTATGGTTTTCTATTTTAAATAGAGATTTTGTGTTTTTTTTACATTGTACACTATGGCCTGTAGTTCTTATTAACACGACATCTGGCTTTATGGCAAGACATGTGTGGTCGAATAGGAGAATTATAACCAGTGGACTCCATTAAGGGTGGATCCCCGCCCAGCTCTACAACAAAGGGGGAAATAGTGTTAATCAAGGTCTGAGTGGTGGACGACTCCAGATTACTTGTGGCTATTTCTATTTGGACTGTTTGTTATATTAAGATATGTATGAACTTATTTACACTGGGGTTGTGGATGGAATTCCCTTTTGTTTGATGCACATGCTATTTGATATACACTCACGTTGGTTCTATATATATATATATATGCATTTCATTTTGTAGTTTGGGCACATTCAATATTATACATGTGTCATTGCTTAGGATAGATTGGCATATACATTATTGCATGGTGATGCCCAATATGTGTTGCGCAACTGGTGCTTATATACAAATGTGTATCTGAGATGTGCGTAGGTGTCTGCCTGTGTGTGTTGGGGGGTCCTAATCATAGAGGATATGATGCACATACGTTATCTCATGCTGCTATCCGTAACCTGTTTTTGGACTTCCAGGGCCAGCAGGAAAATCAGGTGAGCCCGAGAAACATGGTGTTGGTTGGGGGTGGGGGGATGATTGTGGTGCATCATCAAATAGTTGGCAAAAATAGACCAAATGTTACGTACCTTCTGGGAGACCGGATGTGAGAGGAGGCTTCCCTTGCACCTTGTGTCCTGGGAGACTCTGAGGATGGGAACAGAGCCCAGCGGGACAACAAGTGGCAGGAGTGCCAGTGGTGTTGAGCACCATGCAAGACGTAATCCTATGAGATGAGCCGAGGTCAGGTTCCAAGCGGGCAATTCCAGTACAAAAGGGGTCAGGCAGAAGAATGGTCAAATAACAGTTCCGAGGTCAAGGCAGGCAGAATTCAAGGTTCGTCGAGGAAGTCCGGGTTACAAGGTTCAAGCAAGATATCACAAAACACTGGAACAAGGATTAGCTGACGATAAACCAGCAACATGGTGGTACTGCTGCTGGGTTTATATAGGGCCAGTGATGTAATTTCCTGTGCGCGGCTATGGCGCATTTTCGTGCTGGTAACCCACGGCTTCTGTGCATGTGCGGGATGGCGCGTTCCCGAGCAGTGCGGGAACGTGCAGGTTGCACATGCGCGGGATGGCGCGTTCCGGAGCAGTGCGGGAACGTGCAAGTTGCACATGCGCAGATGGCGGGGATCCGTTACACCAAATCCTTGAAACCCTCATGTTGAAGGGAGGATCAGTGACATTCACCTTGTAAATTGGGTATATCCTAATGCTGTTATTAACAATTATCACTTTAATATAATTAAATAAAAACATTAAAAAATTGCATATATCAATTATTATTTCATTCAATCACTTTTTATTTAATTCACCATCACTTCACTAATTTTATAAAATTATAAATGTACACAATCAAATGATGTAATGGAATAAGTAATGGTTCATTGCCTCTTACGATATTTATATTATATACACCTTTTAGCTGCATCAAGGATTTGGTCTATTTTTTCCAACAGGTTGTTCTTTCGCCGGCCGGTCTATGCCAAGTTGCAGGTCTATTTTCAATTATATAGATATATAGTATATTGTTTTCGTGCTGTTTGTATTGAATGTCTGAATACCTGTCAACATAGTTTTTGATTTGGTGTGTTTTGATTAGTTTTCTTTATGATCAAAGTCATCCCGAGGAAGACTTTTTTAGGCGAAACATGTTGAGGCATCTAAAGAATAATATAATCTGTTCAACTTTTCCATGATTAATTAGGCTTCTGCAACATTTTGTACTATCATTTGGATTATGCATATTATTGTACTAAGTTTTATGTTTACGATAATACAATTTTGTTTTAATCTACTGCAATCAATATTTTTATATTATACAAAGTTCATTGTGAGAGCAATATTGTTTCTCAAAAGCCCCCCTTACTAGGTTTTGCATACCTGGCAATGGTTTAATGATCTTATGATTTTGGTTACAGTCTTTTAGATAGCAGAAAAAGGATTAGAACTGCTGTCAAGCTTTCTGCAGTCGGTGTCTCTGTTAAGAAAATGTCTTCACTTCCTGTCTAGTAAAGTATTATAACCAGAACAGGGAGTCAGGGGAACTCACTCTAGCAGAGCCTCAGATAGCAATAAAACCTGACATGGGTTCTAACCTTTCTCCGTTCCATACAAAACTAAAAAAACAAAAAATAAAAATAATGGGTATATATACACTTTAAAGACTTCCCACTACTGAACGTGTATTATCTTTCCTGCATTAAATAAGCCAGGAAAATAGTTAAACTTTGTTGGAATATATTTCTTTCAAGGCCCAATCCATTTGTCAAACTTTGCACTCATTTGCTGAAAGTTATTTTATATTATTATTTACACCTGACACATGTCAGGAGCTGTAGCAAATAGTTTTCAGTTATGACTGTAAACCAAAAAATATTCAATACGAAAAGACAACCTCTGACCCAAATCTGTTATAGTCCATTGGCTTTCACAGCAATATTTCTTATTCGGTCTGCGGCACCTCTGTTTATTTATTCTGGTGCTGTCGTTTCTCCGACTTAGTCCATTTACTCAAAAAAAAGTAAAATTGAATTCACTTCTGTTTTGCTGCATGGCAGTATTAGACTTTGCACACGTACGTATCTTCAGACGATGCCTAAATGTTCATAAATGTTGACTTCTGTTTTTGTTTGAATAATTAATAATCCCTCTTTCCAGAAAGCTTAAGCTGATTTTGTTTCTGTATCTTCTGAAGGAAATGTCACAATAGGTTGGATGCTGGTGCTGGGAGATCAGACCGGGTCGTTCCTGGTGCAAAGAAAGATGAACTACCATAAAGTGCAAGTTTTTGGATGGAGAGATTCCCTCTGTCCCTCTTTGCCTCTCAGTCGTCCCTCTTTTTGTTCTGATGTTTAGACCTCTTTAAAATAATGGACTATTTAAAGGAGAACTATGAGGTGAGTGATTTCCACTCATCCTCATAGTTAGAGCCGACCTGTGACAAAGAAGCTGTCACAGGTCGGCTCCATTGATCGGGAAGTGAGCAAACACATACCGCCGCTCGCTCACTTTTTGATCATCTCTCTGCAGAGAGTGGTGACTGTCAGTCACTGCACCCCACAGGGATTCCTCCCCACCCCTCTCCAATCCTCCAGGCACAGCTGGCTTTGCCTCTAGATAGGCAGAGCCAGCTGTCACTCATGCAGCTGGATAGATCCAGAGAGTATTGTCGCCATCCGTCCCAACTGCGGCGCTCTCAGTATATCGCGGGTAATAGGGAGGAGGTTAGTATATGTCTTCCCGTGACCCTAAAGAGAACTATGGGGAAAATCACTTACCTAACACTACTGCACTTAACTATCAAATAAGTTATTCTACAATAGTTTTTTCCCCCCAACATTTAGCCCTTTCGCAGTCGGAGCTATTTTTGCATTTTTTTGCACACATGATTTAATTCACATTTTAGGCCTGAAAATCTTAAAAAACTTAAAATAAAAACTTAAAACTTAAGTTGTGTATTTCCTGAAAGCACGGACCCTGTAGAATAAAATGGCAACAGTTGCAAATTTTTATGTCATATGATATTATAACAACTTTTTATCAAACCCAAAATTTCAGTAAAAAATGCACTTAGTTTAGTTTTAGTGCTCAAAGACACAATATAATACCCAAATTATAAAATATGATGTTGTGCCGAGTAAATCAATACCCAACATGCCAAGTCATCAGTTTAGTGTTATCTGTAATTGGCCGTAGAATTATTGCTCTCACCCTGGCACATGCAGCGATACCTAGCATGTGTAGCACAATTGTCATTTTCGTACATAGGCGCACCCGATATTTGTTCGTGCTAGTATGCACGCGTTTGCAGGGATGGGAGACATTACATTTTTGGGGGGGTATTTTAAAATGCATTTTATTTATCTTTATTTTTTGTCTCCATTGCTATCCCAATAGGGGGCTTACAGGCTCCCTATGTGATAGAATATTAGAGGTAACAGGTTCTCTTTTAGGTGACATTAGGGATCTATTAGACCCCATTGTCACCTTTGCACTTCAAAGAAGCTAATCAAGTAGTGGTCATGCTTGATCAGCTTCCTCCCTGACTTCTGTAGCTGAGGAATGACATTCTCTTCCTGCTTCCTGCCAACACCCATTAAGTCAGTCCTGGGCCTGCAGTGGTGGTGGGGGGCTGTCCAACTCTGGGTGGGCATCCAACTCTGTTTACTGGCCCCTGGGAGCGATCTGGCCACAGCTCAGCCACTAGAATCGCTTCTATTGAAAAGCCGACAGTCACCTATAGACACCAGGGGGTTGATTTACTAAGCCCAACACACGCACGCACGGGCTGCGTGCGCGTTTTAACCCGCAAAAACGTATTTACTAAGTGAACACGCACATCAAGTCGCGGTTTCACGCAGACATGGCACGTTTTTATGTATTTACTTACGCGCGCGTCGTGTAATACACGCTTAAATGTAAAAGTCAAGCATTGCACAATCCCCCATGAATAGATATTGCCAATACCCTTTTGGCCAAAAACATCTCATGCTCAAAGGTGTAGACAGTTTATATGAATGAGTTGGTGATATGTCCTAAAATAAAGGCATGTGTGTTCATATGTGTCTTTTTCAGTTAATCACAAACAAATGTGATCTAATTGTAGTCAGAGGATAATTTGAAAGGCTGTTTGAAAGTGTGGTTGCAGGCAGGGGGCTTAATCACATCACGGTAGCCTTCTCAAAAGTGGCCACCCAGATGACAACCACCCCCTCCAACCATACCAGACCCTCTCGGTCCGCTAGGAATGTCAAGAGGGAGCCTCCCCCAAGTGAAAACCAGGTGAGAATGCCAAATGGGCGGAGCAGGCCATGACGTCACGGCTCGCTCCGCCCATCTGGAGACATACGATCAGCAATGTCACTCTGCGGCGGATCGTCCTTGCGGTCAGACAGACGTCGTGCGGCGGGGTTTAACCCCTGAGCCACTGGGCTTCCCTCAGGTGAAGTATGCTCATGGTTGTTGCACATCCCCATTGAATCCTTGGAAATTTAATACGTCATGCGCGCGCGTTGGTAGTATTCATCAAGCATCTGCATAACCAGCATGGAATCACGCTTCTGCACACGCTTCCGCGCCAAACGTATATATGTGTGCACGCGCACACAGTCGGTGTGTTTTTGCATGGCGTGTTCAGGGCGTGTTGATAGGCTTAGTGAATCAACCCCCAGGAGTCTGTTTACAGGGGCCCAGGGGCTGTCTGTGTCCCCGTTCCGGAAATAGACCGTCTCTATATGTCCTGGTGATTGTTATCACTGAAAGTGAAGGAAAATCCCGAATTTGAGTTGTCACTACAACATGAAGTGAAGGGAAATCTTCCAATGGGGGACACTAGTTCTGGTGGCCTTGCTGACCTTCGAAAGGCTCTCCCTTTCAAGGGATTTCCTCTCACTTCCGGTTGTGACTATGAGACAGGAAGTGAAGGAAAATCTCCCCAATGGGACAAAGAGTGCAAAACAGCTGATGGAGGTTATAACCCTCCCTTTCTCTACCGAACACTAAGAAAATTGGCTTCAGCTCTTCTTTAAAGTAACAACTTCCTTTGCCAAAGTTTACAGAAGCGGTTGCCACATATGAGCTGTTCAGTTTATAAACAACTCTACAGTGAAAAATAATCAGTGAGCAAAATCTCTACTCAAATGTGCCCTCAGAGAACCAGTGACATCCTCCACACTTCCAGGTATGGTCGAAAGCCAGGCCAAGATGCCAGTTCAAGCAGTAGAGTAGAACTTTCATTTCCATGCTTAAAGTGACACTAAACTAAGGAGTTAAATCTTAAAAATACATTCAAGTACTTTAAGTAGTAACAAAAATGTATCTTATTTGTGTATCACTTGGCTGTAGATCCTCAAATCATCTCTAAATTGCTGCTGACACTGTCCTTCCTTCTGGAGGGGGGTTACTTTTGTTCCCCATGGTCCCTGTGTGTGTTGTAAAGTAGTCACCGCTCGAGCCCAAGCTCACTCCCGGGAGTGATTACAATCTCTCGTTTAGTTTACTAATTTGTATTGAGTATTTCTCACAGTAAATTTTGACTGCAAAATATTGCCACTGATCATAACCAATTGATTATTTTAAAATCATTCTGCATTTAGACAATCGGGTGCCTCTGGAAATTAATTTTTTTAATTGATACCTAGCTTGAAAAATGTATTTCAAAAGATAGATAGATAGATAGATAATCTCCTTTTTCAAATAATATAAGTTTCTCTTTTATGTTTTAGTATACAGCCTGAATCTTCATTTTACTATTTTCTTTTGCAGTTAAACCATTTAACCGTTACATATTCTCAAAAACTATCAACTTTACTAACAAAGCATAAATTACCAGATATTGATCTAACTCACACTCAACTTTCCACGTGCTAAAGCAACACCTATTCCATAACTTGGTCCCAACACTGCATTAAGCAGCAAAGTAACATGATGCGCACATGAAAATAGCCTCCTTATCATGTGCAATGAAATACACGTTGGGTATTATGGAGCTGTGAATCCTCATTGCTGAGTTGGGCTGCACTGCTCTGGTGTTAGGTCATGCCTATTATATTTGGGTTTTAAGTGTATGCCAAGAAAAAACATATTTCTCCATTATCTAATCTTTTCACCCAAAAAATGGGCTGAAAATCTCGGCTTATACTCGAGTATATACGGTATATCCTCACCATAATGTACCTGTGACAAAACTGCCCCTAGACCAACATCAGATGCATCAGTTTGAACTACACAGTCCTTGGAAAAATCAGGGGAGTAGAGGATCGGCTGTGCACAAAGAGCCCTCTTCAGGACCTGGAAAGATTCCACCGGTTCTGGGGACCATTTGACCATCACCAAATTTGTCCCATTGGTAAGGTCTGTCAATGGGGCTGCAAAAGTTGCAAAGTTTGGGATAAACCTCCTGTAGTATCCAGGTATGCCCAGGAAAGCTCTGACTTGTTTCTTGTTGGTTGGCCGTGGCCACTCTTGAATGGCTTCTATTTTATTTAGCTGCGGTTTTATGACTCCACACTCAATCATGTAACCTAAGTATCTGGCTTCCTCTAACCCAAGGGAATTTTTTTTTGGATTAGCTGTGAAACCTGCTCTATGGAGAGTATCCAAGACAGCCTGGACACAGGGCAAATTAGATTTCCAGTCAGTGCTATGTATCACTATATCATCGAAGTATACTGCTGGTGGGGTCTCAAAAGTTTGTCTATAGCTCTCTGAAATGTGGCAGGCGCATTTTGTAACCCAAAAGGCATCTTTTTTTATTAAAATGAACCATCTGGGGTTACAAATGCGGTCTTCTCCTTGGCACTTTCTGTCAGGGGAATCTGCCAATATCCTTTTGTCAAGTCCAAAGTTGTCAGAAAATTAGCAATGCCCAGTCGGTCTATAAGTTTGTCTACCCGGGGCATAGGATGTGTCAAACCTTGGCACTGAATTGAGCTTCCTAAAATTACTACAAAACCTCCAACTCCCATCTGGCTTTGGGATTAGGACGATGGAACTGGACGAGTCACTACTGGACTCTTCAATTATCTCTAGCTCAAGCATTTTTTTTACCTCATTACTGACATCTTTCCTCCTTGCCTCTGGGATATGGTAGGGCTTAAGTTTAACCCGGGCCCCTGGTTTAGTAACAATGTCATGTTGTATTACCGAAGTCTGACCAGGAAACTCAAAAAATTTCCCTCGTTTTTTTTATTAAGAACTCTCTGACTTCCTGCTTTTTTGAATTAGACAGTGTCTCATCAATTTTCATTCCAGGAACCTGAGGGGGTTAATTTTTCCGCTGATGGGCTACTGGGATGGATCCTGCATCTAGCAGCATGCTATCTTTCCAGGGCTTTAGCAAGTTCACTTGGTATATTTGTTTAGGTGTGCTTTCCCTGGTTGATTAATTTTATATATTACTTCCCCGACTCTCTATATCACTTCAAAGGGACCCTGTCACTTTGAAGTGATATAGAGAGTCGGGGAATGCTCAAATGCTTTTTATTGCTATGTTTTTAGAGTGTATATGGTAGACACTGACTGTATCCATTCTTGAGAAGGGCAGTCTGGTTTATTCAGTGAATGGTGGTAAGTGGGAGTGTTTCCTGCTTTGCTTTCTTTTTTTGATCAACATGATCCTGGCATTGACACCTTATACTGAGGATGCCTACAGATCGATAAAGATTGGAGGTTATTGCTTTCCTATTAAAGATGTGTTACACAGATCTGTTTGCTGGTCTGATTACACCATTGGAGGCCATCTGTGAGTTATTGGAGCTGAGGGCCCCCTCCCCTGGTTAAGAAGGGAATTGCCTGATTTAAACCTCTTGCTGGGGTCTATCAATAAGGTGAGCACCCCTATATCTGGTGTGGTGCATGTGGTGCATTTGGGGAAGGAACAAGAAATATTCATCACTATTGCTATATTTGGAAATTTTTGCAGAGTTATGAAGATTTAAAGACTTTACACCTGATTGATTTTTATTCACTGACATTTGTTTGAGTCACTGATTTTTTATACTCTTTATATCTGATCATTGTTGTAGCTCGGCACATATAGTTATTTATTTTTCACGTATACACACTCACAGTGGGTGTACATTCTAGTGCTTTGTAGCTGTTAGCTTGCTTATTGGCGCAGTTCATTTTTTATATATATTATTGGACACAAGTTCTCCTACTGGCACTGCTGTGCATGAAATATTTTTGGGATTTGATTCAGACATATAGATGTCTTCTGTTTTAGGAAATATCTACTGTATGTTCATAGCAACTTATATGTAGGTTACAGCAAGAAAATGGACAGTTCACACATTCAAAGTGTAGGACTGCAGGATTAGGTATCATCTAGAAGTTCATCAAAGTGAAAGTTTTGATAAAATGCTCCTGTCACGATCTGGATCAGGCTTAGAGTCCAGTAGCTGAAACAGCAGGCAAAGTCATAGTCAAACAGGCCGAGTCCGGTATACAAGCAGACGGTAGTAGTATAGGAGCTGGCAGAAGCGTAGTCAGAGATCAAGTCGAGGTCAATAGCCAAAGGTGTCAGGTATGAAGTGGAAGGCGATGAGAGTAGTCGGTGAATCAGCAGCCAAAGGTCGGTACCACGGTAGCAGTATGAGCGGATTGTATCACAGGAGGAGCAAGGAAGCAAGATATTGGCAGGAGCACAATAATCTGGCAGGAAAGTACAAAGGCATGGCTTAAATAGGAAGTTCAAGGGAGGAGCAAGGAGTTCAGAGTTCAGCAGAAACTAGGTTTTGACTGAGGATTACACAGGCGATCAGGCAAGGAGCTATCCAAGGTTCTAAGGTGGCTCAGCAGGTAGAACCACTGCCAGAGGCCCTGGGTTCAGATCCCGTTCCTGACAGTGCCCCTCATAAATAAACCTCTAACATATCTTTATTGTAATCCAAAACATTAACAATGGCTGCTGCTAAAAATATTGAAGATATTGCACATGCAGCATATTGACTGGTTTAGTACACACTAGCACATATAGTACCCAACCCCTGGTCTCTAAAACATACAGCCAGTTCCATTATTAAGCATACTGCCTCTTCCTTGTGCAATGTCCAGTCATCCAATACGAAAGACTCCCCTAAGACAAATAGAAAATGGTCATATATGGAAAAGATATTACTTTTATCTGGATGAACCCACAGTGTGGTAGCCTTTGTAAGGAAATCCCCTTCAGATACTGGACGGACACTGAGTTTAGGATGTGCAAATACCGCCAAATTGCACAGCTACGCGTTTCAACCCTGCCTGGGCCTTTTTCAAGCTTGACTTTTGGAAACAGAATAAAAATATTTGAATGCTTTATCCATGAGATGCTGATTTTTGCCAAAACCTTTACTGTACCGTATTGTAGTTTCACATAGAAAGTCGTTCTAACGGATAGCAGACTTCCAAAGAGTGTTTAGCATAGTTATTTTTTAAACCAGACGTTTTATTTTGTTATAGTTCTATCCGCTGGAAAGAAAAAAAAAAAAGGTAGCCTTTGAAAATGATCAAATACATTTTTTATTTTGTAAGTTTTGAATGAAGTTCCTGTAGCTTTGAATTTCAGAAGTATTCCTATGATGGAAATATTTCAATAACAGCTCCCTCAGTAAGGCAGCAACCTTGAAAAAACATTTAATTCTTCAGCTCCGGCGGAGCAATATGGCCGCGCATAACAAAGCAGAGATTCTTTTTTTTATTAGAACCTGTTGAAAATAAACCACTGGGAACATTCTGCGCTTCACACACAGGTGAGAAGACAGTAAAGTTTATTCTTGGTATTTGATTCAAAAATGACTTGTTTTCGTCGGTGATGAAAAGATGAGGCGGCCATTGTGTGAGTTGAACTGCTTTGCCCTGATCTCCAGCTAAGATTTTCTTTTACAGCCGCGGGCGTAGCCATGTTTTAGGGGTTACAAATTGGATTTCTGACAAAGGGTTGCAATCCAACAACTGTAGTGTGAGGGCCTACGCAATACGTCCATCCAATTTATATGTAGTCAGACAGACCCTCACCTGCACAGTGACTAGTAAATCTTGTTAATTTGATGCATCAAACCTAAGACAAAATGTGACCACGTGCTACCAACTACAGGTCAAATCTATATCCGATTTTTAAAGGGGAAATTCATGAAAGGCTCCCATTGCAGAATGGTTTGAAACACTTATTGCTATTGCTGTCTCACTCATGAAATAAAGTACAGCAAATCCTTTATACACTATGATATTATGGCAACTCTTGGCAACCCTTTAGATAGATGTCCTTCTTTGACTATGCCTCAGGTTCATTGGTATAAGGATGTGTGGACTGCTTTTGGTTTCTCAACAAAATTATTAATTTTGAACAAATGTTTTAAAAATGAGCAAAATTGTGTTATGTGGACTATTTAGGCAAAACACTTTTCCATTGAAGCAATTGATTACCTTGTGAGTGTTGACTATCACATGGCTTTGTTGATAAAGGAGTGTCAATCTCCTAGGTCTCCTATAGCTCTCACTGGTTCTTTCTGCAGGTCTCCAAGTCATTGCTGTCTCCTGTAGTGATGAAGAGGTCAAGCGGAGGACCCTCTTAGAGCTGCTGAGGACCCAGAAGATCGCCCCTTCCAAAGGTAAGGTTTGCCAGTGGGGACCATTTCTCAGCAACCACATTTAGCAGCTCTGGCAGCAGGAGAGGTAGGTATTCTGTTTCTTCTTTACATCTTTACATGTACATACGTGGTTGAGCATTTTTTATGTGAATAATAATACGCTTTAAGAAAATGCTAGCTGGTTCAGTTTTTTGAGTAGAAGCATACTCATTATAACTTTCATGCAAAAAAACCTTTCCCTTCGTACTAGCAATTAATTTTTTAAATGTCCATTGTACAGTATTAAAAACTAATTACAAAAGCATAACTTCCAACTTTTGTTTAGCTTTGGGTGAAGTGTGGAAACGTTAAAATGTATGTCAGATGTTTATTTTTGTTTGTAAGCTCATTAGAAGAATTTTTCATCAAATGGGATGTAAATCAGAAAGGAAGACACAGACAGCTATAAACACATCGCCAGAAGTTCCCACCCATCCTCTTTCCAATAAAAATGTGTTTTTTGTTTGTGTTCTTGTTGGAGAAATCCAATAGGTATCCAAAACTGCACTCCTGATCAGTATACCCCTTGAGGATGGGTGCTGAAATCGATGGCACAGCTTAAATCAATGAAGAAACAGGATGTCACCAGAATACCGAAGAAATGTGTCCAAACAAATGTCTTCATTGATGTATAGACATATTGTCAAGGACGGTCATCCTTGTGACAATATATCTATATGTCAATAAATATGTTTGTCAATAAAGATGTTTCTTCAATGTCTTGTTGGAGAGATGTCCTATCCTCCAAAGTCCCACCCACAGCCCCCTGATCTGCCTATATTAACTTCTGAAATTTGGAAAATAGGCTAGTCATACTCTGGATCCTCAGGCAATATACCACTGAAGACTTGCTTCTAATTTTCAGCACTCATATTATTAGTGTATAATGGAGGTTTATAGTGCCCAGTATTCTATTTGATGTATGCTCTGGGATGTCATTACTACAGATGAGTAAATAATGGGCAGTGACTACATGGGTTGTGAATCGCCAGAGTGGACCTTTTATTTGCTTCACTAGGTGAATATTGTCTTTGACTGGCATAATGGTGAACTGAAAAAAAGTATTCCACTGCCCACCCTATGGGAAGCACACACTGTATGAAATCAATTCCCTATATTAGGATAGCATCTATGGGGGTGATTTACTAACCTAAACACACACACACACCAGGTGTGTGTGATTTTCACACAGCAAATTGTATTTATCAACCAAAAAGTCTCTAAAAGCATATTTCCACTAATGCCATATATGGAAAAATCATGCACATGATGCATATATAATGCTGCTTCACAGTTTAGACAAAAGTGGTTAGCTCATGCATTTACATTCCTGCATTCATCAACGCAAGCAACATAACATAGAGCTAATTTACACCACATTACCTTGCAATTAATTGCAGGGCTTTGCACAACACACCTGCTGGGTGTGTACACACTACAAAGGTGTTTCGATTCCTCCCATAGATCATGCTGGGAGGGAACACACTACAGAGGTGTATACACGTTCGTGGTGTGTTTAAAAGGTTAGTAAATCAACCCCTATATATCACTTCCTTTTTAGGTCACTGATGTAACTAAAGGCAAGGATTTTCACTCCATAAGCCCTGCCAGGCTTGGATTGGGATCCACATTGATCCTGCTGGATGACTGGAGGTCTTTAGAGAAGTATGCTGCACCTGCACATATATGTTGGTTGACATCAAATTCCAAAGTTGTCTGGTTGATATTTGCAACTGAACTGAAGGTGCTGCTGTGAAAATAATTTACACATCTGTGTCTCTGCTAATCAATAAATTTATACGACAGCGAAGTTCAAGAACTAACTCAAGAGCAATTCTATATGACCCATGAAATTGATGGCCACGGTGGGTCCATTAATGGTAATGGATTTTTGCATTTAATGGGTAAGATCTCACCATGAATATTAAGTTGATACACTCCCTTATTTACTGCTTTTTAATTCAGCACAATCTCCTTAAATGAAATGCACATGTTTTGAATGGATCATAGCGTTCAAATAATAATCTATAATATTATACTTATTTATACATATTAGATGCCAACTTTTTTGTCTATGGGGGCCTATCAAGATTTTGAATTTTCTTCCTTTCTTTTGCTGAGTGACATGGAACCTTTTGCAAATGATTACTTTAATTGATTTTTTTGTTAAATAGTCATGGTAAAAGAATTTATGAGGCCTAGCTGTGGGAGGCAAACAGATAAAGTTATAACTACGGTGAAACACTCATAGATAGAGCAGCAGGGGTAAGAAGACAATTAGTCCTGCAGCTTGGATGAATTCCAACTCAATTGACTGGCTATGCCTTTGACCTACAGAAAGTTTTCACAAGGGTACATACAATTCTTCAACTTTGCTGTTCACAAATAACACAACCAGTTCCCTAGTAGTTGATCAGCACCAAAGATGAACAATTAGAAACCTATTTAAGGTAATGAAATCAAGCCAGTCAGTACTGAAGGGCAAACAATAAAATATTATTAGTAATGTGTACTGTTAATTTATCATCAACTCTTGGCAACCCTTTAGGTAATTGTCCTGCTTTGACTATGCCTTGGGTTAATTGGTATAATGATTAGTTGGCTGCTTTTGATTCCACAGCAAAATTATTGATTTTGAACAATTGCATTCAAAATTAGCATATCATTGTGTTATGTGGACTATTTAGGCAAAACACTTCTCTGTTGAAGCAATTGATCACCTTGTGAGCGTTGACTATCACATAGTTTTGCTGATAAAGGAGTGTCAATCTCCTGCAGCTCTCACTTTTTTTTCTGCTGGCCTCCATGTCATTGCTGTCTCCTCCAGTGAAGAGCAGGTCAACAAGAGGAACCTGTTAGAGCTGCTGAGGACCCAGTGGATCAACGCTTCTCAAGGTATAGGTTTCCTGGTAGGGACCATTTCTCAGCAACCACGTTTAGCAGCTCTGGCAGAAGGAGAGGTAAGTATTGTGTTTCTTCTTTACAGGTAGATGCTTGGTTAAAGGAGAACAAAGGGGAAACTTTTTTATCCCATATTTCTCTTTAGGGTCACGGGAGGACATATACTAACCTCCTCCTGTGACCCAAAGCTCAGTATATAGCGAGCTATATACTGAGAGCGCATCAGCCGGGATAGATCCCGATAATACTGTCGAGATCCACCCAGCTGGCTGATTGACAGCGGGCTCTTCTTATCTTATCCTCATATGATCTCTAAATTGGTGCTGACGCTGTCCTTCCTTCTGGAGGGCCCATTCACACCACATCAAGATCATCTCCAGACCAGATTGTTTCTGGACACAAAATTCATCTTAATGTATGCCTATGCTATTTCTGGTCTCTGTTCACACCAGCGCAGTCCGTTCCAGCCCAGCCCAGACCAGAAAAATACTGCATGTCTCATTTAGTCTGGTCTGGAATGTACTGGAACTGTGGACAGGTTCACACCATTTTCCGGACCAGATCTGGTCCGGAAAATAGTGTGAAACTGCCCGTAGGGTGGCTACTTTTGTTCCCCATGGTCCCTATGTGTGTGTGTTGTAAAGTAGCCACCGCTCTAAGCTCACTCCTGTTATGTGCAACCATTTCAAGTTTAGTTTGCTAATTTGTGTTGAGATTGTAGTCCATCTCGGGAGTGAGCTTGGAGCGGTGACTACTTTACAACACACACAGGGACCATGGGGAACAAAAGTAGCCACCCCCCAGAAGGAAGGACAGTGTCAGCACCAATTCAGAGATGATTTGAGGATCTACAGCCGAGTGATACACAAATAAGATACATTCTTGTTAATAGATAGGGTGCTTGAATGCATATTTATGGTTTAGTTTCTGAGTTTAGTGTCACTTTAACCATAATATAGAAAAGTGACATCATTGTTCTGTTTGAACAGTGTGAAAGCAGCATGTGAATCAGCAAACGGGCTAAACAGAATTACAAATATTGTGAAATAACAGGACAAATATGGTTTAAATATGTATTTGAAAGAGTTATCTAGCTTCTTGTCCACGATTCAGTTGTAATCTTTCATAAATGATACTGATAAAACATAGATTGAAAGATCAATGTTAAGCTCATGTTTATCAATATTAGACAGCATTGATGATCAATTTCCTCCAGACTCAGTACCTTTTCCATTACGCAAGACATTTTCTGCCTTGTATAATTGAGTCATGAAGGAAGAACCATTTTATCCAATTTTTAAATATGACAGTTGAAGGGATAGATACTGTAGCAGAGTTCTGAAATGGAGAAAAAGCAGCATGCTAAAAAAACACAGACAAGTAAAATAAGTATCAAGGCATGGACAAAGAAATTAATCAAAGGGTGTATGGAGGGAAGACAACAGGATGACCAAGAAGGGCTTCTAAAAAATCATGATTCTTTTCAGTTCCCCAGACTGCATTGGCATGTCAGGTTACAGTGTCGTACCTAAGGAGGAGGTCTCAATATGCGTGTTACATTCTATTAAACTTTTTTTTATTGTGCAACTGATTCTTTGCCCATTTTTGAAACAGCAAATGCTATACAGTTGTTTTTTTTTTTTACCTCCGTTGAAGGATCTGAACACACAGCCAGCATGTAGGTTTCTACAGCTATGTTGGTCTGCCAATGTAGACTTACTATGACAATTCAACCAGGTGAGCCCTAGCAAGATTTTGCTTTATTACAATCATATTTACAGCTGATTCTTTTAGATGCATTCCTTCTTCCTTGCAGAGTACTGATTTATGTAGATTTATAAGCTAATGATACCCTAGTGCTATTGCCAAGGTGTTTTGTTAGTTATTAAGGTACATTTGCTATTGTGTGTTATTGTTATTTGTGTGACTCAACCCATATATAAGGAAAGCAATTTTCCCATTACATGCAAGTGACATTTAATTTTGCTACTGATGCCCTTAAAAGTGCAACACTCAATGTTTTTCCTTTTTTTCTCTAATGGCTTTGGAGGCCATTGTGTATGTTTTAGCCCCAGGAACCCTTGTCCCTAATGCCTCTCCTATTAGTGATGAACATCCATGTCTTGGAGTTTCTGGGGACACCTCAGTGACAACAGACACTTATTAAAACCAGAATTCCCTGGCAACAAGGCACCAACCAGCTGCTGAAACCTGCTTTTTTTCCATTATTTTTAACTTTTAAAAGCTTATGAGTCCAGTATTGTATCAATTCAACCAGCACATTGAGCCTTGATGAAGTCAGCCAATTAGACTCCCAAAACATGTTGGCTTGATTAAAACTTTAGCACTCCCAATTATAGGGTTGGCATTACTTGTCTTGCCTCCAACTATGTTTCCATTGGAACGTTGGACTGTCATTAAAAGCCAACCCCAAATGGAGGTACGCTGAGCCACATAACTTACAATAAATGCTCACCAAGCTAAAGTTCTCGAGCATAAGAATTAACCAAAGTTAGACTAGATGTGCACGGACAACAACTGCTGTTTAAGCCACAGTGATTGTTGTTTGGGGTTTAATTTCTATGCATGCTCTGATAGGTCAGCTAGATGGGCAATTTAAAATTTGCTGGTGTTCCTTATTCACCTCATAAGAAACTATCCTGCTTTTGTTTATAGTATACTTACTATAACTGACCAGATGGCTTAGCACTTATAAAACATCATAGTAGCAAGTTTGGAATACCAAGCTTAACAGGGACCATGGGGAGCAAAAGTAGCCCCCCTCCAGAAGGAAGGACAGTGTCAGCACCAATTCGGAGATGATTTGAGGATCTACAGCCTAGTGATACATACAGTAAAAAGGATACAATTTTGTTAATAGTTAAGGTACTTGAATGTATTTTTAAGATTTATCTCCTGAGTTTAGTATCACTTTAAGAAATACAGCTTATTTGCACAATAGTATTATTATTATTATACACGATTTATATAGCGTTAACAGTTTGCGCAGGGCTTACAATATGGCAGATGTGTGTATGCGCGCCTGCAGTGATGTGAGTTCCATACTCCCCTTCATCACTCAATTGCTGCTATCTTCACCGGGTCTTCTTCTGACCTGGAGTCTTCGTTCTTCAGCCACTGGGTGACCATTGATGATATAACTTCTGCATATTCACACTGGAGTTGCACTTATTTGGCACCTGGCTTCTACCCTGCAGGTGGAGCTGTGGGTAAAACTTGAGACAGCGGCTCCCAGTCCTGGCGAAACGGCGAAGTTGCTTGAAATGTGGAACTCCTCCTTGTTGTTACACTGTGGAATGTGTATGCCACCAGATTAATTATTTTCAAGGGATGAAATGTTAACCTAAAACATTGAATGAAATCCAATGTAAATTTCTTGTAAAAACAAAATACCATGAAAAGTCCTTCTATGCTAAGACTACTAACTGTACTAACATCCCGCGCAGCCCAATCATTTTCTATTAAATTGTAGCAATTTGCACCAAATAGCTCTAATTTAATCATACAAAAAGAAATATTCTCCTTAAGTGACCTTGATTGGGTGCCAGTTTCTTCTTATCTCAAACCACAGTCCTAATGAGTTGCTAAAAATGAAAGATGATTTATTACACTCTGTCTCCAACATTTCCACGCACACAAGCAAAGAAGAAGGGGAATTCAGCATTTCTTTGGCACCTTCTTTTTTTTTTGAAAAGCAGCCTTTCACCTCCTCTGTTTAATAGTTAGCTACAGTATACGAAGCGATGAATTCAAACAAGGTCCTTTCACAGCTCACAATGTGAAATTCATTATGCGCAATGCAATGATTTGTGTAGTATTTTGCCGCGTTGTCCATCAGCTTTACTGTGGTGTTTTAATTCATATTTTTCCCCTGATGTCATTTCGAGAAAGGCCTCATCTGCAGCTATTGTGAGTGACTGGCTGAGTGGAATTTCTCATTATGTTTTCAGCAGAAAATATTATTAGTCTTATTATTCTGTTAAATCTCTGGAGCAACCGTGATAACATAAATATGCTTTTTTGGGTTGTTTAAAAAAACCTAAAAAATTCAGTTACGGGTTGACGCGATTGAGCTGTACCCCCAACTGGTTTGGTATATCTCACATCTATGCCTCAGCTTCACTTACTTCGGAGTCTCACTTTTCCTGCTATACTCAGGAGAGTCTTGCTATTTTTAAAGGAGAACTATGAGGTGCTTTTCACTCACCTCATAGTTCTAGCCGACCTGTGACAATGAAACGGTCACAGGTCGGCTCAGTAGATCGGGAAGTGAACGAACACATACCAGCATTTGCTCACTTCTCGATGCTGTCACGGCTCTCTGCCGTGACAGGGGAGGGACTGAATTCCTCCCTCCCCGCTCCGATCCTCCAGCGCTGACTGGCGGAACGGACGGGGGAGGGGGCGGGTACAGCTGGCTCTGCCTCTAAATAGGCAGAGCCAGCTGTCACTCACGCAGCTGGGCGGATCCAGACATAATTGTCAGGATCCACTTCACCTGCAGCGTTTCAGAATACCGTGAGCTGCAGCTTGTGGTATACTGAGCTTAGGGTGACGGGAGGATGCTAGTTTGTGTCCTCCCGTTACCCTAAGGAGAACTATGAGGAAAAGCCCTAACCCCATAGTTCTCCTTTAATGACTGTTATGTTAAAGAAACAGGAAGAGAGGAATTATTTTATAATGGCTGTGCTATGTGGACAGACTGGGAAATTCAGCAGCATATTGACTGCTTCAGGACCCCCGTACGTATATACGGCAGCATCATGAAGAGGTTATCTTGGTACTTTTTTAAACATCGTGTGAGTGATCCAGCAGCTACAGAGCTGCCCAACCACTTATGCGGTGCTGGGGAGTATGCGCTTCTCATGATGAGTATGCACTTTCTGGTCCCGCATTGGCTCCGCTGTCCCCCGTGCAGGCCCAAGACAAACAGGGCAGGTCTCTGTACATTGATTACAGGGAGATAAGCACACTTCCAGCAGCTGTAGAAGTGATGTGCATTACATCTATTAACACTGCGCTGCCACAATAGTTGTATTCATAGTTACAGTTAATATTCCCATTAATGTGAGATAAGAATTTATATAGTTTATTTTTCATAAGCCATTTGCGTATTCATATTGTATGGCTAAATTAATATAGTGCCATCTTGTGGTCATTTTGGTTATTGCACATGTTTTCTGTGTTCCCTCCCATCTATGATATATTTCCCCCTTCTTGCTCAGTGCCTAGTGTCTTGGCTGCTTGTAACAGGACCATATGTTAATCTGCATTGCATGCTTGGAAGCATTATCATCTTTGACCGCCTTAACCTCCCTGGCGGTAATCCCGAGTGTGGCTTGGGGGTTAATTTTCAGTACCAAAAGCGGTAACCCCGAGCCACACTCGGGATTACACTGTAGTGTCACTTACCTTGTCCCTATGAGCCCCTGGTGTCCTCCCGCTGAGTCCCCCGACCAATGCCGGCATCCATGTGAAAACATGACATACACACAATACATTTTAATCTGTTATGATTATATTTATGTATCAAACCATTTCACCTTTGTCCCTAGAGCTTTGTCCAGTGCCCTGCCTGCACTTTTACCGTTCTTTCTGCCTGGAAATTTGAGAAAGTCCATGGCATCCAAAAAGTGTCTCTTTAGGTCAAAATTGGTTTTAGACCAGCTAGAAACAGCGATAGTAATTTAGAATCACTTGCAGAATTGTGCGATATTGATTCGTGGGGAAATTCGTCATCAGACACTGAAAGTGACGATTCTGTGATTTTTCAAACCCGGGATGTTTACTAAACCAATATGCAGTGTCTAGTATTACAGTGACTAGTAAGATGGCACCCCTGTTTGGACAAATTTCAGTGTTTTTGGTTTGATTATATTATTGAATTAAATGTATTATTTTATTATTATTTTTTATAATTATTTATTATATTATAATTTATGATTTTGTGTTTCAAACTTTATCATACCCGGGATGTCTACTGGACTCTTGTTTGAGCAGATTAAAGTGAGTTTTTCCTAAGAATTACAGGCCTACAATATAAAACATCAAATTTCCATGCAAAACAATGTACCGCTTTGACATTCAAAAATACTAACATATTTAGACTGCCAGGGAGGTTAAACACAACCAATTCATTCATCTGCTGTATCCTGTTGTCTGCTGTAACCTGCTGCAGGGAATAAAGTACTTTGTGGATGGAAAAGGTATTTGGTGAGTTCAGCTATCTGACAAGGATTGTCCGCAATGATTGTACCTGCTTATACAGGCCAGGCATAGAGGTCTCAGCAAGGGATACATCGCTAATACAACAATCGGAGTCAGAATAAACACTATATGGCCAAAAGCTATGGTCAGAAAATGGAGTCGCCCTCCCTTCCCTTTGCGCCTATGCCGTCCTCCCTGTCTTCTGGGAAAGTTTTACACAAGACTTTGGTGGGTGCCTCTGGGAATTTGTGCCCATTTATCCAAAAGAACATTTGTGAAGTCAGGTACTGATGTTGGATAAGAATCCTTGGCTCACAATTAGCATTCCAAATAAATGCCAAAAGTGATAAATAGAGTTGAGGTCAGGGTTCTTTGACGGCTACATGACTTCCTCCACACCAAATTCATCAAACCATGTTTTTATGGAGCTGGCTTTGTGCATAGGGGCACAGTCATGCTGGAACAGAAAATGGTCTTCACCAAACTGTTACCCCAAGGTTAGAAGCTCACAATTGTCTAAAATGTCTTTGTATGAAGTTGCATTAAAGGAGAACTATGAGGTGAGTGATTTTCACTCAACCTCATAGTTCAAGACGACGTTTGACGATGAAACTGTCACACGTCGGCTCAATAGATGGGGAAGTGAGCGAACACATACCGTCGCTCGCTCATTTCTCGATCCTGTTCCGGCAGAGAGCCGTGACTGTCACTCGCGGCTCTCTGCAGGGATTCCCCCCCTCCTCTGTCCGATCCTCCAGCGCTGACTGGCGGAACGGACGGGGAGGGGGTGGGTACAGCTGGCTCTGCCTCTAGATAGGCAGAGCCAGCTGTCAATCACACAGCTGGGTGGATCTCGACAGTAATGTCGGGATCCGTCCCGGCTGCGGCAGTCTCAGTATACCGCTCGCTATAGCCCGCTATATACTGAGCTTTGGGTCATGGGAGGATGCTAGTTTGTTTCCTCCCGTGACCCTTAGGAGAACTATGGGGAAAAACACTTAGCCCATAGTTCTCCTTTAACAGAACCCTTCACTGGAAACACCTAAACCTGAAAGTCCAAATACTTGTAGCTATTATGTAGTGGGGTGATGGTCAGGTATCCTACAGATGTTTTCCCATATAGTGTATTTATAGAAATAAACAGTCTATGGATATATTGGAGCCAATGCTTCATAAATTGAATTATTTCTTGTTCTCGGTACACAGGAAAAAGACACGATTTTTAGTGATAACCATTCTCTGTATATGGATTTTCTTGGTAATTTATCTCTAGTTATTTTATCTTGTGAAAATGATGAGACCTCGGTGACCGCTCTCTCCATATGGATTCATTAGCCTGCAGGAAGGTGACCCTGAGGGCAATGGAGCCAAAGTTCTAATTCTTTCTCCACTTCACTTGTGAGATAAGGATTTTTATTTTTATATGCAAGTTTAACTGTTCGCTTGCAGGAATACTTTCTACATGATCTGGAATGTAAAAAAAATAAATAAACCTTAACTGGATGACATTTAGTTATTTCTGTAAATCATAAACAACTGCCATTGTAACAGTATGGGAGTGAGTCACATGCTTCCCATACCCAGAAGTACTTGGTATTTCCTTTCACTCCCCAAAACTGAATGGGGTGGTTAGGGGTTGAAGGGAAGGTGATTATGTGCTGACTTTTTATTCATTCTGAAATTTACCTGAGCATACATTTGAAGGAAAATGGATGTTGGCTATCATGTGCACCAGTAAATATGTTTTCCTTTCAGGAACTGAAGATTGATAGTAGGCAGGGATGGATTTAGTTTTTAGGAACCTAAATATATATTTATAACAGGCATTTATATAGCACTGAGAATTTTACACAGAGCTTTACATAGAGAGCATTCACTTCAGTCCCTGCCCTCAAGGAGCTTATAGTCTAAGGTCCCTATGGTACACACATACAGGGATAATTAACCTTTCAGTATGGTTTTGGAGTGTGGGAGGAAACCAGAGTACCCGGAGGAAATCCACACAAGCACAGGCAGAACATGCAAACTCTTTGCAGATAATGTACTAACTGGGATTTGAACTGGGGATTCACAGTGCTATGTGCAATATCTGTGTTCAGCAGTAAAATATTACCATCTAGTTGACCCCCACCTCAGACACATACATTCATGAAGGGTTAATTGCTTGTATAGTCTGCGAAAAAAGAACAAGAAGAAGTACTGACCTTATTCCTTGTTTCCCTGGCAGCCAGCACTCTCCTTCACTGCCCTCCAATTTTGGGGTGTTGGCAGGCCCTTAACATCCTCATGTAAATTCAGGACTGCCAAAATGATCGGTTAACCATAGACGTGCGGTCAGGGGAGGCAGGTGAGGCAGAGCCTAATATTATGAAGGACGAAGCTGTCAGCTTCAAGTCTGAAGCTGACAGCTTTTTCTCCATTCAGATCGGCTTCTGTCAGGTTACACAGCAGAGAAAGCCTCCCCCCTGTGTAACCTGTCATGGATGGAGCGCTGCCTGTTAATTACAGGCATCGCTGCATCCAGCTTTTGACAGGTAGTTAGGTTACACAGTAGCGGGATTCCCCACTGCTTGTGCAACCTAACTATTGAGGCAAGAGCTGTCACAGCCTCTACTCTTTCTTAGAGGCATGAGCTCTGTGGATGGCTTGGACCAATAACAAAGTGACATTGGTCCAAGCTGTCCAATCAAAAAAAGAAAGAAAAACCCACTGAGGCCATCAATCTCGATGCCTCAGCAGTGACGAGCAAGTGAGGGACAGGGAGGTTCCTCCCTGTCCCCTCCCTTCCTCCTTCACACAAGCTTGGGGACCGGGTTGGGGTCAGGGCTTTGGCCGGCGGGGGCAGGATGTGCTGGGGAATGCCTCACCCGGAACAAGAGGTACCGCACGTCACTGCAGTTAACCCTTGCTGTGCAGAAGGGGGGTGCAACTCCCCTGACTGAGGATCATCTGTAGGCTCTATCCATTTGAATCGTTTATTCCAATATGCTCATACTATGAGCACTAATGTATTTCCAAACTGCAAACATTACAAGTGTTGACAAGATAAACCTTCAATACATATTCATATTCTGCCAGTAGAAATTATATTGGAGTAGAAGACCTTCTTTGGCAGACAGCTCCATATTGAATATGAGTATTGCAGCAAAAGCTATTGTTTTCTGTTCTTTTTTAAATGCTGAGTTATTTTTTTATTATTATTAATAATAATAATAAAAAATGTTGTTTAATTTTGTTAAAGTAAATCTAAAGGCTCCTGTATGACAGTCTAAACAAATACCAAATCCAGTTACTATGTGATGCACCTTGTAGATTAAATAAAAAAAGTAATTTATCTTACCTGACGGAGAAAAATCCTGCTTCATTTGTGTCTCACATGGTCCCCCTCCCAGACACTGCAGATCACAGTGGGAGGGTTTTAGCAGTGCTGCCAGTCCCGAAAGAAGTGGGCAGCACTAGGTGTGGCCAAGTGCTGACTGACAATGAGCAGGGACAATGCTGATAACTGTGCCCCCTGCAATATTTTTCATCCCAGTGTAGTGCAAGCAGGCACACCCTACATAAGAGTGGCAACTCATGCTCTGAATTTAGGACCAGTGCAGCATTGTTGCCACTCCATCACAGGAAGCTGCATGAGGTGGGCATTACTGGCAGGATCAAGAGGTTTTATATTTGTGGGACTCTGCAGGAGGACCAAGAGAAAGCTGTAAGTACAGAGGCCTTTATAATTAAGTCCTGCGGCACATAGTTTTGTCTTTTTTAATGGGAGACCATAGTTCTACTTTAAACAACTGGAGTGCTGCTTTAACGTAAGAACTAGAAACAATGGAGTAAGCTGTGTAATTAAATAACTCTGAATATGATTTACCTTATGATTAAATAAACTGGGGAAAAATAATACAGAACATATA
The DNA here is from genome assembly GCF_000935625.1 of Nanorana parkeri. Lineage (NCBI taxonomy): Eukaryota > Metazoa > Chordata > Amphibia > Anura > Dicroglossidae > Nanorana > Nanorana parkeri. The sequence continues at coordinate 1,542,199 of NW_017306406.1, read as the reverse complement.
TTTTCCATTGTGAGCAAAACAGCTAATTAACATAGAACAAGAAAAAAAAATGCCTACGAACAGTCTGATAACCATAATTAGCTACAATATAGAAAACAAACTCTTTAAATTCTTTTCCTCACTTCGGTAAAATAAGTTTCCTGCCACTGTGGCCCCATGAATCAGAGTAACAGATTAGCGCCGATGATGGGTGGTGATTATGTGTATTTTGGCAAATGTTATCGCTGATAGAATTATTCATAAGCTCCATTTTGTATGTTTATCCGATATTCTTTTTATGCGCTAATAAAAGAATTTCAAATCAACGGCCCTATAATACATTAACTTGCATCATCTCATTAAAATTTTAATATGCTGTTAACAAACAAAAAACAGATAACCAGAAAAATATATATCCAAACAAACAACAATGCTCTAAATAATACAATATTTCTCTGGCATGGAAAGTTGCTCTTAAGAAAATATGAAACCTTATTTTTTTTTTTATTCTCAAATAATACATAAAAAAAAAAAAAATCATCTAATGTTCATTAGACAGAGGAAATGTAATAGATACTGTCAAAAGTGTGTGGCTCCGAATGTAAATGATTACAACTTAACTTATTTTTTTTCCAACACTGAACGGATAACAGATCTTATTTATGAAACATATAAAGCTGATGGTTTCCAGGAACCTTTGCAGATGGGTTGGCTGCAATAAACTTGGGGGTTCCTTCCTCCTGCACCCACAGAGTTTTCTCAGGGGTGAAAACCATGAACACAAATTTTGCTGGCAGCAGACAACAACACTCTTTGGGCTGATGCAGCAAATGGAGCTTACAGTGACATTAAAAGATGCGTTTTGTTTCCCTCCTCCCATGTTAATGTCAGCACTTACCTTAAATGATGTCTCTTAATCCGATCTTCTTCTTCTTTCCTGTCATTTTCAGCCTTCTCTTCAGCGGTGCGGCGGGTGTGCGATCCATCGCTGACTCCTCTGCCCTTGCTGACACTTCCTGCACCACGGTGTCTGCATGCGGGTGCACGCGTCCAAGACACAGGTGAGTATTAACCCTTTTCATAGCGTTTAAAAAAAAAAAAATTTTGCATATATCTACTGCTTGCTAGCTTGGGGGTGCAGGGTACAGGGGGGATTACTGCTAGCAGTAGATACATGCAAAAAAAAACGGAGGCTTTAATTATGCTTTAACCACTTCAAGACAACAATATGCCTTCTTTTAAATGATCACACATAAGGCTCTGTGTTGCAAGCATGCTAATTAACTTTGCAGCAGGGAACTAGGAATGTGCTCAGCTTCATACAATAAAAAATACCCGGTGCTTGTGACAGCTACTAAACCAACTTTCTCTCCATAAGTTTACCACAAAGAACCATACAGGCACACTGTGCTGCTCCTTCTAAGGACAAGGGAACCTTAACTTGAGGTCTACAGCAAAAACTAAAAGCTTTAATAAAGGGGGTGTGCCCCAGAAACGCGTCAGCCAAAAGCACAGAAGTCTAAACATGAGGTGGCATGTCAGCTAGTGTATCGGCTTCTTCTGTGTTGAATATGGGACGTTTCCTATACCGGATTGAAGGACTAACACGTGCTTTTTACTGCACTTCTTGTGCGTATGTTTTTATTAATGGTCAATTGTTTTAAAGACGATTCTGCACGTCGGGCGCTCTATGTTTTTGTTGTAGACACCTAGGAATGTGCACCTGTGTTCAGTACTAGTTCTCAAATCCCACTGTCAAACTGACAAATTAAGTAGGCTATGCACTGTGCAAATTGTGGCCGGTTCTTGATGAACCTGTCAGGGAACCAGGGGTGTCACCTCTCCTCGGAGCCGCCGGGTACGGTACAGGGAACGGGGGCTCCTTCAGCCTGGCAGAACTCCTGGCGTCGGGTTTGCGGGTGCACATGTGCGAGATGCGCGGCGCTCGTGGTAGACAGACTACGCACGCATGCACGAGGGGGGCCGTCAGGTGTGGGCCTTGCTGGGGGAGGTTTCCAGTGCACACCTTCCATCCCTCTCTTCCTGCAATTGGCTCCCGGATGGAGAAGCCTCCTGGTTGCCTCGGCGACCAGGGAGTGGCTTTGATTCCCCTGGCTATAAAACCTGGTCAGAGCCCTGGCTTATTGCTGAGTTATTCCACCTCTATGGTGTGATCACCTAGCCCCTTTGTTTGTTCCTGCTGCCGCTTCCTGATCCGAACTTCCTGGTTACCGACCCCTTGGCCTGCCTATCGCTTTTGAACCTTAGCTGCCTGCCTTGACCCGGACTGGACTTGACTAACCCTTTGGATTTGCCCTCTTGTACCTCGCTCTTGGATCTTCTGGTCCGCTTCCTGCCAGTGGGTTCCCACTCCTGCTGCGAGTCCGCGGCACCGCCTGACAGAACCGACCAAAATTCCTACCGTGGGTGCCCCTGTCAGAACCCTTCCACCCGGCATCCCTCGATCGGCTGAACAAAGGAGCAGGTTGGAAAATCTTTAGTCGAGTGGAGCTTGCAGCCAATTATTAATTTTGTTATTATACAGGAATTATATAGCGACAACAGCTTGCGCAGTTTGCGCAGCGCTTTATAATATATTGGAACAAAAGCATAAAGACAAGCACACCATCCCTACTGTGAAGCATGGAGATGGATCTTTGTTGTTTTGGGATTGTGGGAGCTAGAGCAGCCATGGAAATTAGTCAAAATTGATGGTAACATAAATGCAGCACATTATAAGTAAATCTTTGAGGACATTTTGTATTCATAAACCCAAAAGCTTTGCATGGAGGGGGCACTCATGCTTTCCAAAATGGCAATCATTCAAAACATAAGGCCAAGTCAACCGTTTAGTGTGTGCAGCATGAAAAGTGAGGGTTCTGGAGTGACCATCACACGTCTCTGAGTTACTTTGGGAAGATCGCAAACATGTAGTTTGACGATTTTACAAAATCCTGGAGGCTTTTTGTTTATAAAAATTTCGAGCTTTACCGCATGAGAAAATAAATGTCCCTAGTCACAACTATCACCAAAAGCTGAAGGCTATCATTGATGCTAAAGGAGGCAATACTAACAGGGTTATTCACAAAGCTGCTGAAGGCAGCCATGTGAATAACCGACCTGAAGTGAAGTGAGCCAAACGCTTGTACGGCTGATTTCATATTTACATAGGGGCCGAACGGCAGTGAGTGAATGGCTGAATGCCGCCGAGCTGCAGTGTTGAAAAAAAAACAAGTAGAAAACAATTGAGCAGATCTAACAGTGACAGCTAGCTCCGCCCAACTATTTCCTATTGGCCGCCAATGAATAACTGGGCGGAGCCGGCCATGACATCACGGCCAGCTCTTCTGAGTTCTCATTGTGTAATGGCAATTCAGCGTTCCCTGGTTACCAGGTAACCAGGGGAAGCTGCACTGTCATTACATTGAGAGATTTTTTTTTCAATTTTTTTTAACTGTTTTTGTATTCTGCTCGGTACTACGGAGGTACCGAGCAGAATAGCCGAGCAGCGGCATTCGGCTATTCACTCACTGGTAACCTGGTAACCAGGTAACCTGGTACCTGGTAACCAGGGGACGCTGAACTGTCATTACACAATGAGACCTTGGAGGAGACTGTTCGCTGAGTTCTCATTGTGTAATGACAGTTCAGCGTCCCCTGGTTACCTGGTAACCAGGGGATGCTAAACTGTCATTGCAACTGGCCGGAGCCAGCCGCGAGATCACGGCTTGCTCCGCCCGGCTGTCAGTTGCGAGGCTTTCCTTCAGCTAGCTTTCCTTTCTCTATTTCCTTTCCTTTCCTTTCTTTCTTTCCCTACTCCCATTTCCTTTCCTCTCTCCCCTTTCCTTTCATTTCTCCTCTTTCCTTTCTCCCATTTCCTTTCTCCTCTTTCCTTTCATTTCTCCGCTTTCCTTTCCTTTGCTTTCTCCCCTTTCCTTTCCTTTATCCCATTTCCTTTCCTTTCTCCCTTTCCTTTTCTTTCCTTTCTCCCTTTTCCTTTCTCTTCTTTCTCCCCTTTCCTTTCTCCCCTTTCCTTTCTCCCCTTTCCTTTCTCCTCTTTCCTTTCATATCTCTGATTTCCTTTCCTCCCTTTCCTTTCATCTGCTTTCTCTTCTTTCCTTTCTCCCCTTTCCTTTCCTTTCTCCCCTTTCCTTTCTATTCCATTCCTTTCCTTTCTACCCTTTCCTTTTCTTTCTCCCATTTCCATTCCCTTCTCCCATTTCCTTTCCTGTCTTCCATTTCCTTTCTCCCTTTCCTCTCTCCCCATTCCTTTCCTTTCTCCTCTTTCTTTTCTTTCCTTTCCATTCTCCTCTCCCCTTTCCTTTCTCTTCTTTCCTTTCTCCCCTTTCCTTTCTCTTCTTTTTCCCCTTTCCTTTCTCCCCTTTCCTTTCTCCCCTTTCCTTTCTCCTCTTTCCTTTCATATCTCTGCTTTCCTTTCCTCCCTTTCCTTTCATTTGCTTTCTCTCCTTTCCTTTCTCCCCTTTCCTTTCCTTTCTCCCATTTCCTTACCTTCTCCCCTTTCCTTTCTATTCCATTCCTTTCCTTTCTACCCTTTCCTTTTCTTTCTCCCATTTCCATTCCCTTCTCCCATTTCCTTTCCTGTCTTCCATTTCCTTTCTCCCTTTCCTCTCTCCCCATTCCTTTCTCCTCTTTCTTTTCTTTCTCCCCTTTCCTTTCCATTCTCCTGTTTCCTTTCCTTTCTCCTCTCCCCTTTCCTTTCTCTTCTTTCCTTTCTCCCCTTTCCTTTCTCCCCTTTCCTTTCTCTTCTTTCCTTTCTCCCCTTTCCTTTCTCTTCTTTCCTTTCTCTCCTTTCCTTTCTCTTCTTTCCTTTCTTTCTTTTTGCTTCTCTCTTTTTTTTACAACAGTTTTAATTTTTTTAATGAAATAAAGTTTTTATTGGGATGTTCTGAATTAGGCTCAGAATGGCAGTTTTCGATGGTGAACAAAATGTCAAAATATGTTAAAATTACCAAGATAACCGTCTCGTTTTAAGAGTTGTTCCGCTATTTTCTTTACCTCTTTCAATTATTTCTTTTTCGTTCCAATTTAATTTTATTGACCTTCTGACTCCTAGTTCAAAGCCAATACTAATGCTGCCATCTGTTATTTTTCAATAGTCAATGTGACATGGTGAACCCCCAGCGCTGTAGCACGCCGTCGTTTCTTAACTTCGCCAAGATGAACACAATTACTTTCTATGACATTTTGGAGAATTTACATTTATGGTCTGTATTCCGTCTAGAAGATGACCCAGAATAACCCGCCTTAAATAGAATTTATTTAGACCGGAATCAAGTTTTATTGATTCTACATTTCTATTAGAGATAAACCATGGTGTATACAGTATTTATATATGAACATATTTTGAAGTATTCTTTCCTTTCTCTTCTTTCCTTTCTCCCCTTTCCTTTCTCTTCTTTCCTTTCTCCCCTTTCCTTTCTCTTCTTTCCTTTCTCTTCTTTCCTTTCTCCCCTTTCCTTTCTCCCCTTTCCTTTCTCTTCTTTCCTTTCTCCCCTTTCCTTTCTCTTCTTTCCTTTCTCCCCTTTCCTTTCTCTTCTTTCCTTTCTCCCCTTTCCTTTCTCTTCTTTCCTTTCTCTTCTTTCCTTTCTCTTCTTTCCTTTCTCTTCTTTCCTTTCTCTTCTTTCCTTTCTCCCCTTTCCTTTCTCTTCTTTCCTTTCTCCCCTTTCCTTTCCCCCCTTTCCTTTCTCTTCTTTCCTTTCTCCCCTTTCCTTTCTCCCCTTTCCTTTCTCCCCTTTCCTTTCTCTTCTTTCCTTTCTCCCCTTTCCTTTCTCCCCTTTTCTTTCTCTTCTTTCCTTTCTCCCCTTTCCATTCTTTCTTTCCTTTACTTTCATTTTCATTCTTTCTTTTCCTTTCTTTCTTTTTGCTTCTCTCTTTTTTTTACAACAGTTTTAATTTTTTTAATGAAATAAAGTTTTTATTGGGATGTTCTGAATTAGGCTCAGAATGGCAGTTTTCGATGGTGAACAAAATGTCAAAATATGTTAAAATTACCAAGATAACCGTCTCGTTTTAAGAGTTGTTCCGCTATTTTCTTTACCTCTTTCAATTATTTCTTTTTCGTTCCAATTTAATTTTATTGACCTTCTGACTCCTAGTTCAAAGCCAATACTAATGCTGCCATCTGTTATTTTTCAATAGTCAATGTGACATGGTGAACCCCCAGCGCTGTAGCACGCCGTCGTTTCTTAACTTCGCCAAGATGAACACAATTACTTTCTATGACATTTTGGAGAATTTACATTTATGGTCTGTATTCCGTCTAGAAGATGACCCAGAATAACCCGCCTTAAATAGAATTTATTTAGACCGGAATCAAGTTTTATTGATTCTACATTTCTATTAGAGATAAACCATGGTGTATACAGTATTTATATATGAACATATTTTGAAGTATTAACACTTAACTGAAAATCATTCATGATGTGACTTTTTACATTTGCTTGCTGTTCCATATATACATTACTGTATTTCATTCACATTTTCATAGTTCCTCCATCCCATGGTTGCCTTTATATTGGACAATATAGTCAGCAACCTTGCAAAACAACCACGGTGATAAGTGTATTTTTTACGGTTTCTCTCTGTGGCCTAAAGTACACCTGCCCGTGTTATGGAGAAGAGGAGAGGGGAGGTGTTCTGTAGCCGTGTCCTGGAGTGGCAACACTGCTATTCTATTGAAACTATACAGAGAGTGAGTGGCTTCACCCAAGAGTGAGTGGCTTCACTTGTGTTACTGGTAGGAACAGCAGGTCAAAATAAAGGAAAAAACCTATAAAAAGAAAATGAATGCTGCCACTGCATTTAAGGATTGGTAAACTGCAATACATTACATTTGTTCCAGTGGCGTAACTAGAAATCACATGGCCCCATAGCAAAATTTTGTATGGGGCCCTGTGATTTCTAATTACGCCCACCTGATAACCCAAACAGCCCACCTGAGAGTGACCATGCAGAGCCCACCATACACTCTCTATGGTGGGCTCTGCAGGGTTTAAGGTGGGCTGGTGAAACCCTCTTACCTGTCAGCCCTGATTCACTGTCCACCTCCTCCTCCACAGTGGCTGATGGGCCCTGCCTCCTCAATCCCTGGGCCACCGGGCCCAGCCTCCTCCTCAGCAGCTGCTGGCTGTCAGTGACTCAGCAGCGGTTGTGAGGAGGAACGCGCCGATGCACACATCAGTGACAGGTTGTCAGTGATCTGAATAGCAACGCGTTCCTCCTCACAGCTGCCAGTGACAGCCAGCAGCCTGAAATGCCATAGCGACCCAGGCAGCCCACACCACATCAGGGGGATGTCCAGGCCAGGCCCCCCTGTGCCCCTGGCCACATAGCGGCCGCCTGGGTCGCTATGGCAATTGTTCTGCCACTGTTTTGTTCCTAGGTTTAAATATACTTTAAGAATTTCGCAGAAGCAGTTCATTGGCTGTTGAGAAAAAGTTGGAAATGTCAAATTAGATCATTTTTGGCCAAAACTAGAAAAAAGGTTTTGTGTGAGACACACTTGGACATTGGTAAGGAGTAAAAAACCTCTTCAGCTTTCATTGTGATATGCTGGGCTTCTGGTGTGTCCCTGTAATGACCTTATATGTTTGGAGATGGAACTCAGCTGCGGATCTCCTTCCAACTAGGGAAATTAACAGTCACTTCACACGGTAGTTCAATAATCGTTTTAAGTAAGGAAGGGTCAAATATGCTGCCACTGCATTTAAGGATTGGTAAACTGCAATACATTACATTTGTTCCAGTGGCGTAACTAGAAATCACATGGCCCCATAGCAAAATTTTGTATGGGGCCCTGTGATTTCTAATTACGCCCACCTGATAACCCAAACAGCCCACCTGAGAGTGACCATGCAGAGCCCACCATACACTCTCTATGGTGGGCTCTGCAGGGTTTAAGGTGGGCTGGTGAAACCCTCTTACCTGTCAGCCCTGATTCACTGTCCACCTCCTCCTCCACAGTGGCTGATGGGCCCTGCCTCCTCAATCCCTGGGCCACCGGGCCCAGCCTCCTCCTCAGCAGCTGCTGGCTGTCAGTGACTCAGCAGCGGTTGTGAGGAGGAACGCGCCGATGCACACATCAGTGACAGGTTGTCAGTGATCTGAATAGCAACGCGTTCCTCCTCACAGCTGCCAGTGACAGCCAGCAGCCTGAAATGCCATAGCGACCCAGGCAGCCCACACCACATCAGGGGGATGTCCAGGCCAGGCCCCCCTGTGCCCCTGGCCACATAGCGGCCGCCTGGGTCGCTATGGCAATTGTTCTGCCACTGTTTTGTTCCTAGGTTTAAATATACTTTAAGAATTTCGCAGAAGCAGTTCATTGGCTGTTGAGAAAAAGTTGGAAATGTCAAATTAGATCATTTTTGGCCAAAACTAGAAAAAAGGTTTTGTGTGAGACACACTTGGACATTGGTAAGGAGTAAAAAACCTCTTCAGCTTTCATTGTGATATGCTGGGCTTCTGGTGTGTCCCTGTAATGACCTTATATGTTTGGAGATGGAACTCAGCTGCGGATCTCCTTCCAACTAGGGAAATTAACAGTCACTTCACACGGTAGTTCAATAATCGTTTTAAGTAAGGAAGGGTCAAATGGTGGTACTTGAAATGTTCACTTCACAAACAAGCAGCAAAGTCAATTGGTTGACTGAGCAAGTAACAACCCGGGTATTTGCAATGTTCACTTCACATTACCAGTGCATATATCACACAGGATTGTATGGCTAGGATAAACAGAGGTGTTTGTAATGTTCACTTCACATCACAAGTGCATTTATCACACAAGATTGTATGGAAAGGATGAACAGGGATGTTTGCAATGTTCACTTTCAGATCAGCTGGCAATGTCAGTTAAGTTGCATAAGCAAGTAACAGCTGGGGTAATCAATACTTGCTGTTAGGAGTACACTGGTTAGCAGGTAGAAGTAATCCTGAAGTCTGTATCCTGGCTGTAGTGGCTGGTATAGCCGCAATGTAAGGATGAGAAGCACAAGAAGCAGCCAGCAGGATCAGGAGGGCGTGCAGGCTCTGGAGGGTCCCATGGGGGCAGCCTATCATTCAGGATTGAGAGCCTGTTCTGTAGGGAGCTTTGTCCAGCATCTGCACTCATATCAAGAACACCAGACAAGTGAACCCTTGCTGCTTAAGCTGAGGAGGAGGGCCGAGCAGCGTGATGTAGACAGACCGGGGGCGGAGCTACCCTCTGTGTCCGAGATGCCGAAGAGGCAAGCATAGCAGTCTATTACAGTCCCTGTGCCTTTAAAGAGGAATAGGCTATGTAGTGGAGTGCACATTTATTCATATTCAGGTGCAGGTCCCTTTACCTTAACTTCCCACAATCCTCTGGGCTCCCAGCTTCCCCTGAGCTCCTGAACACACCCAGGGGATATAAATGCCAGCCCCTCCCAGCTTCCTGTGCTCAGAGAGACCGCGCCTGATGGGACAGCAGTGACTGGGGAAGTGAGCTGTCCCCAGGTGCCAGGTCCTCCCCTGTTAAAGGAGAACTATGGGTTCAGGGCTTTTCCCCATAGTTCTCCTTTAAGTCTGGTGTGCGGGCCACCAGCAGTGAGCAAAAGAGCATGCAGCATCTGTCCAAGCCACAGTCACTGGAGAGACTCTATTACAGTCCATTTGGAGAAGTTGTCCATGCAGTGGGGTGGCCCTATCTACAGCCACCAGAACCTCCTGACCGAAGCCAGCAGCAGCAGTGCCAGTGTGAAGTCTGTGCCAGCAGGAGATCCACTCAGCTCACAGTTTGTTGAATGAATGATTGCTATCTTGGACACGTGAGATTCTTTAGCTCTGTATTCTCTCAGTAAACTGAACTCAGAATACCCTGCTGCCATCTAGTGGCCATTTGCAGAACTGCCGTAGAATCGTTTTCATATGTTCTCCCAAGCCTGTTTCCCTTACTGTTGATAATAATGCTCTGTGTTGCAATCCACTCTAACTATGGGGAAAAGACTTAACCCCATAGTTCTCCTTTAAGTAAAGTAGAAATTGCACATCACCACTGGTCTGATCATTTGGCTGATACCGTTACACAACAGCTACATCCAGGCCTACCTGCACTCAATTTATCTACTGCTATATTGTATATGCTGCTATACGTCCTGACGAAGCCCCAGAAAGGAGGGGCGAAACACGTAGACGCTGCTCTCAAAGACCAGTTGGATGACCCAGAGATCGCCTGCTGTACAGCCAAAAACTTTTTTTTTTGGTTTGTTGTTTTTTCTTTGGACAAAAAGTAACCTGTGGATTTATATAAGTAAGTCATTTGGTCCCTTTGTGGCTGGACGTACAGTGTACGTCTCCCGTCACGAAGGGGTTAAGCAAATCACAAATAACAAACCACGTTCTTAAGAGCCTCTTCGCTTAAATTAAAAGTATTTTTCAAACTAAATCCTAATCTTGCTGAAAACCGTCACAGATTCACTCACTGTCGATCCAAGACAGAATTGTGCAACGGCTTTCAAGAAAATGCAACATACAGGATTAGCAAAGAAATAAAAGAATGATCAAACTACAATCAACTTAAAAACATGTGGATGTGATTAACCATCGTTACTAAATGCACCCTAGTATCAAAATCCCCAAAACAATCAATAGACTGTATAACCATTAAGGGATCTATGTACAGCGAACTAAAGGGCATATATATCCAACCAAAAAATAGATTGAAGTCAGTTTGACTAATCATCGTTTTTAATTATTGGACAGGAAACTGTCAGCTCTGCGTTCAGCAATTTTTGTATGTCCGTTTTTGATCAAATAAAGTAAATTTTCTTTAAAAAAAAATAACATTGTGGTTTGTTCCCACCATTGGTTAACCCTTGAACCGCCTTTATCTGTAAGACAGTTCGCACACAATTTTTCTTTTATATATTGTATATGCTCCAAGATGGAGGTTCTCATAGAGTAGAGTTAGGACCACACTACACTGAGGAGCCATAATGAAGCAGTGTGGCTTCCACATATCTTGTTGTGTGACTGAAACTTCTGTTCTTCATGCAACTTATTGGACACTGTAATTTTGCAAGCAAGCAGGTATTTATTATTTTATTGCTGTCAGTTTCCAGACCGGGAAAGTTCACTCTCTCTATTTATTCTGCTGACCATTTGTACTGGGACAAAAAGTGGTAGGAAATCTAAAATGTTACAGTTGTCCCTAAAATAGGAGGTGATGGAAAATCAAAGGGTTTCTTCTCTAGGAGTACCGATTCATGTTCACATGGTGCCCATGTGGTGTCCACATGTGCAGTATGGCCAACATCGGAGGAGATTTTGACATGGACGTAAAGATCATGCAAGGCCACTGCTGTGGAGTATGCACTGGGTTGAGGGGTTTCTAGGTTAAATTAGCTTAGTGGGCTAGGGAAACCCCTCCAAATAATTCAGCTGCACAAAGTTAGCTCCATAAAGGCATGATTTGATGAGTTTAGTGTAGGGGAATTCAAGTGGCCTGCACAGATCCCCCCTCAACCCTACTGAACAGCTTTGGTATGAACTTGAATGTAGTTGTACCTGACTTTACGAATGCTACCTTGGCTAAATGGGAACACATTTTCACGTAAATTCTCCAAAATGTCATGGAAAGTAAATGTATTCATCTTGGCAAAGTTAAGAAACGAAGGTGTGCTACTGCCCGGGTGTTAACCATGTCAGATGCACTCTACAATCTTATCGAAAGCTTTCCCATAAGAGTGTAGTCTATCAGAGCCTCTAAGGGGGACCAACTCCATATTAAGTACAATAGGTACTTTAACGATGGGTGCTGAGATGACTGCGGAGGGTGCCGCTCAGATAAATAAAGAAGCAGGATGTCATTAGCACGCCAAAGAAATGTGTCTAAGCAAATGTTTTTTATTGATGCATAGACATATTGTCACAGGGATGGCAATGTTTCGGGACTGCACAAGGTCCCTTCATCAGGCCTGATGAAGGGACCCTGCACGGCACCAAAATGTTGCCTTCCCTGCATCAATAAAGGACATTTGCTTGGACACATTACTTTGGTGTGCTAGTTGCATCCTGTTGATTCACAACTTCCTAATAACACCCATGATTATAGAATGGTAAGTCTGATAATCTCAGATGTGATGGTCAGGTGTCCACAAATGCCTGGATTTCAGGTTTTAATATGACATAAGGGGACATTCATTTGGAAATAGTCAGTTATGACTATAGGGAAGTGCAATCAACTATATTGGTCAACTTTAGTGAGTTCACGTACCCATAGTCTTCCATGTGTGCATCATGTTGGCTGTTAATAAACCAGAGTAAGGTTTCTTTGCTTCATGGCACAATATTTGAGCTTACAGCCTTAGTAAATCAGGCCTGGAGTTTCTTAGGAACCTTTTTTTTTTTTTGGAGAAAGAGACACTTGCTACTTGTTTGGATACTGTATATCACCAGTATCGATATTCTCAAGAGCCAGGAGCTGTGAGGTGTTTCAGATCAATAATGCAAATTATTCACACAACACTCTTCAATTCTCTTTAGCTGCAAACATCTTGTGCTCGTAAAAGTGATTTAAACACTCTGGCGTTTTTTACCCAGATCATTTCCTAGTCTGGAAGAGCGCATCATTCTTTTAATTTAATCAGCTTAAATTGCTAGCTGACCATTTTATTTTATAGAATCTCATATCCTGCTCTGGCAAAACACTGTTCTACAAGACATATAAATAACGAAAATTTGCAGGAGCGCGAACAAAAAAAAATATAGTAACACACACACAAGAAAAAAAGTTTTATAGATGAATAGATAAAGTGTTCTTTTCTTCCTGCTTTGCCCTGAATTGTTGAGGGTGATTCATGAATTTCAGGTAGCTTTGTAACATAATAACAAAATAATATACCCCCTTTTGTATAAATACTTGAACACCAGACTGTTCCTCATTTAATAAAATCTGTCGAAATTGCCAAAGCTATTTATGCCGAGGTTCCCAGTTATCCATTTTTTCAGTACACCTTTTTTTTTCCGCTACATACATTTATTTATGTCTTTTTTGCTGCTTTATATATCTTTGGCCATTAACAAGAATATTGATCTTTCCTTAATACATGTGAGGTTTCTTCACTAAATGTATTATGGAGCAAAAAGTTATTAACGGCAAAGGAAACAGAGGAGACGGAAAAAAAGGAGCCCCGCTGTATTTAGTAGCATATAACAAAGGAGAACGAATAACGCTTTCCGTCTGCAAGGTAGAATTAGTTGTGAGTAAGATAAAAGTATTTCTAAAGCCAAAACTTTTTTTTGTATGGAATGACTACAATATCTCAGTTCTTTTTTTTTTTTTACCCCCGCCAGCTAAAGTACTCTTGCTCATAACTGTATATGCAGGATTGCGTGCCATGGAATGCGCATGACAAGCACCTTACACAGAAGTTACAATCATTGTTATCTCCCGTTATTACTATTGCAACTCCCTCAGCATTGGCCTTCCGCTACACAGGCTATCCCCCCCTTTAGTCTATCATGAATGCAGCTGCTAGACTCATCCACCGGACCAACCGCTCAGTCTCTGCAACCTCCGTCTGCCAATCCCTGCACTGGTTTCCACTCCCCCAAAGGATAAAATTCTATATATTAACAACCATTTATAAAGCCATCCACATCTCTGCCCCCGATATATCTCAGACCTTGTCTCAAAGTATCACCCTAACCGTCCCATCCGCTCCTCCCAAGACCTCCTGCTTTCCATCTCTCTTGTCATCTCCTCCAATACTCGCCTCCAAGACTTCTCCCATCCTCTGGAACTCTTTACCCCAACCTACCCATCTATCTCCCTCCTTGACTGCCTTTAGGCAATCCCTAAAGACTCATCTCTTCAGGGAAGCCTATCCCACCTCATCCTAACCACTGAACTATCACTTTCTCAAACAATTCATCCCCACACAGCTACATCCTCATGTATCACTTGCCCCTCCCTTTTAGATTGTAAGCCCTCAGGGGCAGGGCCCTCCTTACCATCTTGTCTTGAATTGTATTGTAATAGTAATGTCTTCTTTATATTGTAAAGCGCTGCACAAACTGTTGGCGCTATATCAATCCTGTACAATAATAATAATAGTCCACTCTATACAAAACTAAAAAAGCCCAACTTCAGCCAAAACTTTGTTTTGATTTTTTTTTTGGTCTTGGAGAGAGGGGGGAAAAATAAAAATGTCTTCCATGTTTTATTTTAGGTTTATGTTCCTACTAGGGGGTTTTTCTTTACTTCTTTTCCCATTTACACGCATGACTCTAAAGGCAAGTGTTCTCCCCGGGAATGGGTAGGGAGTGATCTGCCCAGGACAGTGCCATAAGCATGATGCATTTGTTACATTAAATTTGCTCATAGAAATGTGGAGGATCAATACCTCACTGGCAGATCATTAATTTTTGGACATGTGGTCTCATGTGACTTGTTGACTTTGATGGACTAATTCTTTTATACTTCAGATGCCATGGGGAACAAAAGTAGTCCCCCTCCAGAAGGAAGGACAGTGTCAGCACCAATTCAGAGATGATTGGAGGATCTACAGCCGAGTGATACACAAATAAGATACATTTCTGTTCATAGTTAAGGTACTTGAGTGGATTTTTAAGTTTTAACTCCTGAGTTTAGTGTCACTGTAACTGTAGTGGAGGACATTGAGCTACTGGCTCAACAGCAATTGTAAATCTTTTGGGAGGTAAGACAGTTTACACGTATTCAGTTTAAACGACATATTTAGCTGTTTGCCTAGCGTTCAGCTTTAATTCCCATAGCTTGCAGGTGTCATCAAATAAATTGTATTGCTTGTCATTACATTTGCCTGCCGGCAGAATTCTAGTTAACTAGTCTTATCTTCTAATTAATATTAATTTAATTTTGTGTTACTTGTCTAATTACCACACTCTTGTACTAATGAGTTCACAAAAAACAGAAGATGATGGCTCATTTAGTGACTGTCTTATGTCATTCCGGCAGTGATTGGATAGAGATAATCAGAATGACAGAGTGACTTTCTGCCTTACAATAATATGGATCCATCCCGCTCTCTACCCCTCCTTGTTTACATGCTGAGTCTAAGCAAGAAAATGTTTCTGTAATCAAGTTATAACTTTTTTTAAAGTGTTGATTTTTTTTCTGTTGGTTTTGACCTTTTATTGACCGAACTACAATTTAATGTATTATGCATTGCTAACTTTCCATCATATGCTTCTCCGAAAAAGGCTTTGTTTGGTGATGCTTTGAACCTATGGATGCAAGGTCTGGAATGCAAGGAATGGCAAGCCTGGTAGTGAATACTGCATGCTTTGTACAGAATGTATTCCAATACTGTGAGGTATGTTAGGTGCAATGCAAACTATCTATAATATGAGACAGCATTACAACCATGCTTGAATTTACTTTCCTGTCCTCAAGACTGTCAGGCTCTTCCTTTGGAATCTATCTATCTATCTATCTATCTATCTATCTATCTATCTATCTATCTTTCTATCTATCTATCTATTTATCTATGTATCGCACTCTAGAGAGCACGGGTAGAGAGTGTTGACATTTTACTCTCAGGGTTTGGTTGAGGGATGCGATCAGTATATTGGGCGCCAGTCACTTGATTTAGAATGCTTTATTGTAGAAGAGCCAAAACTGAGAGAGAGGGTATAGGCCTTCTGGCATCCATAGCAAAAAAAGACTCACCGATCCCTTCCAGCTTCCACAGTGCAGAAAATACTTCAGTAGAACAGGAACTGACATTGTGCAGTAGAACAACAGCTGAATAGGGATGTGCATGAGATCTTCCCTGGGAAAGACACCACACTTGTTCCTGAGGTCCATATCAGCTCCTGGCACCTCCAACAGTCATAGGGCTCATCTGGTTCTCCTCCCCAGTTAGTTCCAGACCCCACCTGGGTCCACATGTTGCCTCCTGCAGGCTTGAGGACTAGTCAGCTTCTCCAGCCTTGTACATGCCACCCCACAGGCCAAGTGGACTGACCTGAGCACATAGCAATCCCTGAGGATTTACACTGTGTGGCCAGATTATTATGACCACCTGACGTTTGTAGGCAAATTGGCTATAATTTCGCGCTGAAGTTGCTAGAGTGCCAGACCATTATAAATAGGGAAGCGGGTTGTTACCACGACAGTAGAAGTGATTTGTTTCTGAAGATACGGGGAAACAACGAGATTTAACAGCCTTTGAACGTGGGATGATTGTTGGCTCGGAGCCATGGAGCGAGTATCAGCAAAACAGCAGAATTCGTTAAATGTTCAAGAGGGGCTCATTGTTAAAGAGTTTAAAGACTGGACTGTGAGCCGAAAATCTGGTTCTGAACGTGCGAATTGTGGCCGTCAGCGACTAGTCAATGTTAGGGCAGAACGGAGAGTGGCAAGACTGGTACAAGACAACAGAAGGGCAACAGTGCAGTGTCAGATTCCTCGCATCACCTTTCATCATGTCATCTCGTGGCCCAACGAAGTACTGATGGGGTGGTCATAATAATCTGGCCACTCAGTGTATGCACTTCCCCAGCACGCCCCGCTGGCCATGAAACTCCTAGTGATTGGCTGGTGAGGCATAGACACTCCTAATTTTCCCCTATTGGCTGCCCCACTCTGTCCATGCTACAGGTAGGTGAATAAATAGCAGAACACCTAGAAACAACCAACTGATACCAGACTACAAACCAGCAAGACTGCTTACAGTGCCAGCAAAACTAGATTTTAGAAGCCAGTCCACTTGGTAGGGGCCACATGTCTATCTATCTATCTATTGATACAGTATTAGATGGGTTGGTGGGATATGGGAAATGCATCAATAGGTGCAATCAGCTCCCTTGTGTCATCCAGGGATGCATTGAGCAGGCTTACCTCCCTCTGGTCATCTCCAGGGGGTGACATCCTCAGCCTGGTTTTCTCTGGGCTCCGGTCTACAGGAGAGTCGGGCTGTGACGAGCCAGAAGAGGAGCCTGATGTCGGCTGTGTCCCCACAGAAGCACCGCCGGACTTATGCCCTGTAGCTTGGGGCCGCCGGAGATCGTGTGCAGAGGAGCCGGCGCCATCTTGGCCGCGCCGCCGCCCTGAAGGGCCGAAGAAGTCGGTGAGCTTTTGCGGCCGCTTCCCTCTCCGTTTCTGCTGCCGCTTCATGCCCGGGGGATCGGAGGAAGACGAGGAGGGTTCCGTCGCGGTGCGGGTAAGACCCGAAAGTCGCTTTAATCAGCCTCGAGGCCCGTCGCCGCACGGAGATCTAGCAAGAAGCGTCCATACAGCGCGCCAGCAAGCCACGCCCCCCGTTTGTGTAATTTTTAACTGGGTCTCCTTGCATTT
Source organism: Nanorana parkeri (assembly GCF_000935625.1). NCBI lineage: Eukaryota > Metazoa > Chordata > Amphibia > Anura > Dicroglossidae > Nanorana > Nanorana parkeri. The sequence goes on along the minus strand of NW_017306406.1, from coordinate 1,524,900 downwards.
GATAAATTACACTTTTAAAGCCCCATTTCTCTATTTTGTTTTTCTTTCTTTCTATCTATCTATCTATCTATCTATCTATCTATCTATCTATCTATCTATCTATCTATCTATCTATCTTTCACCCTGTTTCTTTTTCATTGATACATAATACCAATCTTGCCTTCTGTGCAGCCTCAAAAGGCTCCATGGGGACACAGGGATTGGCTTGAAGACTGACAGTGGTTCTTCAAAGCACCTTAAAGTACCATCATTTTAACACTTACTATTTTAGAAACATGAGAGGACAGGTTTTCATTAAATCCGAACTCCAGATGGATATTAAAAAACACACACAAATGCAGTTCTGCATATGAAAATTACACTAGTATGAATACCTAAATGTAATTTGATTTCAGTCTCTTGTAACTTCTTGTGCAGCAGCCAATCAAGTGTTCTGCATTCACATCAGCTAACAAGGAATATGCAAACAAGAGAAAAGAGCAGAGGTGTGACCTTAACAGTTTGTTACTGCTCTTTCACTGTCCAACTGTAGATGTAGGAATTAAAGGGCCACACCAATCCAATACAATTGCAGCCAGGGCACTATCTATATAGATTGTGCATCGTTTCCTCCCACACTCCTACACAGCAGACATGCTGATGGGTTGATTTGCTTGTGTCTAAATTGATCCTAGCATGTATGTGCATGATGAATGGGAACCTTCGACCACAAGCTCATAGAAAACAGGGATTGATATGAATAAATGCTAGACAAAGTGCCTCATAAAACAATGGCGTCATACAAATACTTGTAATAATAGATAAATTATTGTTTTTTAACTGTATCTTAACGTTTTACACATACATGGTTCATTGATATAACCAAACATCTTTAGCCCTTCAACATTGTTATTATTAGAGAATGATTGCTACTTTTATGGATCTATTTTTACCCTTTGTTTAAGATTATTGCTTTTATGTTTTTACATATACTCATTGTCATGGTCCTTGGAATACTGAAGTATTTTTCCTTGATTCTATTACATAGTGGTGTGTCCTCCGCCCTGTCTTATGTTTGAATCACTCTGTGTTTGAATGTTTGTTGCTTATGTAATTTAATTATCTCCTGGGACGTCTCTGTGTCATTACACATATCAGCCCTCCCATTCAAGCTATCGGACCAATCCCTGCTGACCCTGTTTCAAGTCCTCATTTGCATGGCCAAGAGGACCTAAGTGAGGACTAGAGGATACTTTACAATTGACCAATAGGAAGGTGGTAGGTTGGGCGGGGCATTAAAACTGTTGTGTATAAAAGTGTGTTGTGTGCATCCAATAAAGAAGATTCATGTTTGAACTTACATACAGCCTGCCTGGTGTTTGTTCTGAGCTATCACCAGTGGATTCGAACGGCACATAGCTGTAGTTCGAATCCCGGATTATCGGACGACCGAAATATCAGACGCTGCGGTCTGAAATCTGAGGAGTGCCGGGAGAGTGGAACCAAGCGAGCAGGGCTCGTTACACTCATTATGAATGTATATACCCAATACTAATCATACCAGATCTATCTATTTATTATAATTCATCTCAATCCAAATTAACCTAAGCAATAAGATTTTTCATGTGCACTGTTTCCTCTCATGCAGAACTGCGATACTGCATTTTGATGGATGTATTAATTATGTTATTCCTTATATAATCATCTACTTTCCTTGTGTTACCCTATATTTCTGATGCATCAAGCAAGCTTTGATCTAATTGCAGTCATTTCTTATATTTATTCCCAATGTTCCCTTAGTGTTTTATCTTAGCCCTGATGAAGACGTTGTATTTTGGCCCCCAGAAATGTGTTGGCTACTCTACTGGAATGTTCCCTGGCCCTAATGGAATAAAGTTGTATCTGGACTATTTTAATTGGTGTGTTGCTTCAACTCCTACATCTTCTGTGTTCTCTGTTGAGCCAAGTATACTGTGGAGATCCTTTGGCTTGTAGAATCTGCCTATCCATTAGCTAGATAACCCTTATTTACCACTATTGGATGAGAAACACCAAAAAATAACTGCACAGGTCCATTGTTTTCTTTCCACTTCCAAATAGCCAATCCCAAGCTGTAGGCTGGGAGGTGACCAAGCTTCTGAACTGCTTCAGAGTAGGGTTGCACAGATACTTTTCGAGTACCAGTGCAGATACTTGGCATTTTCATGAGAACTACCAGGGTTGCAGTGGTTGCAGCTGGGACCTGGCTCTGGCACTCCACCACTATCCTGAAATCATTAGTCTGTATTGTTTTAGAAAAACTGTCACATGACAATAAACAGAAATGTATCAGTACTCGTACTTGTAAGTACTCGGCAAGTACCAGTACTCATACTCGCAAAACTGGTATCTGTGCATCCCTTTATTTATATTTATAAAAACAGAATCATACATTAATACAGAGATGTACAAATCCCAGGAGCTCCGCGTGCTCCTTACAAATGACAGCTGCCTCCTAATTTTTTAATTTGTCTCTAGTGTAGTCTTTGAGCTCAAAAGTATCGGTACATGTACTCGTACTTGTACCGAGTACTGTACTTGGTATCTGTGCAACCCTACTTCAGAGAAAGGTCAGATCTCTATGCTGGCTGTGCAGTTGGAGTGGGCTCTGTAAAAATTAAAAGTAGAAAATAAAAACAAATACTTTATGATGAAGGACAACCCCCATATGTCAATTAGGTATTTAGCTGTTTTGCTAGAGTTCAACTGTAAAGTAGAAATGTGATCAGGCTATCGACATTCAAATATTTACATATTTGTAACAAGCAGTCATTTATCTTAAAAAGGCTGACCTCTGTAGCTGCAGGTGCAGAGGAGCAAATCATCCTCAAAGTTTGCAAGAAAAACACTTTAATTTTCTCTGTAGCTCATTCTACTACTGGCAGTGACTTGGCATCTTACCAGCTTTATTATTCCTAATGTAAACATAGAACAGGTAAAAATAGGATAGAGGGCCTATTTTCTGCTTGTGAAGAATACATAACTACATAAATGTTGTTGTAGGGCAGGAGCAGAGGGCAGAGATCAGACTAAAACGACTTCACTGCTTCTCTTGTGAACTTTGAAGATGAATTGCTCCACCTTGCCTGCAGCTACAGAGGTCAGTAAGAGCTTGTTTCAAAGCCTATTTTCTGCTTGTCAAGAACTACATAAATGTTGATAGCCTGGCCAATGTCTCACTTTAGAGCCTGTTCACAACAAAATCAGAAGGAAATTACAAGTTAACAGAGGGTCAGTTGACTTCTCTTCCGCCTTTTCTCTTTTTGGCCAATCTTTATTTTAGTTAACCTGTCCCGAGTGGACAAACATCTGTGTTTTTTTTTGTTTTGACTTCTGTTGTGTTGCGATTACATCAGTTTTTGTTCCGTTACGTTGCACTGAAAAAAAAATATAGCACGCTCTACTTTTTCTCTCATTGCACTGCAACAGAACGGATCGCAGCGATGTGAACGGGTCTATTCACCCCCATTTATTTTTCGGTGCCCTTGTGTCAGGGTACATCAGTTAGCGCCCATAGTACAGCTTCTGCCCGGATCTCTGCATGAAACTATGCACATGCATGTATTTGGTGTTACGGTGCTAGTAGTGCACATGTGCGAAAACAATGCGCACGCGCAGTAGCATGCGCTTGCCTGTCCTTGGTGCCAAGCAGGCTATTTAAAGATGGATCCTGCATCTGCACCTTGCAGAGAGACATTCAGCTGTACTCTGCATCTGTGATTCTGTTTCTGATATCCGTTTGACCCAGATTGATTCCTGACTCTGTCTGCTTGCTGCCTGCCTTGTGACCTCAGCGCGTCTTCTGACCATTCTTCCGCCTCCTGATCTGGTACCATCCTGCTCGCAAGTGTATGAACCGGCTGCTCCTGACTTTGCTTCCGTCTCCTGCTTATGTACCACGCTGGCCGCACGTTACCGATCTGGCTTGTTCCTGACTACGCTTCAACTCATCAAACCAGTGTCGTCTGATCTGCCATCGACCACCAACTATCTCTGGAATCCTGTTGTCAGCATCAGCGTATCCAGTGTGTCAAGCAGTCATACCAGCCACAGGCACTCGTGCCCCTCTCTGTCTGTACAACTACTGTTCCATCTCCAGTTGGGCCCAGATGGGAGCTGCAAGGGAAGGTCTTCCTCGTCACTTCAGGCTCACACCAAGGTGTGTGGCACCTTGCATGAGGATCTATTAGGATACGGATCGCAATTCAGCGTATCGGGTGCAAATGGGGTCTTATATAGGCAGAATTATGATGTGTTAGGCAATTGGAAGAACCAGGGCTTCACAACATCAGCAGATTATTAAACAGGTCACATGTGAAAAAGTTAAAAAATCTAACCCGAAATAACTTTTCATATATAATCAGAGAAAGCACCTTCCCTTGAATTGCTGTTTAAATTCAAATGTTGCATGGCCGAATAATTATTCATAGAGAAGCCGGTAAAATATCAAGGATGTTAACAAAAAAGAGCTATTATATTAAGTGATTTATACGGGGAGAGTCAAGCAACAGTGACAAATGCGTTGACCTTTCCCGGTCTACGTCATTTGAAGCTAGTCAAATTACCACCTTGTTAATTGTCTATTTTGCAATTGTATCTCGCCCTCCATGAAAAATTACAATTCCCGTTTTCAGCAGTGCCTCTTCATAGATCATCATAATTAAAAAGGGAGGTTTTGTTCCTGTTCAGTAATTAAGCAGTCTCATAATTAAAACGATATCAACAATGCCTGTTTCTGAGAGTTGCATGAATTCAAAAGTGAACAGTATGTTTCATCAATAAATGAGCAAGATTTAATAATATATACACAGGCTGTTAACCAACAGACCGAAAACGAGTGGTATGGAGCTAAACGTGCGATTGTGTATTTTCAATGAGCGTATTTTTAACAGTTATGGTGAAATTTAAGCGGCTGTTGTTTTTGGTGTGGTATTCACATTACGTGTACATGCTGCTTTTTTGGTCATATTTCATATATTCATTTGTTGGTGTTTCATCAAAATTGTTTGCCAGACTACAAAATCTGTATCCTCATTGACCACTTCAGGACCACTGGTTGTATATCTACACTGTGATCCTGAAGTGGTTATAACCAAGATCACGTCTGTTTCTGCTTAGTACCATTACCTTTCGCTGCCTCCTGGTTTTTGAATACAAGTGATCTGGGTGGCTGTTACTCCGCCCGATCACTTGTATCTTGCCGAAAGGGTGCTGCCCCCCTCTTCGGCGCCACTGCCACCTATTTCAGGCTCCACTGTTCCGTATACAGGCCCAGGACTGGCACTTTGGGTGTCTCCTGCTACATTGCCAACCTGTGACAGTCTCATTGTGACAGGTTGGCTAGAACTATGAGGTGAGTGAAAAGCACTCACCTCCTAGTTCTCCTTTAATGGTACAAACAGATAAATATTCCCTCACGGACACCAATGATCATTTCAATGAATAACACACGCTTCCCCTGGGTAGTGGCCAGAAGATGGATGAATTCTGAATAAGGGCTGGTGATTGCTTTTATTCTTTCTTCTGCTTTTTGTTGCTGTTTTTATTTATTTATTTTTATCCAATTCTGACATTTCATTAAATCCTGCACCCAGCAGTGAGAATTTGATCATGAGCCAAAAGTAAATGATTACATGGATTGTTGTTTCCTGCTAGAGTTGGTACACAACACTCCACATGGATTTCTGTAAACCAAAACTAGTTGTTCCATGGGGACCAAAAGTAGCCACCCTCCAGAAGGAAGGACAGTGTCAGCACCAATTCAGAGATCATTTGAGGATCTACAGCCGAGTGATACACAAGTAAGATATATTTTTGGTAATAGTGAAGGTGCTTGAATGTATTTTTAAGGTTTAACTCTTAAGTTTAGCGTCACTTTAGGGAACCCAAAGCGGAGATTGGGAAGTGTGTAGGCAATTTCCCGGCCAACACTGTACGATAACATCTAGTAAGGATAAAGTAGTAGTGGAGAAGTGTAGTTGGAAAGTAGATATATGACAACATTTAAAACACCTGGGGTACATGGATAGTGCAAAAGGTGTGATGATGGTACACAATTGGCCAAAATTAGTGAAATACTGAAGTAATGTAATATGCACCAAGGGGAGGGGACTGTGAACTGAGAAAAATCGATCAGGACCTGTTTAAACCAATAAGTAAAAAGAGCTTTCACCCTGGGTCCACCGGGACAGGGTCCGCTATTAAATCATAGCAATTCTGGCTCATAAACTCTTTTAGCATAGTTTTTAGCATGCACATTCACTTGAATTCAGAAATAGTACAGAAGCAGATGCGTGTTTTTAAAACTTCTAGTGATCCCGTTGCTGGCATGTTGCTGCCAGAGTCAAGAATACTAGTGTGATACGGTTCTTGGGGGTCAAATCTGCTTTGAAAATTGTAAGTTGGAAGACATTTGAATCTGATTGGCTGCTAGTAGGGATGATTGAACTGGTCAAAATTGGTTTGCAGGAGGTTCAACAAACCCAGAAAAAAGTCTGCTAAAGGCTGGATTCACACCTAGGCGACACCCATTCTGCGTGTTTTATGAGCATCTTTATTGATTATCGTTTTATGTGCGTTTTTGCACGCGTTTATTAAGTAATGCGTTTCTGTGAGCAGATTTTGGCACATTCATGTCAATGGGCAAAACGGGCACAGAAGCGCTTTCTATTGAATCTATAGGACAAAGCACACTGAAATCTGCCCCAAAGTAGCTCATGTACTATTTAGAGCGATAGGTGTATTTCTGCTTGCAGCACAACTCACAGGTGTGAATGGGGGCCATATAAATTAATGGGATTCCTTGGGTGGAGCATTTTGTAGCACTGAATCAGCTGCAACAATACACCGAACATACTGCTGAACCCAATTCAAGTCTATGGGAGCCAAATCTTTTTTATATACTGACCTTTATTCAAAGCCATTTGGCAAGCATTTTTTTTTACAAATGGGGCATGAGTAGCTGGGCACTTCAATGGGGGACATGTACTAATGCAAACATTTGAATGCAAAATTTTAAAATACTGTTTAGTGGGGGATCGGGTCTTTTATTTCTGATTTAAGGGCAACATTACAAATGCAAAAATCCTGTTAATAACTGGCTTTGAGGATGCTTTACATGGGGATCAGTCATTTGCGATGGGAGTAGCAGTGGGTGAACATCATCGAATTGGGCAATTTGTCTTGTCAGCGGGTTATCATGATTGATGTGCTTCTGCATAGCTGGACAACATAACTGACTTCGTATCTGAGGACATTATTTATTTCTTCGCCCTAAAAAAACAAGACTTTTTTTTCCAGTGTCAGCTATTTTGTTTTCAATGTACTTTTCTTTTTTTTAAAGTAACAAGGGGAACTATGTACCTTGGGGGGCAGGTATCCGGGATATCCCATCTTCTACAGAGGTGCAATTCCAATAAGTCTCTCACTTGCAGACCCCAACATTTTTGGGGGACAAGGATGTGGGGATAATCAACATGCGAACCAGGTGTCGTGAAAGGGGGGTTGCTGCCTTTTCTTGCAAGGTACCCTCCCAATGCTAAAGGCATTTAGCTTGTTATTGTTTAGGAGGCGGGTACATTCTCCCCAGTTCAATAGGAATTGCATTAAAGTTTGCAACTAGCAAACTTTCTGGTGCACTCACTGAACACCCCCATGGACCGAACCCGAGAAAGCTCGCCCATCAATATTGGTGACAAAGGCAAAACTGCTTTTTGTTAGCAGCATATCACTGCATACTTTTTCACATGAAATACACTAAGTGGCCAGATTATTATGACCACCCCATCAGTACTTAGTTGGGCCATGAGATGACTCCACAAGATGACTTTGTTGGGCCGCTTCGTGACTCCACGAGATGTTGAAATGTGATGCGAGGAATCAGACACTGCACTGTTGCCCTTCTGTCGTCTTGTACCAGTCTTGCCACTCTCCGTTCTGCCCTAACATTGACTAGTCTCTGACGGCCACAATTTGCACGTTCAGACCCACATTTTCGGCTGACAGTCCGGTCTTTAAACACTTTAACAACAGCTTCTCTTGAACATTTAACGAATTTTGCTGTTTTGCTGATACTCGCTCCATGGCCCCGAGCGCCAACAATCATCCCACATTCAAAGGCTGTTAAATCTCGTTTTTACCCGTATCTTCAGAAAAAAAAATCACTTCTACTGTCGTGGTAAACAACCTGCTTCCCTATTTATAATGGTCTGGCCCTCTAGCAACTTCAGCGCCAAATTATAGCTAATTATAGCTAATTTGCCTACAAACGTCAGGTGGTCATAATAATCTGGCCACTCAGTGTATATTCATTTAAACGTGGAATTGTTAGCTGCAAAGCTGCATGTGGTCTTTCAGTTTCAAAATGTTGTTGTTGCAATACTGTTTATTAGACATGTGCACCAGCAAAAAATTCGTTTAGTTTAGTTTCGTTTTGAAAAAAAAAAAAAAATTCGTTTAGTTTAGTTTCGTTTTTCGGGTCCGAAATTAAATTAGTTTCGGACGAAATTCGTTTATGAAAAAAATAAAATAAAAAACTTTGCTCTCCAATGGCTGGACTTTAACCAGCAAACTTCACAATGGCAACTACTTGCAAGCCTGTACCTCTATCTAGATAAAAAAAAAAAATCCTGAGTTCCCCCCCAATTCATACCAGACCCTTTAGGTCTGGTAGGAATGTTAGGAGAATGCCAATTCAAAAGCAAAGGAAAAAAAAAAAAACTTTAAATATTAGTTGACTTGGCCAGGAATTGAACCTAAGAAGTTAGCAATAGGAATCCTGTGCTCTAACTATGCATCCGAATCTCCGAATTTCCGAAAATTCATCCAAAACGAATTTCGGAACGAACCGAATCGCACATGTCTACTGTTTATGCATCATGTATTATATTCCTACATTTTAACAGTGAAAAATAAACTTTTTTAGTGTTTTAAATGAGTCATCCCAGAATATTTTTTTTTAAAAATGTGCTCATGCAATGTATACCATAATCCTTGCATTGTAATATTATAAATATAAACTTAACTTTTTTAGACACTCCAAAGATAAAGGGGACGTGATTTAGCCAATGAGGTCTAAAAAAAATTGTAGAAATATTACAATTATTGTGTGTAGCATGGTAATTCTAGTAAAATCTAAACCTAAAAATAAACTTTCAGTTTACAGGCAGTCCCCGGGTTATGAACAAGAGAGGGTCTGTAGGTTTGTTCTTAAGTTGAATTTGTATGTAAGTTGGAACAGGTACATTTTTTAAGTGCAACTCCAGCCAAGAATTTTTTTTTACATTTAGGATAGCATAGGGAAGCGCTAACCACCTGTAATGTTTGTTTTGCTAAGAGTACTCCTGTTCAGAAGATTTCACCTCACTTTCTGTCCCTATGACACTGTCCCTATAAATGTATTTTGAAAATTTTGGGTTGTCGTAAAAACAAGGACTGGTGATAAAGCTTCATTGGAGACACCATTTTCCCTTAACTTTTACAGGAGTGAATTTCCCTTCCTAGGGGTAGATTTCCTCTCACTTCCTGTTGTCTCTAGGACCGGAAGTGAGATTAAATCTTTCTAATGAGGATACAGACAGCACTATAAACCTCGCAGTGACCTGGAAGAAGAGGCGGGCACCCCTCGTCTGCAAGTCTAACAAGAGCCAACCTCCTGTAATGTACATACAGTGCTACGAAACAGACCCAAAAAGGTGGTGGAATTACAATGACTGAAATGCTGCACAATACACATTGGCTGCAGCCTGGGACCCCCTGCTGTACAGGAATAGCCTCCGTTTGTAAGTAGTGGTCGTATGTAAGTCGGATGTTTGTAACTCGGTGACTGCCTGTATTTTGTTGCTCAGATGCTAAATTGGGATGTGGTTTTGACAATATAGCACACTAGAAATGGTGTAAATAATAGCAAAGCAGTGTGCACAATATTCATTTCTTTACACAGTGTTTGGCCTAAACAACTGCACGCATTGTGCAATCAGTGTGTCAAGTTTAAAAAAGCTGTCCATGTAGTCTGGACAATGTTTTATCTTTTTTACACTTTGGCATGTATACACTTAGATGTGGATTTGTGGGATGAAAAACTGCATGCTGTGTCCCTTTCAAAATCTGTCCTATCCCAACTTATTAATTGCTCACTGTACAATAATTCTGGTTCTTGTCCATGACATAATCCACTGTAATTATTATTTTTTTGAGAAAAATTGCATCTTGTCTCGCTCTTCAAATGTGGATGTGCAGCATGTCTGTGCTTTAATAACTGTAATTTTGTATTTCTTAATAAAAAGTGCCTCGTCTCTCTCTTTCTTCAAATGTAGCCTTGTAAAAAGAAATCCCTGATGTGCAGCATGTCTGTGCTATATTTCTACAGCAGAACGAGCCAAAACTCCTTAAACACTATGTATTAAAAGCAGAGGTGTTAGTAGCACATCTTGTAGAAGCCACATAACCCTGTCAATGCTCTTCTGTATAGTGTGACACTTTCCCACGGAACCATATTGTTGGTTAGAATTAGAATTTGTAGAATTTTTATTTTTTCACCTAAAATTCACCCAACATGCAGGGCCCTTCCCACTGAATGCTATCCCCCTGCCAGTGCCCAGCTACCCAAGCCCTTGCCTATTAGGCTTAGAAATGGAGAGAATTCATTTTTAAGATTTTCCTTTCATTGATTTCTATGGGGTTTACACTGAAGTTCACAAATGGCAAACTTTGATGCGTTCATCAATCATGGCTTAAACAATTGAGATCTTTAAATGCAACAGCTTAACAGTAGACATGTTCCAGAGTTGGGTGCTGGAGCACGTGGCTTCACACTCAGTGGAGATTCTGAATAAATCCGATGATTGGTAACTTGGGGCACCTTTCTATTGCCCAGCAGAACTCTGACAAGGTCCCTGGAAAGGTGAGTTTACAAGAATTATAGCATTAAACCTTATGGATCAGCCCAGATATAATTTTTATTATATTACTAGTATCAGTATCGGTGCCAATACCGAGTATTTGGCCAAGTGCTCGTACTTGCCCAAATGCTCTGATACTTACCTCTGATACCTGAACTTCCGGTCATACTGAGATGTCCCTCTGACCGCAAATGCAAAGGCAGTATGGAGCCGGCTTTCTTTCTAATCAGGAAGCCGGGAGGTGAGTCATGACATGCCGGCCGGCTTCCTGATTGGTTGGTAGGCCAGGCTGCTTACCAACAATTGCAGCTGACTTCCTAGCCATCCAGGAAGCTGGCAGGCAGGTCATGACATGCCACCCAGCTTCCTGGTTGGCTAGGAAGCTAGCTGCAATTGTTGGTAAGCAGCCTGGCCTACCAACCAATCAGGAAGCCGGCCGGCATGTCATGACTCGCCTCCCAGCTTCCTGGATGGCTAGGAAGTCAGCTGCAATTGTTGGTAAGCAGCCTGGCCTACCAACCAATCAGGAAGCCGGCCGGCATGTCATGACTCACCTCCCGGCTTCCTGATTGGCCAGGAAGCCACGCTACCTAGCAACAAGTGTGCCCGCTTCCTAGCCAATCAGGAACCTGGGAGGCGGGTCATGACGTACCGACTGGCTTCCTGATTAGCTAGGAAGCCGGCATCACCTGTTGCTAGGCAGCCTGGCTTCCTGACCAAGCAGGGAGCTGGATGGCACCTCTTTACTTGCCGCCCGGCTTCCTGATTTCCTTTATTTACTTTGTCACCCTTCTCTGGACTCTCTCCAGCTCAAGGGCATCCTTGTTGTTAGTAGATCTTAAGAAGATTTTCTTATAGCTCCTTCAATGTAATATTTAAAGTAGATCTAAACATTGACTTGTGTAGTTTTCTAACTACACTGAGTACCATCTCGGTATTTTGGTGCTGCTGATGTCTTCCAGTCTCTTTTAGCCACTTACTGCCCAGCATCATGTTGCACATCACAGCCCTTGATGGTGGCAATGGTGGATCATGCCTGTGCAACGTATGTTGGCACAGTCACTTCAGGGTTTCAACAAGGAGCATGTGACATGGTGATAAGACATCAGTACAATGTGTAGACAGTTGTCACTCCATAACAAGAAATGCTTAAACCTTCATGACTTCATCACCAGGTGTTCTTTAATAAAAGCTGCTTCCTGTGAGATTTTAGTTGATGGGCTAAGATCTCCTTTAACTAAAACTCCATGCATATCCTTCACTAAGTTTCTGAGGTGAATATATCTTTAAAAGCAATTAGACAGTGATTTGATGCAATGAAATCTTGCAATACCTCCAACAATAATGAGACAAAAATGTAAAATATATATAGTATACTCTAAAATCTCAGGATCTATCTAATTAACTCACAATGGATACATTTTGCTTTGCAAGCTATTTAATGTGGAGTGATTTCCCCCAAACTGTAGCCTATTTTAATGTTCATAATCTTAACTTGAGCATAACTGAGTAAACTTGCATCGTTTAATGCTTAACACCAAATTGAATATTCTTTTTCTTTTCTTATTGAATTTTTATTTTACTGTTTCAATAGCTGCATTTGAGAAAACGATATAGCATTTAATGACTTATTACCCTCCAGTGAATATTTTCACTTGCAAAGACTACAATTAAAGTACAAGAAAAGATAAATTACAAGTAGATTTATATAAAAAAAGAGCTGCTAATTACATTTGCTTATACAATGTGTGTAAATGTTTCAGGAATGAAAGATTGTTAAGGTGAAAATGTATAATATGATACTATATCTTTAGTATCTTTGCTATCTGTGACAAACTCATATCTCCAGTGTCTGCCAGATGTCTTCTTCCTTTGCTTCATTCTAGTACTGCAGCCTCCATTAGACTATTCAGTGTTCAAAACTTTTGGGAGCTTCGGATGCTTGTGTCCCCTACTTCTTTCTGGTTGCTTGCTCCGATCCTGACTCCGATGTCACTACAAGACTCAACAATAACATAGGGGCCAGAGGATGGGACATCTGTGCTTGGTGCAGAGCACAGGCATCTGACACTCCTGTAAGTGTTGAATGCTGTAGAGACTAGCAAAGGCTGCAGCACTGGAGTAGAAAGTAGGAGACACGTGCTGCCCGAGAGATGTGTATATTACCTCTTCTCTTGTAGGGGACTTTCTATTGTACATATTTACATATTTTTTTTTATGAAAAGTGGATATCTCTATCTGCATTCCATTATACTACACTGTTCTCTCTACTTTATGCAGCAAAGACAGCTTTTTTAAAAATCTACTCTCATTCAACTCTGTACTGTCAGCTTCAGAGTTCTAAAGCCATCAGAGAACAATGCATGTTCCTAAGGCACACTATTGTGTGTGTGTGTATGTGTGTATGACCGTACCACTGCTTTTTAAATGTCCCCCTTAGAGGGGATTTTTCCTTCCTTTGGAGAGATTTCCTTTCACTTTGTGTTATTTCTAGGACAGGGCATGAAGGATATTCACTTTCACTACACTACATTACTTTACACTACGTTACTACCTATGTTAGCCAAAGCTAAAGAAAAAAAAAATTGTGCTAGAGATAGGGAGTTCCAGTGGATGGGAGAAACTCTTAACAAGTCCTGGAGGCGAGCATGGGAGGAATTGATGAGTGAGCTATAGAGTAGTGATGGGCCGAACACCCTTGTGTTCGGTTCGTATTCGAACACCAGAACGGCCGAAAAGTTTGAATACAAATACGAACTCGAACCTAATGCAAATCAATAGGGGTCGAACTTTTGAAAATGATTGTCCCCTTTAAGAGGGCTTATATGCAAGTTATTGGCCATAAAAGGTGTATGGGGTCTGGGTACTGCCCTGGGGGACACTTTTTTTTTTTTTTACTCTTAAAGTGTGCAGTTCCCCCTCCCACCCAATGATATTGTTTGCCGGCATCTGATAGGCGAGACATGATTGGACAGAGTCATCATGACTTTGCCCAATCATGGCTCCAAATGAGTACTGAGCCCTGATTGGGCAATGTCTTGCACCTGACCTGTGGTCAGATGCAAGTCTTTATCCAATTAGAGCTTCGGAGGGCTCTTTGCCGTATGGGACGTTGCACGGTCGAAAAGGCCGCGAAGATCCCATAAAGTTCGACGTTCGGCAAACGCTCCAACGGCTGATGTTCGATTCGAACTCATGTTCAAATCGAACCGGCGGACCATCCCTACTAGAGAGCAGGAGGTCTTGGGAGGAGCGGAGGGGACGGTTTGGCTGATACTTTGAGACAAGGTTGGAGATATAGCAGAGATATGGATGGCTTTGTAAGTGTTTGTTAATATTTGGAATTTTATTCTTGGGTAATTGGAAGCCAGTGGACGGATTGGCGGTGGAAAGGGTTTGCAGACACTGAGCAGTTGGTCAGGTGGAGGAGTCTAGCAGCAGCATTCATGCATTCATGAAAGAACCATGTTTGGTTGTAAAACAATAGCCATGTCACGCAATTTTTAAACTAGTGTATTAAATAAACACAATTAATACCTTATGGGCAGCCATTTTGTGGAGCTATCCATTCAGCACCTTTTGAAATAAGTTGAGCAAAATTTTCTTTAAAATAACAATGCAAACTTAAATATCATACAATGCCAGGGTCATCCATTTTGTTGATTAGGTGTCAGTGCACCGAGTGCTGAAGCAATGTATTGTGAATTTAAAATGTCTAAAGAACTAATTACTTCATTAGTTCCTAACAAATCAAGCAATATTGTATTCACTCTACCTACAAAAAATGGATATTTCCTTTGCATTGATGTCAAGTTCTCTTTAGGTACTTTCAAACAATGAATCATCTTATGTGTTAATTTAATCTTTTAAAGTAGGCATTCTTCTGAAGCCCCCTGTAAGATAGAATGATTTCCTAAATTACATCCATTGTACATGACTCTATCTTTAAAGTGCACCTGTGTCCAGACTAAGGAAGTTACATTTTTTATATATAGCCTTAGCAAGAAATGTATTAATTTAATCTTTTAACCTCTTGCCGTCCGCCCGTAGTAGAAAAACGGACGGACGGCACTGCTGCATCTGCGTAAAAAAATTTCGGTAATTTTTCCTTAATATAGTAAAAAAATAAAACCCCCAGTGGTGAATAAATACCACCAAAAGAAAGCTCTATCTGTCCCCAAAAAAGGGTATAAAATTCATTTCAGTACAGCGCTGCATGACGGAATAAATGTCAGTTAAAGTACCGCAGCGCTGAATACTGAAAAATGGCCTGGATGGGAAGGGGGTTTAACACCGCGGATGTCAACTGGTTAAAGAAGTATTCTTTATATGCTCCCTCTATGTTCGAATGATTACATCCATTGTGCACAACTTTATCTTTAAAGTACACCTGTGCACATACTACGGACTTTATATTTTTCCATATTCTTAAGCAGTAAAAGAGCTTTTACATCTGTGCCAATCAGAGCATTGGTTGGTTGGTTGGTGTGTTAACGCATGCTTGTTAATGTGTGTTATGTTGCGTGTTGATGTGCACGCTATTCATTTTAGCGGGTTGCCAACACTCCACAACGGACCAAAAAAACCCACACCTGTGCTATTTTTGCAACTATAGCGCACCGCTGCACACAGTAGTGTGTTACATGCATTTGATGTGCTATTCCTTCCTGTAGTGCATTGGGTTTTCATCCAAAATGCATCACACCATGTTCATTCTTTGCTGTGCACTGCAGTAACATGCATGGCTGTAAAATTAGTCTTAAAAAAGCCCTCACTGACCTCCATAGCTGCATGTACTGTGAAGTAATTCATCCTTAAAAATTGCAACAGATACTCTAAAGTGA
Source organism: Nanorana parkeri (assembly GCF_000935625.1). Taxonomy (NCBI): domain Eukaryota; kingdom Metazoa; phylum Chordata; class Amphibia; order Anura; family Dicroglossidae; genus Nanorana; species Nanorana parkeri. The sequence continues at coordinate 1,509,140 of NW_017306406.1, read as the reverse complement.
GGAAGAGAGCAAACCTATCTGTGCTGAGCTGCTTTTCAGAATTTTCTATATATATAAATATACAGATAGATTTGTTGTAATTTGTATTATACTGTATATATAATAATGGGCTTACCCATTTATATTGCACTACTTATATAGATATATATATTTTATATCTGTGTTTATATATTTCTACCCTGTGCAATAAATATAATAATATACCATATATACTGTGTCTGTGTATATACTGTATCGGTACGTGTATATATATATATATGTATATATATATATTTAAAACAATAAAACAAGCATATTAAATAAAATTTATTTTTCAGGGCTATAATAAAAATACACAACGTAACATATTTTATTAAGTTACAATGCTACACAAAGATTTTATTCAGCTACACTGTGCTGTTCTCAAAAGAAAACGTAAGAATAAACCCACAGCAGGTGGGTATTGCTATAATTAAAGTGTATATCAAACAAACAAAAGAAATTCTAGTTTTGTATAGCGTAGGGAAGGATAAGGTTTTACTGCTATCTGGGGTGATTTCCCCCTTACTTGCTTGCCTCCATTACCGGACAGGGAACAGGGAAACACACAGAAATATAAATCTGACCGGGGTTAAATCCTTCTCCTAATCAGCTAATCAACATATTTTTGTCTGTGTTAAAAAGATATCCTCACTTTCTGTCCGGAAAAACATTGCCAGCAGAACAAAAAGTGAGAGGAAATTTCTCTAATGGAGCTCTTTATAATAGTAAAACCAAGCAGGAGTTTTAATCCTTCCTCACTCCATCCAAAACATTAAAAAAGTGTTTACTGTTGTAGAAAACCCTAATTAGTAAAAGGCCTTAAAAACCATACGTAGATGAGTACTGTACCATGCAACTGCATAGCTTTGTGTGCATGCACACACATTACACCATCAGCCAGTGTATGAGATTCCATATGGTGGTGCTTGGAATAGAGATTTCAATTAAAAATATTCATATACACGCTATGTTTTTTTCCAAACACAGTATAGTGTATGTATGTTTGATGACATGTTGTTCAGCATGGTAAATGCACATTTGATTGCTTAGCCAGCTGCTCACATTCATTTTTCATTTAAGTTATAATTAATTTGTAAAGTGTTGACATGTGCATTCCATAGTGCATCCAACAGAAAGCACAAAGCGGAATTGTTTGGGTGTTCAACCTGCACAGCAAACTAGGACAGTCCCACGCATAATGCACATCAGAGCAATGTGATCAACGGTAAAAGAAACATGGATTTGGTATCCACTTTGGTGTCCATTTCTAAAATGAGCTGTGTTCTAGGCTTGTGTCACATCTAACATATGTGTCGTGGCAGTGCAGGGCATTGCCATGATGCAGTTTGGCAACTGTGGCAACCAGGACTCTCAGCCAGAGGGACTGAGAGGGTCCAGAGTGTAAAACATTTCATAAGGAAGAAGCTGGCTTTTCAGATTCTTCCAGGTTTTCCTAATTGTAGCTGGGATCTGGTGACCTGGTGATTTCTTAGAGCTCTGGGTGGGATGAAATCTCCAGTCCTTAAGTCAGGCTTTGCCAACGTGAGTCTGAGCTGATCAGGTGGCTGAGAGCAGCCTCATTAAGGAGCCAGACTAGAGGAGAGGCGGTGTGGTGTGTGATGGAGGCACATGAGAACCAAGCCAGGTGGTGTGGTGGAGCCACACAAGGAACAGCCAGGGAGGCTGGAGGATTAGATAGGCCGAGAGAGCCAGGCACACAAGGTGTGTGGAAAGCTGCTGGAGTAGCTAAAGAACATGAAGTACCTCTGAGCTGGTTTGCTAAGGCCAACGTTAAAGTCCTGTGACTAGGACAGTGAGTGAACGGGACAACCTTGAGTTTGTGAGGCAGGATACCCTTCCTGCTAAAGATAAATGAACTTTACTTTATGTTATGTGCGGAAGTTAAGCCTTCAGTTGTGTTTTCCACCTCTGAGTTGCCTAAAGAGAAAAATAAAGACTTTTTGTTTATGGAAAAGCCATGTGCGAGTGCTTCGTGAGCTCCCCAACATTACAGTGTGTATAATAAACATATAATATACATATATGTGTATATATACAAATTCAAATGCTGTCACTTTATGCAAAGATATTTCTGCTACTGTCACCTGTCTTCTTAATATCCTGACATGCCCGATATGAGGCCCGGCTCCTCTGAGTAATAGGCTCTGTGTTAAATAAGCTACTGATGTGGAAAAAAATTAACACGCCTTGAGATAAAATCCATAACCATTAGTAATTATTCACCTTCAAATTGGAAAGGCACATTATTTTTCTCTATTGCTCCGCTATCTAATGCCACGGTTATTTTTCTGCATCATTTAATGCTTTCTATAAAATGATGTTGATCAAACCATTCAATGGCTTTTTTTGTTCATGAGTCATTTGAACTTTACATTCAGGTACACGCTTCTTTACATCACAATTTGCAGAAGGAGAATGATGTTGAAGCAATATACAATATCTATCCTTTACAGTTGTAGCCCAATTTCGGTAGCCCAATTTCGGGGTCGGGGAGTTCAAGTGAGATAATCCTCTCCAATCAGATACCGCTGCCCACCTGTAGGTAACTAGAAGATCTTGAGCCTCTGCAAAGTGGGAGTTGGGGCTTGTATATATCTCTACTGGAAGTTCCTCCACCACACTGGGCCTTGTGTTTTACAAGTGGGACCCCCAGATGAGCATGACTCTCTAGACATGTTCCTCTCAAAATACAATTTTGATCATTAGATGTTAAAGGCTTATTAAACCCTCATTTGTTTTTGCATATATCTACTGCTAGCAAGCAGCAGATATATGCAAAACGATAAAAAAACAAAACAACTTTTTCAAAGGGTTAATACCTGTGTCTCCGCCTCGCGCTCCCGTCCGAACATCTGAAAATTTCTCAGGCGGCTGCAAAGGATCTTGGGGAGGGCGCATGCGCAGTTCAGATTTTCGGCCTGGAGATGAGGCGAGACACAAGGTAAGTCTATAGAGCAGCGTGCACCCGCACAGACTCCCTGGCACATGAGAGAAGAGGAGGACAGAGGAGTCAGCGCTGGATCTTAGACCCGCACCATCGCTGGAGGGACATCTGAAAACTACAGGAGAGAAGAAGATGATCGGATTAAGAGGCATCATTTAAGGTAAGTACTTACATTAGCACTGGGGGAAGGGGGGGGGCTTTTGCCCTAAATGTCACTTTAAGAATGATGAGCATCAGGCCACTTTGAGTAGATTTGTAGTTATGTGCATGAATAAGAGTAGGGAAGGAGGGTGAAGGGAGCACAGGATACCTGTTGGATTACATCAATGCACTGTCCTTTAGTCTTCACATAATCTTCTGTCTTTAGGGCCTTACTGGCTAGAAACATAACTCAGGGATCCCAACCTGAAAGAAGCCATTTCAGGGAGGTGTCCTTCTCATTTCAGGGAGGAGCCCTCTATGCCCCCCCCCCATCCGTGGAGGGGGGTTAGGGGGGCTGGGAGAGAGCACCCGCCTGATGAAATGATGGCAGATAGCACAGGGAGCAATAGCTTCTTTGCTATCTGCAGGTTTTTTTTTCTGATTTTGTTTTTAGTATTCTGCCAGTTGCAGTCGTAAGAATATTTAAAAAAAGGCATAAGAATGCATAGCTAGATTCCTTTTGGCTATTGCACTTTGCAATAGCCAATAGCAAACTAGCTATTGCACCCACCCTCTGCTGCTTTCAATCACCAGAAGAGGACCTGATAGAAAAATCCAGGTCCCCCTCTGCTGATTGACAGCAGCAGTGGGCAGGTACATTACCTAGTTTGCTATTGGCTATTGCAAAGTGCAATAGCCAATAGGAATCTAGCTATGGATTCGTATGCCTTTTTGTTTCTTTTCTGACTGACGGTCGGGCCGCGGCTCCCGATGTCAGAAAAGAAAAAAAAAACGATCGCAGGGAAAGGTTTATCTGCTCGATCGACCAGATAAACCTTTCCGGGAGGAAGTGTTTCTCTCCCGGGCGGCCGGGAGCCGCTATCCAATAGCGGGAGACTCCCGGAGCGTCCGGGAGAGTTGGGATGTCTGCATAACTTATAAATTGTCTCCTTGCAACTGAGGTTCTAGTGTATGCTCAGTCTTCACACCAAGGCAGGACAGCAATGGGTAGGTTCCTGTGTGGCTTCTCCAGACTCAGTCAGTCACTCACCACCACCATGTGGGGGACAACTGCAGCTCTGCTTACTCAAGGCCTGTAGTACTCCATAGCAGCCAGTAACTTAGGGATACCTCCCAGGAGGGGAGATCCCCACAGCTTCCCATACCCCTGGGAATTCAGGCCTGGGACCTAGACTGGTGGTTACAGATGCATCCTCTCAGGGTAGAAAACCTGGAGTGAAGAGAGAGTGCCAGGAAGTGCCTCAGATATTTAATAGCAGTCCCAGCATGCACAGCAGGCTACCCAAAAGGAGCAATACCAGGCCTGCTGATTGGCCAGGTATTAAACATCCTTAATAGGAAGTGTTATTTGTAGCACACCCCGGATGGATCCTACTCAACACAGCATGTGACTGAGAATAACCACTCCATACTTAGCACAAGCTAAGCTGACTAACCTTACACTGACAGATCACAAACATAGGAGGAGAATTTGGAAAAATACTACATCACTTCACAGTATTTTTCTAATAATAATTGTTGATATATCCTCATTGGGCAGAGGAGGATAAAGGTTGGGGAGGTTGCCTGTCAAGAGTTCAACTTTCAACCAGAGGTGTAACTAGAACCTTCAGGGCCCCGGTGCAAGAAACCATAAAGGGCCCTCCCCAACCCACCACCGCCATGGCACCATGTGGTTAACAGGAAGGCTGCTGAGGTCCCCAGCAAGCCGTCCATGGCAGTAAATGACGGGTGGCAGTGAATGATGGATGGAATATTATTAACGGTCACAATTAACGATTTAAACGAAATACTTTGTGAATAAATCCCGGTTTCCTCGATAATATTGGTCTGTGCGCAGATACTGAGGTCAGCAAATTTTACTAGGTCAGCGTTCTCGACAGAACACCAGTATCTGCGTTTAGTATCGGGGCATTTTCACAAGTACTTGTGAAAAGGCCCAGTATTGGCAATAGTGCATCCCTACATAATAATATAATGCATTGCTGGGACTTGTAGTCCTGTATAGTTGGTGCTATTCTGCATTCCTGTATAATCATTATACAGCAATGCAGAATGCCACCAGCTATTCAGGACTACAAGTCCCCGCAATACATTATAATAAAAATCAGCAATGCAGAATACCACCAGCCCCAGCCCCCAACGTACCAGCCTACCCCCACAAGACATGGCTTCCCCTCAGCCTCACCTAAGTGCTAACCCCTGCAGCACCTTCTTTTCTTGGACAATTGTTTGGTGATACAAAAACACGCAATGACTACATTATGGACAAAAACAAACGATGTAGCTCTAATACTAAAGAGTTTGCTAAGCTTAAGATACTTACAGATACTCCAAATAAACTGTACTTTTTAAATGTCTTAGGTCCTATGACATACTGTGACAGGTCAAGGCATTCCAAGGGAAAATCCACACACGTCTGAAGTTTTTGCTTCCACCGGCCCTCATAAGAAAATCTAGAGACACAGACAGAAGGTCAAATGAATAAATGTGTTTCTGAACCAACCTCCCCAGAAAACAAACACAAAATGAGTGAAGGTGAAGAGGAAGAAATTACCGCTTTAAGTGCACAAGGAGAACGGGTGGTAGTTTCCATATCTCTATTTTCTTTGTGGAATCTCTTCGAGTTTTACAATTGCTGCAGTAGAATCTATTATTATCTGTGAGCTTTTCTTCCTTGGAAAATGACTTAAGGCAATCCTGAAAAAAACACATTATTTAGTGTCTACTCGTTAGAATGCAAGAACATATAAACAATATTCGTCATTCATAAAGAGTGCTGCATGTGTCGCGGTTGCAGAGTGTGCAAAAAAAATATATAGGTGTCTATTTATTAACACTGGTGGAAAATAATGAGACCAGAAATAGAGTGGATTGGAAAATAAAATAAGGAATCTGGTTGCTATGGCTTGTTTCCAATTGTCCTATATATAAATACCTGTAATAACTAACTACTAAAGTTATGGATCAGGACAGGAAGCAAAACTTGCAATCTACATCGCTTAGATGTGTTTGTTGGCGGTTGTATCTGCTCTTAAGGGCCTGTTCACAAGTAGCCCATTAATTTAAACATTTGGGTGTCAGGGTTCAGCTCCCTCTTTCCTCCTACATTGAGAACAATTTAGGTCCTTGTGATCGACTCTCTTCAGTTGAAGACTAAACAATGTAGGGATTTACATTTGGACCTTATTTATGGGAAGAGCCAATATTATCTAAATTATTTTCTTGCTCCTTCCCCGCACCCCCCTTCCTGGTCCAGACTTACCTGACCTTACTCCTGCAGCACCTTTTCTGCATCTCGGCGGCAAGGGGGCGGGACTAAGTGGAGAGGTGGAGAGGGTCCTTTTCCACACAGCAGAATGTACTGCCTGGCGGTGCCTGCAGGACATTCTGCTGGACAAGTGACAGCCTCTCCAGCCCCGCACAGCCGCCTGTACAGGGGCGTAACTCGAAATCACAGGGCCCAATAGAAAAATGTTGTATGGGGCCCTGTGGTTTCTAGTTACACCCACCTGATATCCCAAACAGCCCACCTGAGAGTGACCCTGCAGAGCCCACCATAGACTCTCTGTGATTGGCTCTGCAGGGTCTCAGATGGGCTGGTCAAACCCTCTCACCTGTCAGCCCCGATCCGCTGTCCACCTCCGTCTTCTCCTCCACAGTTGCTGGCAGGCCCCGCCTCCTCCTTCGCTGCCCAGTCTCCTCCTCTGCAGCTGCTGGCTGTCACAGATTCAGCAGCGGCTGTGAGGAGGAACGGATCGCTGCACAGATCACTGACAGGTTGTCAGTGATCTGGACAGCGGTGTGTTTCTCCTCACAGCCACCAGTGACAGCCAGCACCCTGATATGCCATGGCGACCCAGGTAGTCCGCACGGCATCAGGGGGATGTCCTGGCTGTGCCCCCGGCCCCATGGCGGCCGCCTGGGTCGCTATGGTGATTGTTACGCCACTGCGCCAGTACATGCTGCGGGTGGCAGAGCGGCAGGGAAGGAGCGGCACTATCTCGGGGGGGCCTCTTCTTCCTCTCTGGGGCCCCCTCCCAACAGGCGTAACGCCAGGGCCCAGTCGCAATTGTGACTGGTAGTTGCGTCAGTGCTTTCAACCCATTGGAAGTACACATGTACTAGACATGTAAATTACGTTTAGTTCTAGATGGATATTTATATGAATTTCATTATATTTGGACACTCGGATGCATCTGAATTTCAAAGTTCAGTCTGAATGTGAACAAATCTGAAGGTACCTTTAATGAAAATTCCAAATTTCTTTAAAAACAAAACTAAATCAGACATGTGACTTTTCTATGGCCAATCAGATGGGTTTTTTTGGGCTGTTGGGGGTTGCATTACAGGCATGGTCATGTGACCTTGCTCTGAAACAAAAATTCGGAAGGATACGAAATCCAAATAATGAACCAAATCAAATTTCGGATCCGAAATCTGAAAAACAAAATAAATACAAATCTGAGTTGATATGAAACAAAACTAAATGTATTTTTTTGTGGGGGGTTACATGTCTACCACGTACCACTTTTAGAGACCTTGCGGTAAAATAAATGAAACATTCTACACTTTTTTTTGCATGAAAACAAAATATTCAAAATAAGTGCCTCTTACACGTATCACACCACATTTAATTTCCTTCTCGGCAGAGCAATCTGATAAAACGGTTAAGGAAACATGGAATTGGCTAAAGTGGTATCCATTTTTGGAAATGGTAATGAGCTGTGTTCTAGGCTCATGTCACATCAAATATATGTAAAAAAAAAACATTTTTGAAAAATGCTGTCACTTTATGAGAATAGATTTCCGCCACTGTCACCTGTCTTATTAACATCCTGACAGCTCCGATATGTCTGGGGCCCGACACCTCTGAGTAATAGGCTCTGTGCTAAATAAGCTACTGACATGGAAAAAAATTAACACGCCGTGAGATAAAATCCATAACCATTAGTAATTATTCACCTTCAAATTGGAAAGGCGCATTATTTTTCTCTATTGCTCCGCTATCTAATGCCGCGGTTATTTTTTCTGCATCATTTAATGCTTTATATTAAATTGTGTTGATCAAACCATTCTCTGGCTTCGTTTTTACCAGTCATTTGAACTTTACAATCAGTTACCCGCTTTACATTATAATGTGCGGGGGGGGGATGACGCTGAGTGACACGATATATATCCTTCAACTTTCTGATAATTTCTGTTATTCAAAATTGTCATTTTTTTCACCCGGTATTAGAAAATAATAATTACAAACATTCAGAGATCTATTTAAAGTGACACTTAACTTGAATTGGTGCCAACAATGTCCTTCCTTCTGGAGGGTGACTACTTTTGTTCCCCATGGTCCCTTATGAGTGTTGTAAAATAGTCATCGCTCCAAGCTCATCCCTGTGATGGACTACATCTATTGGCTGCCACATACAATGCTGTTTTAACACCTCTCTCTGGGCAGGTTAATAACACCTCTTAGCTCCAATTATGCAAATGCTATCAACACCTGGTTGTGACTAACAGATTATGTGGATTGTAGCGAAATTTTACCATATTTATTCCCAAAGAATTTTTGTACAAGTCATTCTGAATTGAGAAAGCTGGTTGGATGACCAGTGAAATGTCTTCAAGAAAAATACAGCAAGTCCAGTTGCCTTAACTTAATTTTTACAGATATACCATAAGAGAGATATACCAGAAGTGTGTTACTGGCTGGATCTCAAGATGAAAATACATTATAAAAGCCTTATAAAAAATAATGCATCTACCACATTTAACCCCTTCATCACCAAGGCCTTTTTTTTCATTTTTTATTTACATGTTATAATCCGCATTTTAGACCTGAAAAAACATAAAACCCCCCAAAGATTATATATTTTCTGAAAGCCAACAGAATAAAATGGCGCCATTTGCAAATTTTTGATGTTGCACGATATTAGCGCAACTCCAAACCCCACAATTTAGTGAAAAATGCACTTTAATGCCCTACAGCACAATAAAATACCCATATTGTTGATAAAATATAAAAGAGGAGTTTACAATGAGTAAATAGATACCCAACATGCCCAGGTTAAAAATTGTGTACGTCCATGTAACTGCTACAAAATTCAGTGCCCCAAAAAGTCCATAGTGCAGGTCCGTACAGGTGCGGGTTTCCCGGCTTGGACGCAGACAGGATCCAACATGTCAGCGTACGAGTACGAACACCTGCACGGACGTGCAGGTCGGGTGAGCGTAGGGCAGTGTACGGCCGCGTACTCCCATAGAGAAGGATGGGGGTTGCCTACTAATCACACACAGCACCTGTCCTTCCCGGCAGCTGCCCGATACGGCCGCGCACGCAGCACGGAGCTGTACGTGCCAACCTTTTCTCGTGTGAATGGGCCCTAAGAGTGGTGTTTTATATTTCCTTGGAATTCAGCTCTAATTTGAAAATCAAATATTTACTCTCCAATATTTGCTACAACTGTATAATTACAGTTAGGGATGGTGAAACCTGTTAATTAGAAGCAGATTTTTTATATTCCATTATCAAGGATCTAGAATAATGTTCACAAACTCTTCACAAATCAACATACAAAACACTTCAAGACAACGTGGGATGGGGAGGTAGGAGTTATAGCCTATGTTTGTAATTCACACCTATCCGTGTCTTATCCCTTGCTTCCTTTTTGATTATTTGAGTGTCATATTTCTGAGAGTTTATAAATATCACCTTGACAGTTGGATGTTAAGAATCTGTTAATAAAGAAGTATTTTTTTTATTATGCCTTTACTATTAACTTGCAACAAAAGTTGCAACTAGCTAAGTAAGTAATTAACAAGCTGGTATTCTGCACCATTCTGCACCACCACTTGTGGACTGCACAAGGGATATTGCACAACTTCATGACATGCTTAAAGTGACACTACACTCAGGAGTTAAATCTTAAAAATACATTCAAGGACCTTAACTATTAATAAAAATGTATCTTATTTGTGTATCACTCGGCTGTAGATCCTCCAATCATCTCTGAATTGGTGCTGACAGATTGGAAAGGCGCTTTATTTGTCTCTATTGCTCCGCTATCTAATGCCGCGGTTATTTTTTCTGCATCATTTAATGCTTTCTATTAAATTGTTTCGATCAAACCATTCAAAGGCTTCGTTTTTTACCAGTCATTTGATCTTTACAATCAGTTACATACTTCTTTACATTATAATGTGCAGGGGGAGAATGACGCTGAATGACACAATATATATCCTTCATCTTTCTGATAATAATTGATGGTATTCCAAATTCCAAATTGTAATTTTTTTTTTCACCCAGTATTAGAGAATAATAATTACAAACATTCAGGAGGTCTATTTAAAGTGACACCTAGCTCTGCGTGTCAGTGAGTCATTATCTAAAATAAGTATATGAGGAGTTGCTCATACACATGAGAAGGATTACATAACATAAGTTCAATTAAAGAGGCTCATTGCTCTGATTTTTTTTTAACTTGTGTATGTAAACCCTAACAATGAACGTCTCTTATTTGCACCCTTTTGTTTTGTTAAAGTGACACTAGACTCAGGAGCTAGATCTTAAAAATACATCAAGTACCTTAACTTTACCAAAAATGCATCTTATTTGTGTATCACTCGGCTGTAGATCCTCAAATCATCTCTGAATTGGTGCTGACACTGTCCTTCTTGGAGGCTGAGTGTATGATGTCACATGACTGTGACGTCATGCGCTGAATGAGAGGCGGCCGCCGGCGCATTCTGCGAATGTGCGCTGCCATTTTGGAGTATGCCCTGGTATACACCAAGATGGTGGCACCCAAACATACGAGCGCCACCATCTTGGTGTATAACAAGATACAATTCAACATGGTGGCGCGCATGCGCAGAACCAATATGTCCACGGCTCATTGCCTCCCGGTCCGAAACAGCATAAAAATTTGTTTCCTTTGATGAAACGAATGAAAATGTTTTTAGTTTTCATATGTTTCGTCCGAAACTATTTTTTTTGGCCCTGCACATGTCTACTTACCAGTAATAAACCTCTTGTCCTAGGGTGACAAACCTCACTCACTGTATAATGGAGAAGCACCCTAGGGTACTCTTCTGATATAGACCACCAACGCCTCCTCTTTTCCTGTTATTCAATACATGGGGGACTGTTATGTAGTTCACAGAAGATAGCTGGGAAACTTGATAACAAAAGACAAAGACGGAATTCTGGAAAGATCAAATAGTGTTTTGCAAGTACATGCAGAAATGTATTTAGCCTGAACAAAAATAAAACTTTTTTAACCACCACATCTGAAGACTGGCAATCCGGGACTTAGATATCCTTTAAGATATTCCTTTTCATAATCATAGGACTGTACTATTTGTATAAAAATTTTTTTTTTTAAAAAGGCACCAAGTACGTTTTCCCACACGTTTCTCAAAGACCATTTTCTTGATGACTGTCCATGATTTCAACGCTCTGAAGTATTGTACATTCTGTTCAGGTGTTTTTTTTTTCTTTTTTAGTAATCAATTATTAATGGCTGGGTTGTCACCCAAAGCCCATTCTGACACATGCTTACATTTACTGAACAGCCTTTTCTTCAAATCACAAAGGTAAAATATACTATGTTAGCTTCGGGTACAAGTGCTCTCTGTACCTGCTGTATTTTTCTATAGGGGCTCACTTCAACCCGTGTGTGAAAATTGCAACATATAATTAGATTTTTCTTGGTATGGGTTATGTTATTGAATAATAATAATAAAGCATACATCCCCTACATCACATTATTTATATTTCTGCAAGAAAAATAAGAAGCTGAATAAGAATCAGAACAAAACCATTTAAGAGTGAGACAACATAATAACGTTAAAGGACTCTTAAAGTAGACTTATACCATAAACATAAACTGGGAGTTATTAAAGAGAATGCAGTGTGAGTTTGTATATATCTACTTTCTTTCTTTATTTTGATAAGGATAAAAAAAAAAAAAAACACTGGTACGGTAGGATAGATCATATATGTTGTACACTAGGCATGTAATGGCTCAAAAAAGAAAAGGCTGGCACGTACAGCTCCGTACTGCGTGCAGAGCCGTATCGGGCAACTCCCGGGAAGGACAGGTGCTGCGTGTGATTAGTACGCAGCCCCCGTCCTTCTCTATGGGACTACGCGGCCGTACGCCCCCCTACGCTCACCTCAAGTGCAGGTCCTTGCGGGTGCGTGTTTCCTGGCTCGGACGCAGACGGGATCTATCCTGTCAGCGTACGAGTACGGACACCCGCATCCGCACAGACGTGCAGGGCAGGTGAGTGTAGAGCGTCGTACGGCCGCGTACTCCCATAGAGAAGGACGGGGTCTGCATACTAATCACACCCAGCACCTGTCCTTCCTGGGAGCTGCCCGATACGGCCATGCACACAGCATGGAGCTGAACATGTCGGCCGTTTCTAGTGTGAATGAGGGCTAACAATTGACATAACACACAATAATGAGTGTGAGTTAAGACACTGCACAAATGGAAATGGGCCCTTAGAATTGTTAATTATGTCAAAGCAGCACCCTGAAAAGTTAGCATTTTGTTTTGAAATTCTCTTGATAATTAGAGCACTCCCTGGTATGTGTGGGTGCCTAGGCAGTCCCGTGCCTCAGGGGCGTAGATAAGGTTCCCGTGCTTCCAAACATGATCCCGGCTAAAACAGCTGCGCGTTGTGTACCTTTTTTCTGCGATTGCCGCGCGGATGTCACCCCATTGAAATGAATGGGGCCTCACAGCAATCGCGGCCTGCATTGTGCAGGACCGCACGATCCCGGGATGCGCGTTCCCGGATCGCATAGGCCTGCACCGGGCCTGAGTCCCGAATCAATTGCGTTCCTATGTCAAGTGCCAGTTGCGTTCCTATGTCCAGTGCGTCCTAAGTCCAGTGTCCAAAGTCTCTACTGGAGGGCAGGCTCATAAAGAGAACCTGTCACCTCCGAATGCTATCACACAGGAACTTGTTAACCTGTGTGATAGCAATAAAGTTAAAGTGACATTAAAGTAAAAAAAATGTTTCCCTCCCCCCCCAATGTTAATGTCCTTACCTTTAACTTACCTTTAATGATGTCTCTTAATCTGATCTTCTTTCCTGATGTTTTCATCTGTCCCTCCAGCGCTGCGGCGGGTGTCCGATCCAGCGCTGACTCCTCTGAGCTTGCTGGCACAGCCTGTCCCACGGTGTCTGCATGCGGGTGTATGTGTCCATAGACTTACCTTGTGTCTCTCCTCGCGTCCCGGCCGAAAATGTGAACTGTGCATGCGCCCGCCCCAAGATGCTTTGCGGCTGCCCGAGAATCGCGCTCATATGGTGTCAAACAGCAAAATCGGTATTGCTCGGGGTAAAGGATTGGTTTAGGAATTATATTGCCGGTATGTTTTTTTCAAACCTTTGTGTGTCTGCTACATAAAATCTTATAGGAAGCTGAACCCCCCCCAGGAAAAAAAATTATCTACGGCCCTGCTGTGCCTACAGCCTCATAGCTGTATATATGCAGTGTGAGATGTAAGGCACTGTTGCCTCTGACTGCTAGTCTCAGATTAAATATTCACTGTTGTCCTAGCTCGGGGGGCTCTTACATAAGGAAGAAAAGCCCCGCCTTTACCAAAATGGCCACCTCCATACAGAAACACAGTGCAGAAGAAGGCTTGGTAAGTCACTGGTAAGTGAACAGATCAGCTGTTTCGAAACAACAAGCAATGCTGTGTTGACTATCCCTTTCCCCTCTGCTTTTTTGGGCCACAGCTTGCAGAGTTCAGTTCCTCTTATAGTGTATGTAACCCTAACAGCGAATTCCTCTTATTTGCCCCCCTTTGGTCTGTTAAATATACAATTTAAACCAATTGAATATCTACTACCCGTTACCTGATAACTAATCCTCGTACCTATCCTGTATTGTGTGCACTCTGCATGGTTATCACAAGCAGCCGTGCCCTTGTTATTTCTCTGAAATACAAAACACCTCCCCTTATATTATGAAGAAAGACAGGAGGAGGTGTATTGTAGTCTTAATGTAATGTAATGTAAAGACAAAAGGTTTTTAAGCTCTTTCAAATGCTGATGAAATCACTTACAATGGATGCTGCTTCTTGATGTTTAAAAGATTTACAGGGTTATTCACAAAAGGGTGAAGGGTTTGGAGAAGTCAGGAGAAGTGAACAATCTAGGACAACATCGCTGAACTGGAAAGTGAGCTGAATTGGAGACTTTTTTCTAAATCAGCGATGTTGTCCTAGATTGTTAACTTCTCCTGCCTTCTCCAAACTCTTCCCCCTTGTGTGAATAACACTGTTAGTTTCCTGCAGAATCAGCTGGTCTCCTAAGCATTGCCCATATATTCTGTTTAGGGTGACCAGGGGCTTCCCGAGGCTGGGTGACACCCGGAGAGGTAACCGAGTGTCACCCCGCCGAGACTTCACTGCACATGCGCGGCAGTATTCTGATACCTGTCGGCGGCCATCTTGGTGATGGACGCCGGCAGAGAGAGGAGGGGACAGTCACCCGGGGGGATAAGGTAAGTCGCCGGGTCCCCTCCACTCTCCTGATACTGTCGGGCGTTCGGTCCATGACTGAGCGCCTGACTTTTCAGAGGGGGGTGACATCAAAATGACTGTGAGTAATTTTGGTGTCACTCCTCCAATGGTGTCACACGGGTGCGGGCCGCACGCCCCTTGTGACGCCACTGAGGGTGACTCCTTTCCCTTGCAGGGTCCTAAGGAGCCACCCTTGTGTGTGCTAGTAAGTTGCGTGTCTCCACAAACACACAGGCATAGCAAGGCAAGCCTGCTCCCTACTCCTCCTTTTACCTTATCCAAGCTAGTAGATGGAGACTACACTGTCCCTTGGGATCTTGTACTGGACAGGAAGTTCAGGGAAGCGAAGCTGAGAGAGATGGAGCCGTCATGGAAACATGATGACTGTAAGTGGTTGGGCGAAAATTGAAAGGAATTCTTTGTTGGGCAATGTATATTTGTTTGATCTGGATTCATTTTTGATAAAAACTTCCTGTCCTGGATTAACAATGCTGCTCCTCCATAGATTCAGCAGAGTGAATAGGTGTTGTCACCCATAGCAGGAAGTATGTGGGCTTCTACTCCAGCTGAACATAAAAAAAAAAACCCAATCCAGCCCCCTTATTTCAGGACTGGCACGCTGTATGATCTCATATTTTTGTTCTTGGATTTAGATACACTTGATGTAGAAGAGTGCTTTGGCTTTGTCCTATTTAAATAGGCAATCATTGTATCTGCCGAAGTTATGGCTCGTAGTTGCTACATATAAGATGACAGCTTTAGCCAGTTGTTATATATATAGAGATTGCTTTTTCTTCCACGTATAATGTTTCTGTACAGTATTAGTACAATTACAGCAGAAAATGAAAAAAAAAAACCTGCCAGGGAAGCGGCAATGTTAACAGGTTTTTCTAGTTTAAACAAATTAAAATAGTGAAAAGCCCATAACGTGGACAGTTTACCAACATATAAAATGGAATTGTATGAGTCTAGCCTTTAAAATTTTAAAACCTAACTGCTACATATTTAAAATAAATTTTAAGATACCGTGTAAAGTTAATAATAACCAGATAGCGCAAATATATATTTTTGTTTACAGCAGAGCACTATTTTGCTGTGTGTCCTTTGTTTATAGACAGTTTATTGCCATTAGTTCTAGAAATAAGTGGATTTTGTTTGCTTTTATAGAAGGGGTAATAGAAAAGTTCATGACTCCCGTAGGATTAGGTACTGTTAGGAACCAGGTGATATTTTACTTTCCCCTTAGACTGAACGCGCTTTTCCACCATTGTGCCTATAGATGTAACCTGGCCATGTTTTATCTTGAGCCTTCATGTAAAACAAGCCACGGAAAAATGAAGAAGTCACTGGCACTCCAAAGTTCCACAGATCAAGTAGTTGACTCGGACCTCATCTTTCTGCCCCACATCCAATCTCTATCCAAGTCCTGCTGCCTTCACCATCATAACATCTCCAAAATAACCCCCTTCCTCGCCAATGAAACCGCAAAGCTACTCATCCACTCACTTGTTATTTCTCGTCATGACTATTGTAACTCCCTCCCCATTGGCCGACCTCTACACAGGTTATCATGAATGCAGCTGCTAGACTCCTCCACCTAACCAACCGCTCAGAGTATGCAACCCCCCTCTGCCACTCCCTGCACTGGCTTCCATCCCCCACCCCCCTCTGCCAATCCCTCCACTGGCTTCCAATAGCCCAAAGGATAAAATTCAGAATATTAACAACCACTTACAAAGCCATCCACGACTCTGCCCCTGGCTATATCTCCAACCAGCTCTCGCAAGCCGAGCTGCCGAGGAGAAAATTACATGACACACTGCTCACAAAGGCAGCACGCCGCTGCTTCGCGTGCAGTGTGTCACAGCCTTTAAGCAAATTAAAAAAATAAGAAGAAGGCATACAGATCTTGAACTACATGGGCAAACACTATCAGAATACTATAGAGCTCGACTTGATGTTTGGAACTTTGGAGTGCCGGTGATTTCTTCATTTTTTCATGGATTGATGGGCGGTGCTACCCGCTTTCACTGTCACTGTTGCACCCACCCATAGTTGTTTGGAATGTTACCCAATCAATTGTGCGATGGGATATGGATGTGATTCATGTAAAACAATTCTTCATATATTTCCAATGCACACCATATCAGAATAGACTTGAGGTTTTGTAGGGGCTGCAACAACTGCCATCTGGTATCTGCAATGCTTCAAAACCATATGGAACTGCATATTTTATCTTGAACCTTCATGTTGAACAACTGCTTCATACATTTCCATTGCACACCATACCAGAATATTATTTATTTATAACTGATATTTATATAACGTTGACAATTTATGCAGCGCTTTGCACATTCACATTAGTCCCTGCCCTCAAGGAGCTTACAATCTAAGATCCCTGTTTCACATGCATACATACAAGCACAGTTTAGACAGGAGCCAATTAACCTTACAGCATGTCTTTAGAGTGTAGGAGGAAACTGGAGTACCCGGAGAAAACCCACGCAAGCACAGAGAGAACATGCAAACTCCTTGGAGATAGTGTCCTGACCGAAAACCCCAGTGCGGCAAGGCAGAAGTGCCAACCTCAACGTCACTGTACTGCCCACAGAATAGACTTGAAGTTTTGAGGGGTCTGCAAAAACTGCCATCTGATATCTGAGATGTTTCGAAACCATATAGAACCCCACGTTCCTGATAAAGTGGCCCTGCACAGCTCCGAAAACGTTGCACATACTGGAACCTGATGTGATCCTCTTAATATATATGTGGACTTTGTACCAAAAAAGCAAGGTGTGCTGGCCACATATTTCTTCTATGTGACAGAAGGAACATGTCTTAACTGAATACAGTAAACCCATTTATTATGCTTGGTGACATATAAGGCTTAGAAATTTGTTAGATCTGCTTTGAACCAACGCCAGTTTTTGGTGGACAAAGAACTATGGATGAAAGAGAAAGTATCACATTTTCTGGAAACTCAGGGGCCAGCTATATCAAGAATAGTAAATATAATGCACAAGGTTAAAAATATAGTATTAATACCTTGTTCTAAATAGTCTACCATGACAAGCATTCCTCCCTGTTCATTTACCATCTTATATAAAGGATGATATAAAGATTCATGGTACAGGTGTGATTAGGTTAAGAGCCTGACAATGTGTTACCTTTCAATATGAGTCATATGTTATATTCCCTCTAGGAATGCACCTTTCCATCAGTGTGCCAATAGATTTATAAAATGTTTTATCTTGAGATTCCATGTGAAAGACAGAATATCTTTCTATGGTCCCGACTGTAAGTAAATACGGTATACCGACCCAAATGTGTCTTTTTTTTTTAGACCAACACCATTTCTTAGTGGACAATCTCCACCAAAACTCCTTATGGGTGTTTTTTTGTCAGCTATCAAAAGTTTGAAGACCTGTAGCTAAAAGAAGAAGTATTACATTTTAAGAAAGCCGTAAGGGCAACTGAACCTTCAAAAATCAATATTGTAACAAGCCTAGCACACCTTTTAAATCTGTAAAATAACTGTTATTGTTGGTTGACAAAGGTAAATGAGATTTGGCACATGGATGATGTTTTGCCAGCTCAATGCTGATTGACCACGAGGCTGGATTCCTGTTGGCCAGGAAGCTGGCTCCATACTGTTTGGCTGGCTTAATGCTGATTGGCTGGGAAGCCCAAATACTCGGTATTGGCACCAATACTTATACTGTCGCTATTGGTGCACCCCTAGTTATAAACACACAATGTCATTCAACCTACTGGGCATGGAGAATCAAAGACACCTTTCACTGGGGGCTTGTCATCAGCCTGCCCTGGAGAATAGTGATATAGAGAAAGGCGTTTGGGCATTTGGCTAGAGAAAACTATGTGTTATATAGTACAGTATAACATGATGGGATTCACACACATGTTCTAACGGGGCAACCCATATATGTTATTCTTGCCGAACATACTGGATATATTTATGCTTGCTTGTGGCTGGTTTCTGCTTGCTTAACACTGACAGTTAAGCAGTGTGGGCTGCATGTTAACAGTTCATTTCACAAATGAGTCCCCAGGTAGCATGATGTTTTTTTTTTCGTTTTTTTTTAATGTGATGATTAACAACATTCTAGTACGTTTATGGCACAATGGAGATGAGAGCTACTTAGCGCAATTATTAATAGTACATATTGTGGAGCGAATTGTGTTCCCAATTTTCAACGGTTGACTTCAAAACCTTTAATTAAATTAGGAGTGTTGGATTGAGATAACACAGTCTAGGATGGTTTTCTGCCATGTGGGGTTTTATCACACGTCTGAAAACTGTTTTTTAGTATACGGTCCTGGCAGTTTTGAGCCGGCTGTTCTGGGAGTCGGTTTCATTTTTTTGTTTGCAAAATTACATCGGAGACTCACTGCGCCGGTGGAGCGGAAGTTTGCTCCAAGATATTCTGCTATCATAGAAAAGCCAAGATATAATGTGGTTTCATTACAGGCTCTGAAGTGTAGTTCTCTTGACAATGATTAAGGCAAGTAATCATAAAGACAACAATTTTATTTGAGCAAGAAACTATTCTGCTCCATGTGTGATTAAGGGGAAGGGACAGAGGTTCATAGGGTTTCAGTCATCTGAAGGGCAGATAGGCAAATGATACAAAAGTGCAATTAATGCTTAACCCCCCGCTTGAAATAAACACTTATGAATGTAATTTTGCCTTTATTTTTTTGAAATTCATCACATATGTTTTTAAATGTAACTTGTATAAGTAGTTATGTTTACTTGGCATTGGCTTCATGTAATTCTCTATACAGCAGCATTCAGATTGGGAAAGGAAGGGACAGCAGTAGGGGCCAAACAGGTATGCTGCCTGCACATGTGCTGACAAGAAATTAGCTGACAGGAGGATAGAGCAGAGGAATTGACTCGGCAGATTGCAGCTTCTCCTTCACTGACCAATCACAAGCTAGGGGGTGACAGGTGGCCTATAGTAGCTGTATTGCTTAACCCGTTCCCAACATGTAATGTAACTATTACGTCAGCGGTGGTGCCTTAAATTAATCAAACTCTGTTAAAGCTGTTAACTTACCTTTATCTTTTCTCTGCAGGCTTCTGGCTTTCCTGTAGAAGGATTCATATGGCTGTAGAGCCACTTGATCACTGTGAATGTGCACCCCACCTCTGCTATGTTTTCCGGGTACACCTGTCCCTTCAGGACCTCCTTGGGAGGTTTCAAGATTGGGAGCAGTGGGAGTTCTGAAAACATCTGTTTGCTGATCTTCTCTGGGTAGTATGAACCTGGAAGTGCTCAGTTATGAGCACTTCCAGGTTCATTGCTGTCAAACCCTGGCTGTTCTGGCTGGGGAAGAAGCTAGAGTACATTTTGTGCTTGATCAGCCTGTGTGCAGAGTTGACATTAGGGGTCTAAGACAACTTGTCACCTGCACTCTGCTATCACATAGGGTGCTACTAAGCTGTATGTGTCTCCCCACACACACATGCACAGACACCTCCTCCTTACTCCTCCCTTCTCCACGCTAGAGGATGGACGGTTGCTGGAGACTATTCTGCCCCTTTTGACCTTGTACTTCACAGAAAGTTCACGGTTGCTGAGACGAGAGAGTTGGAGCTGTTCAGAGACATGATGACAGTAAGAACTTGGAAAAAATGTAAAGACAAACTTTTCTGAGCAATGCATATTTGTTTGATCCGGGGTTCATTTTGAAAAAAAAAGTCTGAGAGTTTAATACTACTTTAAAAGGTTCAAGCCTACAAGAAAGTGCGGCAGCACAATCTGATTAATGTAGCAAGCAAAGATAACTTATTAACAATTAGGGATGCACCGATACCAGTTCAGATACCAATGCCGATATTTGGCATTTTCATGAGAACTACCAGGGTTGCAGCGGTTGCAGCTGGGCCCTGGCTCTGGCGCTCCACCACTTTCCTGAAATCATTAGTCTGTTTTGTTTTAGAAAAACTGAAACATGACAATAAACATAAATGTATCAGTACTTGGATCTGTGAGGACTTGGGCAAGTATCAGTACTTGTACTTGTAAAAATGGTATCGGTGCATCGCTAATATATATTTATAAAAACAAATCATACATTAAAACAGAGATTTACAAATCCCAGGAGCTCCGTGTGCTCCTTACAAATGACAGCTGCCTCTAACTTTTGAACTTTTCTCTAGTCTAGTCTTGGAGCTGGAAAAGTATCTGTACTTGTACCGAGTATCGAGTATGGTACTTGGTATCGGTGCATCCCTATTATCAATGAATTCATTTGTTCCTCCATTTACCCTGTAATGCTTGAAAAACACGAGGATAAAATAAGGAACTGACAGTTGAAGGGTTAACATTGCACCGCAATCCCATTATCATGTATAATAGCAACGTTCAACAGCTTTTTCCCTTTCATCTCCTCATGCTTTTTAACTTACGTTCAAAAATAGTATTTTCTTATTTTGCTCAATGTTCCAAAAGAAATTGTGCTAATATGCACTATGGTAACTGAAATTGCCTCGGAAGAAGGTTTTAAAGTCGGATTATTATTATTATTTTTTTTCCAGTCTTTAAATTTAGACGGCTTGTCGCAATATGCAGATGTAATAAAAGACTTTGACATCAACAAATTAAAAAGGGAAGTTATAGCATTATGATCTTAGACATGTTTTTTCTTTTACATTTCCTGAAGATCCTAAAATAACAGGGACCGTAATATACAGGGGTACAGGAACTAATAAAAATGTGATCACACAGGGACCTATACATGCATTAGTTTTATATTTTCTGGCTTTTTTGTCCTTTATTTTCAGCTGATGATCCTGCCAGTAATGCAAATCCTGTCCTAGAGTGGCAACACTTACTCAGTGTATTATATCTATGAAGTAGCAGCATTGTTGCTCTAGTATAGGACGTGTACTAAGGCTACAGAACACCTATCCCATCGCAACACGGGGTGGAAGTGTTCTGTAGATGTAATAAAATTTCTGATAACATTGTTTGAGATGGGACTGCAGAGTCCAGAGTACAGGACAGCAATGGGTTTTTGGAAGCATCAACAAGTATTTTTTAGCAGCTATAAAAAGTTATAACACAACACATATTTTACAGGCCAAAGTGAAGTAAATAAGAGAAGTTAATTGTTAGGGTTTACATACAGTTTAAGAATACTTGCCCAATGCATGGTCCTTGTGGTGCCTGCAAGCATCTGTGATGATCTCCAGATCATTCCCAGTAGGACTCATGGACACCAAGGCTGCACACGGGCCTTGATTTCTGTCCAAACTAGAAATAAGCCCTGCCCCCTTCCTTATTAAAACAAAATATTCTATAAGGCTAAAATAGCTTATTAAATTTCCCTCCAGCGCTAGTGCCGGTCTCTTATCCAGCGCTGACTGCTGTGTCTTCTGTGTCCCACAGTGTCTGTCTGCGTGCACGCTGCCGGGCTGTAAAGATCTTTATATACTGTAAAGATCTGCCATACAGCAGGCATATAGGAAGTACCGGCATTGTATCAGGAGATACAGAGTCCAGCTTCAAAACTCCAGTTTTGAGGAACATCTGTATTTTCTTCCAACATTCACTCTATATATTGTAGATACTTTACAATGATAAAGATAGGCCTGGAGCTATGGAATTAAAGGGAATAAGTGTAAGGCCTACATGACAAGAGTGGGAAGGGGAACTAGAGTAGGAAAGGTTTAAAGAGAAGTTGGAAAAGGGGGTCAGGGGAAGGTGACTTACCGGATTGGAGGATAGTGGTCTTCCAGGAGGGGCTTCGGAGGGGAGACAGGAAGGAGGCGTCTCGGGAGTCCAGTTGGCGACTGGCAGAAGAGTGAGACGAATTTCCCACCCGCTCGCCATTGGTGTGGTTTTTTGTGGTTGTGGTATGGTTTGTCACAGCTGTGGTTTGGCGGTTTGGGATCCTAGAAAGCATTGGTCTGTGGTTGGATACCTTGATGGGGGACCCATCCAGGGTGTGGATGTCAAGATAAAATGGTTATGGCCGGGTAATATGGACCAATGTTGGTCTGCGGGCAATTTTATTACGTCCCCGAGGTGGTGCATGGTGGCTGGGGGCATTCAGGTATAAAAGTGCCCTCAGATACTGGTCTGTATATAGATAGAGTTATAGTGCCTTCAAGGATCTTGAAACCAAACAATTTTGTGTATAGTACGGTTACTGGTTGTTGTTATTCATAAAAGTTTGTAATAAAGGCTACTGTGGCCATTTAAACTCCACCTGTTGTGTAGCGTATTACTTAGTTAAGGTTGAGGATTGGATTTATGATAGAGGTGTTTAATGAAAGGGACCTCTGAGCTACCTTAGTCATGTAGTTGTGGGCATCCCTAGGCTTCTAGTTGCCTGAGGCCAGGGTGGATATGGGGTCAATGGCTAAAATTATTCTTGGTGCATGTTCTTGTGGGGAAGTTCATGATGCACATTTGGGAGGGTGTCTCTTAGCAACCTGGAATGCTCCAGCTGGAGAGGGAGCGGCAGGTGACCCAATGAGATGCTGCCAGAGGCCTCATCATAAGGATGGTCCTGCTTGTAGTGCCGAATTTTCTCTCTACCCATGTTGAAGAGTGCAGATGTGAGGGAGTATAAAGAGTATAAGAAAGCCCAAGCCAGATGATCCTTCTAGTTTTGCTTCCAGCTAGAACAGAACTACATCCCTGTGCTGCCATCTAGTTCAGCTTCTCTTGAGAACCCTATACTATTTCTTTAAATTTGAAAGATGAAACCCGATTGGTTACTGTGGACAACAGTTCCCCTTTAACATCAATCCCCTTTTCTCTAAAGTTCATAAATCTGAGCCCCTGTCTGGACGATTAACTATAACAGAACTCACGAAAGAACGTGCCTTTGCACTGCACTCCATAAAATAACCCCCGTGTTGTCACATCACATCAGATATTTCTGTGAAGGATTTTTTTTCTTTCTCTTCTCGTTTTAATGACATTGTGGTTTCCCCCTGCCGCGCAAACCCATTGTAGATAACAGGGAAATATACATTTCCTGACATTACACCTTCACGTCTTTCAAACCCATTGAGATTTGCCAAGTGACAAGCAGTGAAATTCAAATAACCTGCTAATTTGGAATCTATTAATTATTAGTCTGGATCTGTAAGACACAAACCACCTACCGCACTTCCTCCGCCGTATTAATAGCTATTTAAGTTTTCACAATGCTCTTTTGTGCATAGATCCTGAGAGCATAAATTAAACCCAGGGAACATTGTGAATCAATTTCAGAAGTCAAAGTGCACCTAGCGAGAGAATTTCCTATCTGCTTTTTTTTTGCATTTTTTTCAGCATCTAGGGTGCTGTTCTACTTTTAAGCTGCTGCTAATTTAAATCATCCCAATTTGTAGCTTATTGTTCTTCTCAGCCTCCCCACCATTCCCCGCTCTCTTATTCTCTCCTTCTCATCAGCACTCAACACTTTGAAGATACAGCTATAGCAATTTATCATCCTGCAATGGGGGGTCTCCCCTGATGGAGCATCAAGATTGGCATCGAAGCTGAACCATAATTACACATTTATTGAAGAAAAAAAATACATCCTTTTTATTTAGAACCCTTTCACCCCTATGAGTTCTAAAATGTACATGTTTTATGTTTTTTAATATGCATCTAATACACATTAATGGGTTTTGGATGTGTTGCATTGAGTCTTTATTACCACCGGGCCAAAAGTTCATAACAAGGAACATTTCTTGATATTCCTCTACTGAATGAGTGGAAAACCTCTACATTATAGTGTAAGTTTAGCTACCGGGGCTGTCCCTATAATGAGGTGGTTGCCTCAAGTGGCATCTCACTGGGTCATGTGGGGGGTGAGGCAGGTGTGCTTTCCGCCCCCTTTTCCAACCAGAGCGTCTCCAATTTCTAAGAGATCGTAGCAACCAGGGACACTTTTTCCAGCATCCTGCCCAGCTCACTGATGTTACTGGTTGCCAGGAGCTGAGGGAGACACTCTGGCTGGCTTCTCGCCCAGCTCCTGGCAACCAGTGATGTCAGTGAGCTGGACAGGATGCTGAAAAGAGGTACTGTGCAGCACCCCCCAGACCAAGCAGCACCGTAGCCAACCCCCTGACCATGCAGCGACTGCGACACCTCCAATTGCCCGTACTGTGCAGTGCAAGCAGCACAACCCCCTGACTGTGCAGCGCCAACTTCCATCACAGTGTAGGGGCGTCCCTGATTATACCACCTATCTTGACCTGTTCCACACAGTATTCACAGACCTTGGTTTTGACCTTGTTTCTGACACATACTTTGGAGCCTTGGTGCTGTGTTTGGTAAAAGAGCCCGAAGACCTTCCCAGGAGTCTACACTGTGTTTTGGCCATTAATTAGTTTGGCAAGAAGTACATGAATGGGTCTATGTGCCAATATTTCACCCAACTTTTACACAACTTTACCCAAGAGTCAAACCTTTTCACCCAAGATCCAAACATCTCCATGCACTTGTTCAACCTGACTAACTATGTAACTATGTACTGTAACTGCCATTAGTTTCAAAACTAGCCTATTTTTCCCCCTAAAATTGTACTTTTTATCAGTTTAAACATTTGATATGTTTTCTATTTTCTATTGTGAATAAAATATGGGTTTATGAGATTTGCAAATCATTGCCTTCTATTTTTATGTAGATTTTACACAGCGTCCCAACTTTTTTACAATTGGGGTTGCATCTACCGATTAAATGTTGGGTGAAAAACATGAATCTTCAGTGAAACTTGTGAAAATCTTAGATAAAAACATTGATAAAAAGATCACGTAGTTACAGTAAGGGCATGGGCTTTGGATTAGCTGTTAAAAAATAAAACAGGAGCTAGGGCATGTAATCATTGTAGGTACCATTGGGAGGAGACTGAAGATGAAGAGGACCTTGCCATGTGACCAGCCTGAAGACGCCTGAAAAAAGTAAGTAACAAAACTAAAAACCATATTAAAAACCTTCGAAGAAAAAATCTATACTCCGGGGGTTGGCAAACTCTTGTCCTCCAGCTGTGATATATCTACAAATCCCATTATGCATCTGCCTCCGGCAGTCATGCGTCTGGCTGTCAGAATCTTGCAATGCCTAACAGGATTTGAAAAATGTCGCAATTGATAAAAAATGAGCATTATTTAAGGCTAAACAACCATCTCCTGCTCCTAGTACCAAGCTTTCCATTGGCTAAAACAAAAACCTGAAAAAAACGTGCAACTAAAAACTCTCCAAAATATCCTGTAAATACTCATGTTCAAGTGTGAATAGAAACCCCAAAACCAAAAAAAATTATATATTGCAACTTGAAGTGATTTTTAAGTCAAAGGGTTTTTGGCTAAATGCTGATGAAATCACTTACAATGGATGCTGCTCCTTGATGCTTCCATGTTTTACTTTCCTGCAGAATCAGCTGGTCCGCTGAGCACTGGTCCTGACTTCCTGTTTTACAGTGGCTCTTTTCCCTTGCAGGGTCCTATGGAGCCCCCCTTGTGTGTGCTAGTAAGATGAGTGTGTCTCCACCAACACACAGATCGTTGAAGAAGGCCACCAGCACACCGAAGCCATAATTACAGCAGTTTAAGTATTCACTTATGGAAGAATGCTGTCCTGCATATGCAAGCGCTTTCGGGGCCATGCAGGGTCCCCTTCACAAGGCTCAGAGATGGCAGTGTGAGAATAAAAAGCCAACATCTTTATAGACATAGCAAAGGTGAAGTGCATTGCAGTGGTGGCTGTATTAGTTTTCTTTCTATTTTTTTTTCTTTACTTTCCTCTGGTGATTCGGCAAGCACCAAACTTCCCAGCGCTCACTGATTCCTTGTATCTATGGAGGAGCAATGGAGCCAACCTTGGACAACAGCCTTGACAACCTATGCAGAGTGTAGCTTAAGATGGACTAGAAGATTTAGATGGACTTCACATAAGTGACTAATAGATTACATCTGAACTCCAGCTAACACTTTTTGAGCAGTTACAGGAACATTTTACTTTTTCTTTTGGGATAAAGGTTCTACATAAATGAATAAAGAGCAACCAGTGTTTAAAGGTTTGCCTCAACCCTCTAGCTGACACTTTTTCTGGCCAGCTTGGCCTGTTAAAGTTGAGTTGAGGAATAAAAGACTTTTACTTGTGTTATTGCAAATGACAGACCGCATCAAGCATGTAATTTTTTTATTTTGCCCATTGCTGCACTTTAAGTCACTTTAAGCTATTCAATTGCTTTCGGTAATAACATTTTATGAAATTACAGAATGGATTTTAGTCATTACACTGGATTTGGTAGTTTTTGCTTTTTTATGGGAACTTTAAAAGGCTGAAAATTCTATAAACAGAAAAGATAAAATGGACAAAAATTAAATTTATTACTGTTAGCAAAGGCAGCTGTTTTAGAAACATATTAATCACATCGGTCAGCAGACAGCATAGTTTTAATGTAGAATTATCACACATAGGTAATTATATTAGTAAGAGCACAAATTCAGCAGTCTGAGTTGATTGCCTTTTCCGGGAAGTAGGAGTCAATTAAACAAATGCAGACCTGTAAAAAAAAAAAAGACTTAAAGTGACATTAAAGTCACATCCCCCCTCCCATGCCGCTTTAAGGACTTACCCTAAATGATGTCTCTTGATCCAATCATCCTTTCCTTTCCATTAGTTTTCAGGATTCCCTCAAGTGCTGGTGCAAGTCTCTGATCCAGCGCAGACTCCTCGGGTCCCGCAGTGTCTGTCCGCGTGCAGGCTGCCAGCTGTGTGCATTGACTTACACTGTGTCTCTCCTCATCTCCCGGACGAAGATCTTTACTGCGCATGCCCCATCATCCTTCGCGGCCACTTCAGATCTTCGGACGGGAGCAAGCGGCGGAGACACAGGTAAGTTTTTACCTATTTGGTAACTTTTTAAAAAGATTTAAAATGTTTTTTTCATAAATTTTCTGCTTGCTAGCAATAGATATATGCAAAAAAATGAAGGTTCAATTGTACTTTAAGGTGGACTTAGCACCAAATATATTTTTTTAATATGAAGCTCATTCATGCCACATAATATGTAAATGTACCACTTCTAAGTATGTATTACCTCCTTCAGAGATTATAATACTCCCTCTGACAAAGCCTTTATCTTGTTTCCTTTGCAAAAAGGATGGCACCATCTTTGTTCAGGCATCCTCCAGAGTCACCATCTACTTCCTGGAGTGAGCTGCCAGCTCAGAGATGATACAATCATGTCAATTCTGGTGTGTTCTTGGCTGTGTTTACAAATGTCAGTCCCTGCCACACTTGTTGGAACTGCCAGGGTTGCAGCGGTTGCATGTGCAACTGGGCCCTGGTGTTCTGCCACTCGTAAGGGGTGCCAAAAGGAAGAAGAGGTCCCACCCTGGTAACCACGCTGACATTGTCTCCTGGGACTACCGCTCCCATCATGCAGCAGGCCAATGCCCTGCAGCTCCCTACTGTCGTGGTTGATACTCATACCACCGCTTTCTTTTTTGATGGGGGGGCCCCTTCATGGTTTCTTGTACCGGGGCCGTGAGGTTTCTAGTTACACCTCTGGCCCCTGCTGCAGACCCTCACCTAAAGCTTCAATGGGCAGGCTGATATCTGGGGGAGACGAGACTAAGGAAATGCTGCTATCTGCAGCAGATTGATGATATCATCTCAGCCCAGAAAAAGCCTTTGACTAGAGCTCAAGAACTGCTACTGAAAGGTTCTCTCAGGGAAATCAAGCACACAGCCATGGCTGAAGAGCTGTGCGCATGGCTGGCAGGAAGTTATGTTGGCTCATGTGTCTGTATGTAAGTTTGTGTTTGCTCATGCGTGTGTGCATGAGTGAGAATGAGCATGCAGGTGCATACTGCCCTTGGCGCACAGTGTCCTATTTAAACGTGGGCTCCACTATGGAGAGTTGCTGAGTGGTCGTCAGCTTCTGTTACCTTGGACCTGACTTGTTTATTGCCTTCCGTTGCTTTGACCCGCCTTACCTGACTCTGTCTTGATCCCTGGCTTGTACCCTGACATCGCTCTCTGCCTATTGCCTTTGTACCTCTGCTGCTCGACTGTGCCTGACCGCGGCTTGTACCCCAACATTGCTCCTTGCCTACTGCATTTTTACCTCTGTTGCCCAGCTAGGTCTGACCCCGGCTTGTGTTCTGACCTTGTTGCCTGTCTTACGCCCCAGTATGCTGGCTGCCCAGCTGTTGCTGATCCTGACCTCCAATACTCTCCAGTTTCCAGGCGGCCTGCTACACCTAACTGCATCCAGACCAGCTATAGGCACCCGTGCCACTCCGTGTCCTGCATACTTTGTTCCAACTCCAACGGGTGCTGGACAAAACGTGTAAAGGAAGCCCTCACATGACAGCCATCACCAGATATGTGACAGGTCCATTTAAAGCTTTCACATAATGGAAGCAAACCATCTGAGAAAGCAAAAATGGGCCAATGCTGTTCTTAAAAAAGGTCAGTTTAATGCGGGTTTTCCACTTTCTACTTGATGAGAAAATGGGAGACATATTATCTGTATACTGTGGACGAAGAGTGAAAATACCTAAAGCAGGATCTGCATTGGTTAAAAAACAACTGGGTCAATTTAAAGTTAATTTGTACATTCACAATTCAAAGTTGCTTAATTCCACCTTCACCACTCATGGACACCCTTCCTGCCACCCTGCTTCCAGAGCCTGTGTAAGCTATATGCCGCATCCCCATAATAACACCCCTCAGGATTAGTAAACTAGTCATTTAAGAAACCAGCAATACATCATGAAAATTAGAAAGAGTCACATACTCAGAGATTCCAAGTATTTCACTTGACTATGATAGGCCAACAGGGTGATAGGAGCAGGTTGGGAAACTAATATGTTTGTATGAACTGTGAATAGGGCAATGTTTTAGGCCCCATCCACACCAGATCTGTTGGCGTTTTTCAACGGATGTCATTGCAAGGACATCTGAAAATGAATGGGTGTGAATGGGAACAGTTTGCACCAGTCTGTTACACTGTGCTGCCCTCCATGAAAAAAAAGTAGATCAAGCTTTACTTTTTTCTCAGAACAATGCAATGCAACGGACTGGTGTGAACTGCTAACGCGTGTCAATGCAAGGCAGAACCAGTCAATGATATCGCTTAGTGTAAAGATGAAACCAACTCCCCCCCCCACCCCCCCAAAAAACATGCTATGTAAGTCACTGCAACGTTGCAACGCAAATGCAACGTTTTTGGTTCCAATTTTGGTTTGACTGCAATGCCGCCCTCACTTCACCTTTTGCCAGTAATGTGCAAAATACAGTTTAACTTAAAAGAGAGAATTTGAAGCAGATGTTAAATTTGATTTTATCAGATGTTATTTCCTGTAACTTAACTATTCTTTGTGCTCTGTGTGTTCTTTTTTTTAGCTATGTGTCTCTGGCACACACACCCCAGGGCTAAGACAGATGGCTCTGTATAAGAATATTACATTCAATCTTTTCCCTGTGGCATCCCTGTAGGCAACCAGGTCTACAGCCTCCATGAACTGGAGCAGCGATATGCACAATCAGTCTCACCCTGAAATAGTGAAGGAACCTTGTCTGGTTAAGGAGTGTGAGCAGCCCCTCAGTCTTGTGCTGTTGGTATGCTTACCTCCATCCTAGCAAGTTCAGAACTGCAGAGGCCTTGGTGTGCCCACAAACTCCACACTTATAGTCACGCTATATGAACAAACGCTAATGCTCACCTGACCATATGACCAGATGTTTATTTGACATTCCATTAGAAAACCACGGACATGATTATGCTGACCCCACCTATAAGAGCCTTCACTCTTCTGAAAGTCTTTCCACAAGATTTTGGAATGTGTCTGTGGTAATTTGTGCTTAATCAGCCAAAAGAGCCTTTATGAGGTTAGGTACTAATGTCGGAGGAGAAGGCCTGGCTCACAATCATTATTCCATTTTAGTATGCGATGCAAGCATAAAAATGCTCTAACTTCTCGTATGGATGAGCATTATTGTGATAGCCCTAATCCCAATGCATTACACCCATCAAATGTATCAAAGTATTTTAGGGATGTACATGGGGGAAATATGTCCTCATTTAAGTTCCATGGTATAGAAAGAATAGTAAAACATGACAGAGGCATTAGTCTACATCGTAAATTGTTAGAGAGGGAAACATGGTGGATTTTTTAATTAAGCATCCGGATCCCCCAAGGTCTCAATTACCGCTGGGACATTTTTTCTGATTCCTTCCTGCTTTGGAGATTTATGCATTGGCATATGTCTCTTCTGTTTTATTGCAGGGATAGATGTATCTAAAGTTACATCCATATATGATGCCATACATTTATGTTGAAATTCTGACATATATGATGTCATACGTTTGCCATGCATGTGTTGAAATCTTGCTTTATATGATATGAGTTGTGCTGAAATCCTGCTGTACATGATGTTTGTGTTGTGTTGAGATCCTGTTTGTTTTACCTGTGTCACTTTTAAGTGTCCTGTATCTTGAGAGATTTAACCCCCTCTGCTTTAAACTGGGGCATGATGGATTTACTTAACTTAAGTTATCTTTGGTTTAGCATTAAAGGGGTCAATTCACCAGGTATATGCTCACACATGCAGGAGGGTTTTGTCAGTGGGTGTTTCCTTAAGTATTTGTATTTATTGCTCTTATTTTTGTGATTTTATTGCTATGATTAAGGTCCCTTGAGGGACTGAAACTAGTAAGCACCCTTTGTAACTGCTTTTATGTACCTTGTCCCCATGGGGACAAGAAGCTCTTCCCCACAAGCCCTGGTGCATTGGTTGTGGGGGTGCAGGCAGATGGGGCTTATTCACATCAGGGTACCCCTTTAACCTCATAAAATTCCTGACATAATCATACCGCCAGGGAGGTTAATAAAGGGGCACCCCGATGTGCCCCCCCCCCTTGTGAATGAGTAAGGGGTTCAATATTCAATGCAATAAATAGCTAAAATCAATTAATAGCAAAAAATAAAATAAAAAGTCCAGACTTTTAGAAAAAAATCCTTTAATTGAAAAAAAAAACACAACAAAGGATTTTGACAAGTCCTGTATTTAAAGAAACAAACAAACAAACCCAAAAATGGATCCACCGACGTAATCCTAAGGTCAATCATGATGTCCAGCGTTGTCCACGATGATGACGACTCGGCAAAAAAAAAAATTAAAAGTAATTTTTAAAAAACTGCACCCCGACCCGACCACACACGGCGAACTCCCGGTGCAGAATGAAGAATCTGACTGATGCTGGCAAAATATAAACAATTGGGTGGAGCAAGCTCCACCTAACTGTTTACTTTTGAAAGAAGAAAAAGAAAAGAAGAAAAATATATTAAACATTTAAGAGAAAAAAAATCTTTATAAAGGCTGGAAAAATGATATATCTGAAACGTTCTTTATCAACCAAAATAAAATAAAAAATGAAAATAGACTCAAACGCTAATGAAGTCACGCAAGATAGAAGTAGAAAATTAATATAAATGGATAAAATGATCACCTTGGAGTGACCTATTATTCATTATTGTTCAACTATCAATAAATATGACAAGACACCAATCACCAGATCTCTATAAATATCACAAATAGGGACAATAAATGTCTCATATCCATCAGATTTTTCAACATATTGTTGCCATACCATACTTTCTATATCATCAATTGGTTGGTGTCAGAGACAGTTCTAGGTATAGACCAAAGACTATCAGAATTACTCTCTATATTTTATCATATAGATAGTCTAGATATTTCCAAATATTTATCTTGTGATCACAAGCTTTGATAACACTCCAGAACAGAGGATGAAGTTGTTTACTGACAAATATCCTCACTGTTGTATTCCGGACTTTCAGATGAAACACATAAGTTCTCAGGTTTAGTTCCCTAATGTGTTCTGGATTATGGATGAGCACAGCTTTGGACCGAACCTTGTCCCAACCTGAGCTCCTCTGAACCCTCTCTAAAGTATAGGAAATGAATGTCCAGAAAGTTCAACCAATACACTCACTTTAATTAATTTAAAGGAGAACTATGGAGTTAAGTATTTTCCTCATACTTCTCCTTAGGGTAACGGGAGGATACAAACTAGCGTCCTCCCGTCACCCTAGGCTCAGTATACCGCGAGCTGTAGCTCGCGGTATACTGAGACGCCGCAGCTGAAGCGGATCCCGACAATTGTGCCGGGATCCGCCCAGCTGCGTGAGTGACAGCTGGCTCTGCCTATCTAGAGGCAGAGCCAGCTGTACCCGCCCCCTCCCCCATCAGCGCTGGCAGATCGGAGCGGGGAGGGGGGAATCCAGCCCCTCCCCTGTCACGGCAGAGAGCCGTGACAGGATCGAGAGGTGAGCGAACCCAGGTATCTGTGCGCTCACCTCCCGATCTACTGAGCCGACCTGTGACAGTCTCATTGTCACAGGTCGGCTAGAACTATGAGGTGAGTGAAAAACACTCACCTCATAGTTCTCCTTTAAGGTGCAACCTTCATGCATTTCACTAAAAACACTTGAACTCAATCATTTGGAGTGAGTCCACATACTTTGGAGTGAGTGTGATGATCAGTGTCTACAACTTCTGGCCATATAGTTTGGTTAATGATGAGCGTATAGGCACCTTGTACAGGGATTCTCACTGGACCAGCCCATCAGTCAGCCTAGGTGAAGGAGCCTATTCTTTATTGAACTAGTCAAATGTTCCTTTAGACCTTTGTCACTTATCAGCTTGATCCCATTTACATGGATTCTCCTGTCCCTATCCTGCATGAGCTACCTGCCCCTCAATTGCTGACCACTAGTCAAAAGATGAGTGAGACCTAATGGGATTCTTGTCTTTATTGACTGACACAGAATGATGAAAGGTACTAATGCTTTAATGTGAGAAAATCCTAAGAAAAAGGGGAGTGTGAGGCAAATCATTGGCACCACACCCCCAATCTGCATTACACACAAGAAAGATAAAGATGGCTACAAAGGAAACTGTGGCTTTAGAGGTGCCACAATGAGTACAATTGCATATACTTTAGTTAAAAGGCTTATTTTATTTATAACAGATATAAAACATATATAAAAATATTAAGCCATAACAAAACATTTTTGGTTATGCATAACAGGTATGGGATAGAGCAGCCATATACATATCTTGTAACTGGTAGAAAGTCACTCGCACTCCAAATACATTTGTAGTCAATCTTCTGTACTGACCATAAAAGTGTCACACTGCTTAGCGACATTTGGAGACCATGTGGTCCCTTCTTCAGGCAAACGAAAAGTGTCATATACATATCTAGGTCATAGTCCTCAGGCTTGAAAGAGTAAAGAATCTCAGTAGTTTTGCAGATAGATGCTTCCTCAGGAACCTTTAGTAGAGATCCCAACTTGCTATGCGATCCAACAAAATGACCATGAACGAAGTCCACGTAGAAAGGAGGTCTGTAGCTGTAAAGAATCCACATGTTTGGGCTTTCTGGGGAGACCAGGGACAGGTCCAAAGCACGCCGCAGTCAGGCTTTGTCTATATGCAAAACCTTCTCAAAAGTGGGCAAAGAACAAACATCCAAGGCAACCTCAAATAGAGTCATAGTTATCCATTCCTGATATACAGGGAAAGATGATATCAATCCAATATACTATTTGTCCTCAGCATAAATTCCCTGCGTGAGATCACACATATAGTCTGCCTGCAATGCCTCTAGTATTGGTCCTGGGCATCCCACAATGAAAGTAATGCTTCAATGTGTTCTTAATAAGAACTGGCATTATTTCCCATCAGTCAACAATCAGATTCAAGACTCCAAGAGATGTGTGGTGCTGGTGGATGAACAGATGTAACTCTAGTTCTTAGACAATATATCACTATATAGGGCCATTGGGTGTAGATTTGCTGCCCTAACTTATTCTGAATTAGGGAGGAGCTCAGTTTTGGATTGAAGCATGTCCGAATCTAAGCTCCTCTGAACCCTCTCTGAGGCCCATGTGGATTCCATGTTTGGAGGAGCTCAGGTTCGGACCAGGTTCAATTTGAACCCAAGCTTAATTGAAGGATCAGCATGACATTCACATCACGGCTTTCCTAGAAAAGGATCTGCATTGGCACCCTATGCGTTTTCTCCTGAAAACTTTCTTTTAATTTTAAGCACTGACTTGACTGTACTTTCAAACCCATCAGAGATACTCCATACAACACTATTATTAGAATATTTTATGCAGTCATCTCTTGAACAAAAATTGAAAGGGTGATAAAAATAGAGACTTCAAGAGTCTTCAAACTACAAGACTTTACTTTTTTTTTCTTTTACTAGTTTTTCTTCATTTGTTCTGCTCACAATTGATTATTTTAAACTTTACTTAACTTTGTCTTCCTCTGTAAAACGGCAGTGATGATTGTTCAGACCTTATGTGACTCCTAACCTGCGAGAGAGCACGCCTGGTAATGAGTATGTGATGTGGAAAATGCCTTTGACTCTGCGGCTGAGCAAAGTAATCAAAGTATATTTTGTGTTAGAAAGCCAGCCTGCTCTGGCTCCGAGTTCAGCAATTTACAGCATTAGGTCCACCTGCTCTATGGAGAATTGTCTGAGCTTGGGAGTGGGGAAGTGAAGGCGTGTTCCCTGGAGCAAGATGTGTCAGTAGTGTTCAGCGTGATCGGAGGAATCCCTTATTGTTTTCTACACAGCCTAAACAACAGGGAAAATAAGCACCGTGAAAAGCATATAGAGAAATATATTAAGTGTATCAATGGGTTTAGCCGTGAAAGGGAAGATGGAGATCTGTTTTACCAAATCAACCAAAGAGGAACATCTATAAGATGACCTGCTCAATCATAAAATGACAAAGGAGGCATTATTTTTAATTTGTGATTGTTTTAGTGCATCTTGAAAATGTGTTGTGAATCCCTATTCCAACTGTACTTTAAAGCAGAACTCCAGGCAGATATAAAATATACAAAATAAACAGGGTGACAATGCTGATTTCCCTGCAGTAAAATCACTACAGCATTGTCACCCCAATGAGTGCTGGCTTATCACGCATGTAGAGGAGGAGTGTTGCTTTGTCATCGGGAGATCCCTGCACATCAATGCCTGTTGACCACTTCTGTTTCTTTCCCCAAGTATGGCAATTGACAGCATGGGGTTGATTTACTAACCTTATAAACACACCACAAACATGTATACACCTCTGTAGTGTGTTCCCTCCCAGCATGATCTATGGGTGGAATCTAAACACCTTTGTAGTGTGTACACACCCAGCAGGTGTGTTGTGCAAAGCCAAGCATGAATTGCAAGGTGATGTTGTGTAAATTAGCTCTATGTTGTGTTGCTTGCGTTGATGAATGCAGGAATGTAAATGCATGAGCTAACCATTTTTGTCTAAACTGTGAAGCAGCATTATATATGCATCATGTGCATGATCTTTCCATATATGGCATTAGTGGAAACATGCTTTTAGAGACTTTTTGGTTGATAAATACGTTTTGCTGTGTGAAAATCACACGCACCTGGTGCGTGCGTGTGTTTAGGTTAGTAAATCACCCCCCATATCTCTGTCCACATCACCTGGTGAGAAAACCAGCTCCAGAGCTCCTATCACCAAAATAGCAATGTAGTCCCTGTGAGGACATCTACAAAAGGGCTGCGAAAAGTGTCCTGGGAGAAGGGAGGAAAAAAATAAAATGCTGCAAGCATGAAAAGGTGTAGGAGGAAGTAAATAGGAAAACAAATACTATAAATGCACTTCAAAATCCTAGAGTTCTCATTTATTGCAGTGGGAACAACACAGCATGGGCATTAGAGTTGCATTGCTGGCTAACCTTCCCCCACTAATGATGGACAAAGCATAGGCATTATAGTTGCATCACAGGCTAACCCTCATTGCAATTAATGACGGACAGTCCTGTTGAAGCTTCTAAAGCCTCAGGGTGAAGACTGTAATTGGTCCCATCTGTGGCTGATTCAAGGCCCACCCATTAAACACAGGGAGGAGGAGTGTGCTGTTAAGGAAAGTAAGGATGTGGCACTGTAAGAGACACAGAGAGGTGAATTTATCAAAACTGGAACAGACAAAATCTGGAGCAGCTGTGCATGGCAACTGATCAGCGTCTCTCTCTCATTTTCAAATCTTGACTGAACAAACTGAAGAGAGAAGCTGATTGGTTGCCATGCACGGTTGCCCCAGATTGTGTCTTCTCCAGTTTTGATAAATTCCCCCCAGAGTCTTTTCAGCTGTATAGAGGCATCTAGGGATGGGGTGACCTGTTCTGTGGCCATCGTTACTCAGCCTGGGGAGTTTGTGGCCTGCGTTGCATCCATTACTTTCCAGTCTGCTAAGGCATTTTTCTAAATGCTAAATGCTGTCAGGAGGACATCTGACCAGCATCTGAGTGGTGAGAGGTCTTTTGCCACCCTTGTGGGTTCTGAACCTGTTTATTACTGCAGGAACCTATTTAAAAGGGTCCTCCTCCTACCTACATCTTCTGTCACCCTGAGATACTTCTCCTCCTTTGAATTACAAATACCTTCACTTGAAGATTGAGTACTCCCATGCCAGGTTAAAGGGCCCCACCAGCATATTTATCTACTACACTGGTGAGTGGCTAGATATGGCCTAAGAATTATAGATAGGCCACATTGGTAATTGCATCCTTTTATAATTCAGTGACATTAATCTCTGTGGTGGCTGTTATTATTGTTGGTAGAGTTGTTGCTCATCTAGTGCAGTCAAGTAGGGCCTTCACAGGTGACTAAAGGGAGCAAACAATGTTTCACTGTGCTTTTGAATGTTTGGCCCTTGATATTGTGATAATCCTGCCATTGCCTTTTTAATCAAAGCTTCCCCTACAGAGCTTATTCCAGCCTAAATAAAGGCCATTATATCACAATTGATGTGCCGGGTATTTTCAAGTCTAGTTAAAGGGTGGGTCAAGATTAGGCTTCATTGGCAAACCCAACATTTCCAGCAGCACCTCTGGGAGTCATTGTTACAACTTTTTAATACCTTTTTTTGCTGTGTGTATCCCATTGTTTTCCGTCACTTCCTGTCCTGGATACACTGCAGGAAGTGATGAGTCTCTCCAAAGTGACTGGAGCTGGTATCCCCATTTGAAGATTTTTTTTTTAACGACAACTGTAAAATGTTAGATTTCCCATAACTGTCAGCAAAACAAGAGAGTGGCGGCATAAAAAGTAGTAAAAAGACAAACAGAGGTTTTCACCCTTCCCCACTATATCTTAGCTGGAAGAATTCAGCAGATCTCATTTTGGATCAGAGGTGCTCTACTATTAGAGCCGATGGCGAACTGTTTCTCAATGCTCTTGTAACTGCTTTGTTCATTGAAGAAGAAATATAAGAGGAGCTTAGAAAAGGAGCACAAATGAATAGGAAGATGAACGGCTGTAATAATGTGGCACAAGAGCTGGACAGAACAAAAGGCAAAATAAAAATAGAAACTAGGGGTCATCCATTAAAAGGTAAGCTTGTGGCTTAGACCGCTTCTGCCTTTTTAATCACAATTGTGCCATCAAATATAATACCAGATGGAGTCAAAGAAAAGTAAAATCTATATCAGTATCCCCCTGTATAAAGACATTTAACCTGAGGCAATACCAGGACAAGTCATCCAGTACCTAAGGAGAAGATGCTTAGATCTCCTTCATCCGTCTGATGTGCCTGCTTAATTGTCATCTTCAGCTAAGGTTCCATTCCCAACTTCCATTGCGCTTGTCTCAGCATCACTCCACAGCTCAGGGTCTACCAGTCAGTTTCACTTTAACCCAGGAGTGTGCAGTGACATGGTAGGTCCTTCTTGTTGTTTGTTCTCAGCCTTTGCAGGTCTTCTTGTGCTGATTGTGAACTTTTCAAATCCGGAGAGTCTGACACTGGGGTGGAGTGAGGGGCAGTCCAAGGGGAGGGGTCGATAGCAGCCCACTTAGTGCACCACATGGAAATGGAATCAATATTTCATTGTGCGCTATATATAAATATATTAGACAATAATATGGGCAAATATAAGGCTCACAATTAGGGATGGGCTTGATGTTCGAGTCGAGCAAGAGTTCGACTCGAACATCAGCAGTTCGTGTGCTCTCACCGCTTGCTCCACCCAATTATTTATATTTTGCCGGCATCTGTCAAAATGCCATTCTGCGGCGAGAGTTCGTAGCGAGCGAACGGGGCAGTGGGCGGCGTTTATTTTTTAATTATTATTTCAATTTCTTTTTTTCTTGTTTTAGTTTTTATTTTGTTGAGTCGTCATGGACAACGCTGGACGTCATGATTGACCCTGGGTTACATAGGTGGATCCATTTTTTTGGCGTTTTTTTTTTCAATAAAATACTTGTCAAAAACTTGTCTTTTTGGGGTTTTTTTCAATTAAAGGATTTTTTCAAAAGTCCGGCCTCTTTTTTTAAACTTTTATTTAACCCTTAAGTGAATGGGTAGGGGTACAAGTACCCCTTACTCATTCGCAAAGGGGGGGCACCTGGGTGCATCTTATGTGAATAGGCCCCCTGCCCGCACCCCTACAACCAACGCCCCAACCAACGGCTTGTGGGGAAGAGGCCCTTGTCCCCATCAGCACAGGGACAAGGTGCTTTTCAAGGGGCGACCCTGGGAAAGCACCCTCCCAGTGCCGAAAGCATATGGCCTGGTATCGCAGGGAGGGGGGGGCGCCCATCGTCCCCCCACCCTTTCCTGTCCTGCCAGGCCTGTGCTCGGATTAAGGGTCTCTTATGGAACTTTAGGGGGGGACCCCACATTTTCCCCCACATTTTTGGGGTGGTTTTCCTCCTTAAAATTCCTACCAGACCTTAAGGGTCTGGTATGACTTTTGGGTAGAACCCCACGCTTTTTTTTTTTTTTTTAATGGGGGTCCCTCCTAACATTGCTACCAGACCTAAAGGGTCCGGTATTGTTTAGAAGGGGGAACCGCACGCTTTTTTTTTTCTGTATGAATGTAATTTTTTTTCTTTATAAATGTCAGTTTTGCTGCAGCAGGTTCTATACATCGTACAGATATACCACTTTACAGGCAGGTTAAGGGGACCCCCCAGGCACAATATTTAAAGGAATTTCTCATTTTAATTGTTTCACTTTAA
Source organism: Nanorana parkeri (assembly GCF_000935625.1). Classification (NCBI taxonomy): domain Eukaryota; kingdom Metazoa; phylum Chordata; class Amphibia; order Anura; family Dicroglossidae; genus Nanorana; species Nanorana parkeri. Next base: position 1,469,363 of record NW_017306406.1, on the reverse strand, counting down.
GTGATGTTAAAATCACTGCTCCTTTAAGAACGGTATTTTTTAAGGTGTTTTTTTCATTGATTCCTGTACCCCCCGAGCAGTACACGGATCCCCATACACCTTTTATGGCCAATAACTTGCATTTAAGCCTTCAAAATGGTGGCAATAAATTTTCAAAGTTCTACCCCCATAGACTTGCACTGAGTTCGAGTTCGAATACGAACTTTTCCCATGTTCGAAAATTAGAATTCAGGATGCAATTACCAATGTGGCCTATCTTTAATTCTTAGACCCTATCTAGTCATTCACCAGTGCAGTAGATAAATATACTGGTGGGGCCCTTTAACCTGGCATGAGAATACTCAACCTTCAAAGTTCGAAAACACGGGGGTGTTCGGCCCATCACTTCTCACAATGATGTGACTTTTAGGCAACAGACCTTTAGGACATTAAATTATATTGTAACTAGCGGAAGGGATACAGTGTGTGGGAGTCTGGTGGGGTATTGTTGGTGTGGTGACTGGGAAAGGATGACGTGAGATGTACACATGCCTGCCAGGAACCTCCTTGGAGACAGGCAGCACAGACCACAGTTGCTTCTAACTTACCGCGCATATTCAGTGATTTTTATGATTTTCTAGACATATGTGCTCTGAAAGTAAATTTGACATTGACTGGGCTAAAATATGAAGGCTTGGAAGGGGGCTGTTGAGGCATGGTCAGTAGGGTGTCCCTGGATACCATTTTGAAATCATGGTAACTTTATGTTGAGGCCTACTTCCCAGTATGATTCAAATTTACGGTGGAGGCATGGTAATATTAACGGTGGAGGCGTGTTTTGGTGGGTCAGTAGTGGCATGATATAGAAGTTATTCCACCATTATCAAGGAAGAAAAAGGAATGTACGCCATTAAGACAAGTAGGTGAGTGGGCAGCTCTGCCACTGTACAAGCTTTGCACAATCTCACTGTAATGTATGATCAGCCAATAGACACACATGTAAACTACCTTTTAGGAGTCTTAAGAACATGGAACAATGCAGCCATGGCATGCTCCGAATGCAGCCTCTTCAATGTGATGCAATTTAATCTGAATGTTACTATTTAGTAATGGTGGTCTTCAAATTAGTATTTGGTTTCTGATGGTTAGCTTTGGGCTGTGGCACAGATACTTTTAATAGACAAATATGATAGACTGTCCTCTTGATTGCCTTCCACAATTTAGTTACAACCATAAGAGGGACCCAACACGGGCACTGTGCGAATGTTCAGCTTTCACGTGCTGAAGATTTTGAATAAATGGACAGATCCACTGAAGCACAAGGAATAGATTTTGCCACCCTTATGGCAGCATAATTCTGGCCCAAGGCAAAATAGCTAGCGCACAGATAACTCTTTCACTGCCAGAACCCTTTTTTAGTTCTGTGCATGCATACTAAATTGCACATTTTTTTTACATGACAATGCATTCAGACCCCTTAAACATTATATATTTCCTGAAAGCAGAGACACTGTAGAATACAATGATGGCAGTTGCATTTTTTTATGTAACAATATTTAAGATACTATTTATGAAATCTATATTTTCAATACAAAATACGCACAAATTTATTTTAAAACACAATCTAATCCCACTTTTTGTTAAAATGTAAACGATGAGGTTGCGTTGATGCCAAAATATGAAAGGTTTAAGGAAGACAAAGTCCAAAGATACAGCGCTCGCTAAGGAGGGGGGGAAGGATAGGACAAAAAAAGGGGGGGGGGGAGGTTAAGGGAATTTGTGCTGGGTGTGCTGATTAGGTGAGCGGCTTCAAAGGCATCCGGACCAGGGTGTTCGACTGATTGAAGAGGCAAAACAACAACATTGTCCCCGGGCAACGCTTTAAAAGCCCTTACAGCTCGACATCCTTCAGGGAAACCTGGAGGGCCTCTAGATGTGTGGACATGTGGGAACTATCTCAGAAGACACTGTTGAGGTGGTATCTGACTCCTTCCCGGCTAGCCAAGATGTCCCCATCGTCACCTGCGCTGTGCTGGAGGGGATGTGGACTTACGGGCACACTGCTCCACACCTATTGGTCCTGCAAATCCCTCACTAGCTTTTGGAAGAGGATCTTCCAGATACTGTCGGCCGTGATGGGCCTCCTTATAGTTCCCACGTCCAACTTAGCACTCCTTCATGTAGGCATAGACCAATACCCCAATAACCTTAGAGCTATCATAATTCACATCCTCCTAGCAGCCAAACTCACAATAGCGAGGCATTGGAAGGGTACGCAGACAGTTATCCCATCAAAGGCACTACAGCTAGTACAATTACACTGTGCATACAAACGAGTGCTTGCAAGTCGCAATGACACCATAGTGAGCTTCCAAAAGAAATGGCAACCCTGGTATCTGTGGTCTCAGAAAAACACACCTACTCCATGAATCCCACCGATGGCGATACATGTGACTTTCAGATATTATGTGATTGGAACCTCTTGGGCCCCATCATATAGAATGGTGCATACTCTAACGGTACAATACATATACCTTTACCTGTTCCTTATGTTGTTAATTTGTTCCTACTCGGACCTTCTTTGTTGTTCAACACTTTTTTTTTATTCTGTCTTGTATAATCGAAAATGCCCAAATAAAAATCTATTGAAGGTAAAAGCCCTTACAGCTCATCAGTTTAGAGTTAACCATGAAAAATGGCCCCAGAGTTATTGTTCTCACTGTGATGTGTGCGGCCATACCTAATATTTGTAGCACAGTTGTCATTTCTGTATGCTTTCGCACTCAGCGCATTTGAATTTGTCTTTTAATGGAAGATAGGGTAATGGGTGTTTTTTTTTTTTAGTTATTTCACTTTCAGTTACTTTCATTTTTTAGACCTTTTTTTTTAACTCATCTTTATCCCTATCACAATGTGATAGCATAGTGCAGGTGATCAGTTCTCTTTGAGGAGATATCAGAGTTCTATTTTGACCTCTAATGTTACCTTTGCACTTTGTTGAAGCTATTCTAGCACAGCTGATGGTGCACAGCCAGAGCAACCAGGGATTTGACAGCCCCGAACCATGAAAAGCTCAGAACTGAGCTCTTCCAGGTTCATACTTTACAGGGGAGATGAGTGAATGGATGTACGTTGATGGGCATTAGCAGTGGATGAACAAGAAACTCTGGCATTACCATTCATACTTCCCCATAAGGGGGATTTAATACTCATATCCCTTTTACCCATTTCATTTCTGACCAGGCACTCCCTTATTAGGCATGTGTAGTGGTCAGCCAATAGGTCATGTTGCCAGCTGCTAATTAATTAATTATTAATGATTATTTTTTAATAATTCATTTACACATATGTTAATGGAAGTCTCCAATCATCATGTACACAGTGTGTTATCAAATTTTATATAATCACAATTTTTATCCTCTTATTCGTATACATCTCTCTTATACATTTTAAAATATTTATAACTTTTTTTTATATCTATGCATTATAATAGGGAATCTATATGTTTAGATCCAGTAACTTTATTTCAGTCCAGTTATCTTTCTCCAAATGTGTTCTACATGACACTTAGCTGTTTTTAGATGTTTGCATCAGCATTATATGATAACACCATATTGCTTCACAACGGCTAGCCTAGTGTTTGACATTATTAGAAAACGTGTCCTATACATTTGTTGTGTCATTTATGTTATTTTTTTTAATTGTCTATGGTAGTTCCATGTAAGGCCTCCCTCCCTCCCATATTGTCCAATGCATCATCGTCTACATTTATTTTGGCCGCTCCAGTAGTCATTATGTCTACAGTGGGATATAGATCGGTTTTTCGTCCTGCAGATTGGACGGAGCTACTGGCCACTCCCACCAGGCGAGCCCACTTGAGGCCATCCAGTGATTGGACGAGCCACTCAGAGGGTTGCCCCGTCAGCTACAGGACGGGGAACCCTTTCTTTCGTCACGGCCGTCTTACCGGACACATCCTCAGCTGTCCCGGCGCATCAGCCGATTGGCCATCAGTTGCTATATAGTGTATATGGGACAGAGGAGGCCCGTATCTGATGAAGGGGTCGTGACCCCGGACACGCATCATCACACCCTACCTTGCTGGCACACAGGCACGGCTGTGCAGCTGCCACTGGCTTACTCTTTGCTCTATGCATTCACATACAATGCTCCATTTATGTCGACCTTTGTGAGTATGATTCTCATTTATTATTGGTTTTATCTCAAATAAATTTGTCTGCACCAGGAAAGGCGCCCCTTGTTTGTGTTTTTAGGCCCAGGCAGAAGATCAGGGCAGGTAAAAGCAGAGAATGGTCATGCGGTCCAAGTCAATAAACAGGGAGCAATAGCAGTATTAAAGCTCTTTGTACACACCGGAAGCGGGCTTGAAGACACATCACCTGCGCCTTCACCTTCACAGAGCTGGTACCTAAATACCCCTCTGAATCAGAGATGACACACCCAGCATCACTTCAGGGCTCTCTCAATCTTCTGGTCTGGATTCTAAGGCTAGCCATACCGGCCTGAATTCTGTGAGAGCCATTAGAAGTAACGGCAGTGCTCCTGTGAGTACCATTAGAGGAATTTGAGGGTCTTCTGCAAGTCCTGTAAAGATCTGTAATACCTGGAAGGGACTCTGTGAGTACCATAACACCACTTTTATGTGAAAGCCGAGACTATAGCTGTAAACCAACTCCCAGCTGCTAAAGCAGCCAGGAGTTGATTTACATGCTGGCACTGCCTCTGTCACTATCATAATAGTTATGGCAGAGGCAGTAAAAGAGTTAAAACAGAAACTCCAGACAAACAAATTAGACAGATGGGAGGTGGGGGACCATTAATGTTTTTTCTATGAGGTCCACTCACACATAGTTACAGTGCTGGTCAATTCCCATCACTATCACTCTTTACAGAAAGGTAAAACCACGCTGCAAAGCTTAAAAAAATATATGTGCGAAAGTATAGTATAGTACAGTGAAGAATAGCTGTACGGGTAACACTGTGTCAGACCTGGTAAATTTTGTGATCGTTATCCTTAAAAAAAGTCTGAGAGATTTATAGAGAGGCTTCTCGTCACTTACACAAGAAATTAAACATTTTTTTGCAGAGAACATCCTTAAACACACTTTTTTTAAAACAAGCGTTTATGGATTTTTGCCTTCAGCTTTCTGAATTTAGAATCGTCCTACAGTTCCTCCATCCAGCACTGACAGGACCTAAATAAAAATCCATTATTACATCTCATAAACAACAAGAAAAAAAAAGAAAGCGGCGGCATCGCTCCCTCATTTGGCATCTTGTTAATTCTTAATTTTCCTCGGAACTGCGCTGTCTCCTTATTTTCTTATCCATTTGTCATTGGAGCCGGGGAGACCAAATCCTTCCTGGTTTAATATTTTAGTGTTTTTATGCTCGGCAATATCCCAGCTTTATCTACAATATGAAGCTTTAGCATGACGTGGCATTTATTTAAAATTGCTTCCTTTTTGCACCTTCTGTCCTGATTTATTTATTTCCATAGCTTGCATTTTTATTTTATGCATGCCTCCGGGCTTGTTTCACTCTTCAGCCATTTGATAATGACAGCAAATGCTATTCTCTCCCTCGCCTGCACATCTCCAGACTTGCTTTTCCGTTAATCAATCCACATCAGAATGCATGCACGCCATGGGCTTGCGCTCAGGTTAACAGCAGGGTAACCTCTGCGGGGCCACACGGGGTCTGCCTTGACCCTGATACAAGTTGATGCATTATCATAATGTATTTATTAGGTAGCAAAAGCTTTCAAGGTCACACAAATGTTACTCTGCATGACACAGTTGCGTGATAGGTGATAATAAAATGGACCTTTTCGGTGATTTTACAAGACTACAGAAACACATTTTGGATAATTTGGCCGGAAAAGTTCTATCTTTTATCATCAAAAAGCAGCCCTTGTACTTCCATCAGGTGACTCTGCATCAGGTGATATCATCAGTCTGCTGCAGGCAGGAGAAAACATTTTATCTGTCTCCTCTCCACAAGTGGTCAGACTCTAACATTGTAACTTTGTAGGACATTTGTGAACACAGCCAAGAACTTCAAAGGCGCACGGATTTACATGGCTGTGTCATCTCTGAGCTGGCATCTCCATCCAGGAAGTAGATGAGGGGTGCCCATTAGGTAGATCGTGATCTACCAGTAGCTCTACCAAAGCTGATGCTGGTAGATCACGAAGGGTGCGAATGGCCCCTTATTCCATTTTGGTATATTTATTTAGCTGTGCACACATGATTACCTATTAGCCTGAGTCTGCTGAGCCAAGCTCCCTGATACCTTTCTGGTGGATACTGGTGGTTGAAGTGCTATGTATTACATCAAAGAATATTAGTTGACACCGCCTGTTGCACTACACTGTCTGCAAAATACAGCAAGGTGAGCCAGGAGAGAGCGTGAGGAGGGATAGTCAGGAGAGCAAAGAGATACAGCCAGGAGAGAGAGCAAGGAGAGACAGCCAGGAAAGAGAGAGCAAGGAGAGACAGCAAGGAGAGAGAGGACAGACAGCCAGGAGGATGAGCAAAAAGAGACAGCCAGGAGAGACAGCTAGGAGAGAGAGCAAGGACAGACAGCCAAGAGAGCGAGGAGAGACAGCCAGGAGCATGAGCAAGGAGAGACATCCGGGGGAGTTTTTTTTTGTTGGTAGATCTCATGTAGCTTGTCATTTGAAAAGTAGATCTTAACACAAAAATTGTGGGCACCCCTGAAATAGATGGTGACACTGAATGATGCCTGAACAAAGATGGCTTAGTCCTTCTAGAGAGAGAAGTAGAGGAAGGTATTGTCAGGGGGAGTACTGTGATCTCTGTGAGAGGTAATAAATACCGGGAAGTGTTAAGCTAGCCTTACGCTGCCGAATTTCAGACAAATGCTGCTGAATTGGCTTTATAACAACCCTGTTAGCACCAACTGGCTCAACAACAGTTGATTTAAAATTGACTGAGCTGGGTTACAATTTCTCGGCCAAATAGTGCATGGAAGCACAAGCAACAGTGGCGTATACCTAACATATCTGGCACCCAGGCCAATCATTTCTATAAAAGTGCCATGCCGAAAGACACTCTGTGCTGTCAATATACGCAATAGCATCACCCAAAGCTAATCAAATTTTAAAACTATGTCTCTCTTCTGCTAACATACCTGTAGGCTGTTTTCAAATAAGAGAATCCTGCCGGAAAAGCATTACATGGTTTTCATGGCTTCTACCTCTGTTCTTACTAGGATGGACCAGCTGTTAGGACAAGTGCCCCTAGCGCTATAGAAGTGAGCTTTATCCCTTTTCCTAAGGCCATGCACGTGCAGTGCACTCTCTATCTCTCTTTACTGTGGTATCCACTGAACTCATCTAAGACAACAGAACAGAGAGCTGAGTCCACGTGTGCGGCCTTTAGGAAAAGTACGGTGCATCCAAAATGCATTGAAGGTCAGTGGCTAGCTGTAATAATAAACCCTGCCCCCACTGGCAGTCAGTGGCTGGCTGTAAAAATAGCCCCCTATAGCACTGAAGGTCAGTGGCTGGCTGTAACAATAACCATCACCCCGAAGCAGTGGGGGTCAGTGGCTACCTGTAACAATAAACTCTCATCCCAACATTGGTGGCCAATTGCTGACTGTAACAATAAACTCTCATCCCAACATTGGTGGACAGTGGTTGGCTGTAACAATAAACTTCCATCCCAACATCAGTAGCTGGCAGTAACAATAAACTCCCATCCCAACATTGGTGACCAGTGGCTTGCTGTAACAATAAAACCCCATCCCAACATTGGTGATCAGCGGTTCACTGTAACAATAAACCCCATCCCAACATTGGTGACCAGTGGCTGGCTGTAACAATGAACCCCTTCACAACATCGGTGGTCAGTGGTTCCCTGTAATAATAAACCCCATCCCAACATTGGTGGTCAGGGGCTGACTAACAATAAACTCCCATCCCAACATCAGTGGTCAGTGGCTGGGTGTAACAACAAACTCTGATCCCAACATTGGTGGTCAGTGGCTGACTGTAAAATAGACCCTCCAATAAGTCCCCTTAATCAGGTCATGCATGTCCCACTTGACAGGTGACAGGTGGGGCTTGATTTGATAAAGTGGACTGTTTCCCCAAAACCTAGGCAGACTTCTTTGATTAATGACAAGCCCTCTGTTCCCTTAATATCTGTTCCATAATACCAGTGACCACTATGCCCACTATCTCCCTCGACCATTCGTCTTGTGACTTAACCAGTGTACTTCTTTTTGCAGTAAGTAGTGAGCTAATTTTGTTGCTGCTCACTGTAGGGGTGGGCTTGGGAGAGACCGCCCTGTGTGTATACTAAATCCCAGTGCATAATGGGAATTGTAGTCTTAATAAGTGGAGGCAAAGTACTAACAGGAACTTGGTTAGTTAGATCTCTCCTCAGGGTGCCCAGGCATAGCAGGTCCTTCCCGTACCCAGCAATGACATCACCAGGTTTTGAACGAGGAAGTTTGACAAAACTATGCAAGTTTTCTCTGAACAGAGGGAGGTGGACTTCCTGCTCATGTGTGATTGGCTATTACGGCAGTCACGCGATTGGGAGCCCATCTAATTGGCTCACAATAGTAAAGAGTGATTACTTTCACATGGCATGAGTGCCCCTAAATGGTGCTGACTAGCAAACAAAATTTCTATACTTGTCAGAGCCGTCTATGGGCACCAGTGCCATGCGAATAGCATCTGTCCGGCTATACGGGGAGGGGGGGACTTTTATAGTTAAAAATATAATGATATAATAGTATGATTGCGAGTGCTGATTGGTAGTTAGTACACATTTCATGTTTTTATCCTGTCATGTTTATTAAAGGAGAACTATGGGGTTAAGTCTTTTCCCCATAGTTCTCCTTAGGGTAACGGGAGGACACAAACTAGCATCCTCCCGTCACCCTAAGCTCAGTATACCGCGAGCTGTAGCTCGCGGTATACTGAGACGCCGCAGCTGAAGCGGATCCCGACAATTGTGCCGGGATCCGCCCAGCTGGGTGACTGACAGCTGGTTCTGCCTATCTAAAGGCAGAGCCAGCTTTCCCCGCCCCCTCCCCCGTCCGTTCCGCCAGTCAGTGCGGCAGAGAGCTGTGACAGGATTGAGAGGTGAGCGAACGCCGGTATGTGTTCGCTCACCTCCCGATCTACTGAGCCGACCTGTGACAGTCTCATTGTCACAGGTCAGCTAGAACTATGAGGTGAGTGAAAATCACTCACCTCATAGTTCTCCTTTAAAGCTTGCTTGCTGCTTTTATTACTAGTAGAATAAATCAGTTCTCCCCCTTTATATCTGCAAAATGTTTTACAACAGCTGTGCCATCATGGCATATTTTATTGAAATGTGCCACGTTTAGAAAGAGGAGTACACAGATTTTGACAACAAAAGGTTTGCATGGTTAGCACGGGGCTATGACAGTGATAAATGTAATTACTTGTAATGCAACCTCTCCCACTTCCTCTGTCTAGGTTGAGCAGCTTTGTTTGCATGCTGAGACATCAGTCATTGCACAAAATCTATATATAATATGGTTATGAGCTGTAGAGGAAGCTCAGTGATTCATTAAGTGCCATCAGATCAGAGTTCCCTCCTGGTGACCATATAGATTGACCATCGCGCCATTCTGTCTATTGTTTGTGTCAACGACTGCTTAAAATTGTGGAGGATCCAATTGGTTTTGGCCTCTTTGTGTCCGCTTGACAGGGGTATTACTTTTCCCTATTCCAGCCTTTCTCAACCAGGGTGCCTTCTGGCTTCCTCTGGGGTGCCTCAAAAGTTTCTGATGGTATGACTCTGATGTGGAGAGGGGAACTTTAATGTACAAGGGGGGATTCCAATATGAAGGAGGGCTCTGATATAAAGGGGGGGCTTCTGATGTTAATAGGGGGCTTCTGATGTTAATAGGGGGCTTCTGATTTTAATAGGGGGCTCCATATGTGAAGGGGAGACTGCCAACTCTCCTGAGATTGTGAGCTATTGCCCTCTCGTCATAACTGTAAGTTACACAGATCACCCCTTTCAATGCTTAGACACCCATCATTGCAAAAACCCCTTAGCTGCCATGCACAGTCTGCATCTGCGCATTGGGATGTAGTATAGAAATTCTGATGCTCATCAGCGTCATCTAGGGGTACTTGTGCCATGCAAATTACATTCACCCAGCTTTTTTGCTGGGTGTAAGTTTGATACATACTGTACATAAACCTGATACTGTACATCTCCAAATTGACTTACAACAAATAATTAAGAACATCCTACAGCCAGAACATAGCACATCTCAACTGTGAAAGGCAGGGACATGGATCACACTGAAAGTGCAAGTTCAGTTTACTGTTCAGTACTCGTTAATGGTCAATATAAACATGTTTCGTATATGTACCTGTTGAAATAATAGCAATTAATGAGTTTAAGTTGCCATTGGCAGCCCAACTATAAGTACAGAAACGCAAAAACAAATTATACCGCTGTCACGCCCTATTGTTCCTTTGCCCGCCCATTGTCTAATGCTTTCAAATTGCCACTTAATGCGGAGAAGGTTGCTAACCCTTACCCCACTCTATCCAAAAAAAAAACAACACAAGAATATGTCAGTGAAGCTGACCATTACATTAGCCATTCCTTCTTATAGCCTGCCTTCTCTTTTTGCACTTTAGATGGCTTATTATTTCACATAAACTAACAAAACCTAAAAAATACCATCTTCAAGGTTCACAAAAGTCTTCCCCGGTGCATTAAAATGTTTGAAAGCGCAGGACTAAATTTAAGATGTGTACTAAAGATTTTGTGTGCCCCATAAGAGTTGCGGAAATGATTATCAAAATAATATATTCAGTAAAAACACATTAAATCGGCGCTAGCTCAAACAAACACAACATAATCCCCAAACATCCGCCTTCATTTAAGATTTCAAATTTTAAAATAGTCACAAATATTATTATTATTATTAGTCACTCATTAAATTCGTATTAACCTCTCAAACTTTTTTCATGATGGGGTGCTTATAATAATCTGGCCACTCAGTGTATATCAGCAAAGGATTTTTATTTTTGCCCAAGCACTTACAGTTATCATGTTTACAAAGAGTTGCTCCAACTCGGCTTCCCTGAACTTCCTGTCCAGTACAAGATCACAAGGGACAGAGCAGTCTTCAGCAGCCGGATATCTACTGGCTTGGAGAAGGGAAGAGCAGGGAGAAGGGTTGGGGATTGCCTTGCTATCCCTGCGTGTTTGTGGAGACACATACCGCTTACTAGCACATGCAAGGGGGGCTCCATAGGACACTGCAAGAAAAGGAGCCACCCTAAAACAGGATATCAGGACCAGTGCTCAGGGGACCAGCTGATTCTGCAGGAAATTAAAACTTTTATACATCAAGCAGCAGCATCTATTGTAAATGATTATATCAGCATTTGAAATTGCCTAAAACCCTTTAGAACCTTGGTTCTCAACTGGTGGGTCACAGCGTGCCTTCCACTTTTCTAGGTGAAAGACTTCTCAGCCACCACCTTTCACACCACTGGCAGTTCTCACGCCAATATATGCTGCCCAGCACCAAGTGCAAGTTTGAGGCGGAGTGGGCTGCGGCTATGGCTGCGAGGGTGCTCCACCCATACGTACAGCTCCCTCGTATGTCCTGTAGTGGTGCCTGGACTGAAGTGACCTCACATTCTAGCTCCCGGCACCACTACAGGGCACACAAGCAATGCACATATGGATGGAGCTCCGTCACAGCAAAGCAGCCCACACTGGACCCAGGCTGAGGATCCACTCCAGTTCTCGTAAGGTAGGGAGACTGGGTGGATCTTAAACAAATAAATATTTTTTTTGGAGTGTATATGTGTGTGTGTTTGAAAATGTCTCTGAATGTGTGAGATTGTCTCTGTGGTTGTGTGAGTCTGTCAGTGTTTATGAGGGCCCGTTCGCACTAGTACAGTGCAATAATCGCACAGTTCCGTGCAATTAAAGCACTGTATCATGCAATCGCACCTACCACGCGTTCTGGTGTGGGAGGTGTGTTACGTTGCCATTCATTTGAATGGCATCCCAAAGGCAACTCCCGCACAAAGTCCAATCGCAGTGCGAATTGGGTCGCGACTTAATGACCAAGGACCAAATGTGGGTCCTAAGGTTACATAGATTAAGAACCATTGCGTTAGACTTTAATATCACTTTAACAAATATTTGTAAATGTAAAAAAAAATCTGCATTTTGGCAAAGTAATGAAAATTAAACCTGTTTTCCTGTCCCAGTTACACTAGGAAAAAAATATGAGGGTTTGGGGACAGGAAGACACAGTGAGTGATAAAAATCCGACAGACAAACTTTCCCAACTCTACTAAATCAATGCGTTTTTGTTTCTGTCTCTATCTCCACCTGAGAGATATCTCATTACTTATTTTTCTTATGACATCTAGTTACTGGGAAATGTAACACTTCTGCTCAACTTTAGATGTGCGTTTATGGATCACAACTGCGGAGTAGGTAATTCACCTTCACAGACTATGTCACTTAGTTAGGGGAGACACTTCAGTCCATCAACAGTTTGTAGAAAGGCAAAATATAAGCTCCCAAAAGATACATAAGAGAGTCAATAAAAATACTTGCAATTCAGCTGACATAGGAGGATTGGAACACTTCAGGAATTCACAGCTATTGGAGGTGCTGTTCCTTTAACTATGGCGATAGCAGTTTGTTTCAGCAGGATCTGTTTGTTGAGAGCTGGGGGATGGTAGCTGTGTTAGAGCAGGGGTCAAAATTTTAAGTCCTGAGCTACTAGCTAGGCCTTAGGAGTTACTCGCCACCAGTTGCCCCATCTAACCCTTACCCTGTCCCGGCCTTATCTTCGCCCATAAATGAACATTTGTACAAAAATCGACCAGTATATGGCAAGCTTAGCCCTTCCACTGTGTACAAAACAAAAAAAAGTAAGTTTTGGCTGGGGTTGGGTTTAGTCATATCAGCCAGGGATGTGAGTGTGGCCCCTCCAAGTAATGATGAAGGGCCTCTATGCTTGGGCTGTAGATATGCAGTGTGGTCACCTCCCTGATTGACTGCCTGCCCCCCATGAATGGCTGACCCAGATTTAAGATGTGGTGGAGTTACCTCCGGTTATCCAAGCAGATGTCTGCACTGACATTTAGGGCTTGCTTATACTATGGTGTTTCGGCAATTTACCATGTGTGATGCAGTACTATTCATCCTGAAATGCACCTTGCAGCAGATATGCATTGTAGTGCATGAAACGGCAGTGCACTGGCAAAAAATGATACATGCACTTTTGTTTGGTAACCGCAATGCACATTTGTTGTAGGATGCATTGCGGTGCCATTCGCACTATCACCTGTAATGTGCAATGCCACAACACCATACATCGGCCCTTAATGTCAGTGCAGCTGAAATGCATTAAATGTGCATTGCAATAAGGGGATTTGGAGGGGCGGGGCTTTCAAGTAAGAAGGGGGGGACCCAGTCAGGTAAACTCGATGGATAAGATTGTTTCCATCAAACTAAATAAATACAAAAAGGTGACACATTTTGCTCTTTCAAACATATAACATATAGGTGAGGTTTTCAGTAGAGGAAGGAAGTGATAATAAACATCTCCCTGGGGGTCGTCACCTTGGTAAAGGTGTTCCTTATTGAATGTGTTAATTATTAGCGAAAGTGGATTATTTTTTACTTTATTAGCTATTTATTTCTTGTGAAGCACTTAATTAACCTAAGCTGAATAACTAAAGTATGTCAATGTGGAAAAAATAAGTTTGCTACAAAAAAACAAAACCACTCCTTCCAAACAAAGAAACAAAAAAAAAACAGAGGGGGGGACAGAGAGGCTGTCCTGAGGGGGACCACTGGTTGCCAGAAGCTGGGTGGGTTGCCAGATAAAGCATTATAGGTTCCTAAGATCTCATAGCAACCTTGGACACTCTGGCCGTGGGGGCAACAGGCACATCTGCCTGCCCCTACATGACCCAATGAGATGCCATCTGAGTTAACTGCACCAGACTGCCCCACTCTGTTTGTGGACACCCGCCCATAATACATATATCAGTTTCTTGGACATCCTATTCCAAAACCATGGACATGAGTCTGTATCTGCTAGAAACAGGGCAGACTTGGAGTTAGATGGCTGGAAATGACAGTGTGTGTAAGCTTAGGACTTGAGAGGACACAGAATGACACTAGGTGCTAGAGAAGTGGGCTACCTCGGGAAGAATAGAGATGAATAGTACATTCAGGGGAGATGAAAGCACTGAGAAGTTCAAGGCGTAGAGTCTAAGGAGCTGCCTGATATTCTTCACAGCACCCCGCAAGGGCTAATGGGCTTAGCTGCAGGGCAGTTAACAGGTTGCAATTCTCTGTCTCACCCATGGTTGTCCCTAGACTATTTGCTGACTGAGGCTGAGAGGGGGGTGATCCAATGATATGCCACCTGAGGCAACTGCCTCAGGTTGCCTAAATATAGGCCTGACCCTGGTCTCATCAAAAAAGGCAGCTGCTGAGTCAGAAGCATGGAAACACATAGTTACATAGTTAGTCAGGTTGAAAAAAGACCATCAAGTTCAACCTATAGAGAAGTAAAGAGTTTGTGGAAGCACTAAGGGGCTGGAGTCATGGGCAGGCAGGAGTACAAAAGTCTTTGAAAATACTGGGGTGCTGGTATATGGAAGGCAGGAATGCAAGAGTCTTTGGGAGCACTGAGGTGCTGGGGTCACAGGGAGGCAGAAGTGCAAGAGTTTCTAGAAGTATTGGGTGCTGGGGTCACAGGGAGGCAGGTGTGCAAGTCACTCTGGAAACAGTGAGGTGTTAGGATCACAAGGAGGCAGGATAGAAAGAGTATCTGAGATCTCACTGGGAGTACACAGGATACACAGGGGCAGGAAGGCTGGAAGCTACCTTGGAGTGCACAGGATTCTCAGAAGGAGTTCACAAATATTATCAGGAGGAGGATTTACAGGGGGAGTACGCAAGGATACTCAGGAGTAATACACAAGGATTGGTTGAAAAAGTACACAAGGACATGCAGGTACAAGAGGCAATCTCTGGAGACACAGGGGGGATCTGCAGCTAGTGTAGTGATGCATTGCTCAAATGGCAAGCAACATGTGCACTAGCCCTTTAAAGCAAAGCTTCACTGTGGATTGGTGGCACACCAGTGGCTTCGTACAGGGGAAAGACCCGGGAATGAGACACATCTGAGTGGAAAAGAGCATGAAAAATTGGGTAAAACAATGTTTTTATGAAAAAAATGGCAATAGTTTTTAATACACAAGGCTTCATCAAACTAAATATCAATTTTAAAACAACCTAACAGATGCAGCTTTACAAAGCTGTTGCTGTCTTCATGTTCCTTTACAGTGTTTTCCCATTCACACTGGCCAGGCATAAGCAGTTCAATTCCAAAGAGATATTGGGACTGTTTTAAGAGTATCTCCAGTCTTTGGATATGGCCCTATACAAGTGTATGGGGTCAGGTTCTGGGAGAGCCAAAAAGGATTTTGGCTGCAGTATGAAAATGAAGCCAGGGCTGGAAGCCACAAGTGCCTTCTTGGGATAAGTAAGTCGTGAGGGATTCTTGTTTAGTTTAGGAGGTCTAGGAGGATTGTTTAGGGGTTTACTGAAAATAACATCTCCCTTAAATACTGATGGGTTTTCTGTTTGCCAGTCCCGATGATGGATACACATCCCCAGACAAGCATCAAGCATGACCAGACCAAAGACAGGACATGAACCTAGACGATACCAAGTACACTCCCTGCATGTGTACAGATATATACCACCACATTCTGTTAAAACCTGCTTGCATGATTTCTCCTATACGACATCCCACATCACCTGCTGTGAATATTGGTTCTACTACTAATAATTACTCAAATAGTCTCCATCCCACCCACCAAACTACTACACTGAATCAGCTCTCTCCTGTGACTTATGTCCTCATTCTTTCTCCCATTTTCTGGAGTTCCCACCTCTGAAGTCCGATGATGGATGCTCCGTATAGGCATGGCAAAGCTTGTCTTATGGAGAATTGTTCTAAAATGTTTTCCTTTTGCCATCTCAGAAACTTGGAAGCTAGATTCTCCTTTTTGCTATCCAAGATGGTACCTGAGGGGCCAACCCCTCCCTAAGAGAGCAGTCCGCCTCCTGGAGTTAAGCCCTGCCCCCGCAGTATTGCTGACCCTGATGTAAGATGTGTGCTGAAGCAAATCCTGTTTCGCTGTGTTAATCATTTCCTCAACTGCCAGACATAGTTTTACAGATTTTCTGTTGATGTAATTCGTAATTCCATTTACATCTGTAAGATACATTCAGGGCAAAGCAGGAGAAAACTCTTCGCTCTAATAACTGTGTTTTATATTTTAACCTATTTCAAATCCTCTGTGAATTGACCAAATAAAAACCTTTATGTCAGCTAAACACTGAATAAAAAAAAGAGCAATCACTTCTACAAATGTTTAGAGCTTAGCAGCATGGCAGAATATCTCTGGTTTTCAAGAGAGCGCACTGAACATCAAGTGAGTCTGTTCACCTGGTGATAGGCACGAGCTACAAAGAAACCGCAAAATCGTTATGCCTTTAATAGCAAATGGGAAATATAAATACACACGGCTGCTGTCTATGGCCCATTTGAAGTTTAAAAGGGCAGCTCCAGGTAAAAAGTAAAATCTCCTAGTGTTAATATTACCTCCATGCTGCTGTCAGAATGCACTTAGCTTAGTTTTATTAAAGGAGTTGTAAAGTCCCAGCATATCCTCTCCTGTTATAACATCAGCATTGTAATAGGAACACATACTAAAGTTGGTTTTCATAAAGCAATCACAGCTTGCTTTAAAAAAATATCTTTTATGTAGTGAGTGCTGCCTTCTGTCTCGTGGACTACAATCTCAATACAAATGAGTAAACTGAACGTTAAATTGTAGACCCTATAGACCAGTGATGGCGAACCTTGGCACTCCAGCTGTTTTGGAACTACAAGTCCCATGAGGCATTGCAAGGCTCTGACAGCCACAGACATAACTCCCAGAGGCAGATGCATGTTGGGATATGTAGTTTTGGCACAGCTGAAGTGCATCCTGCCCAGATCACTGACATCACTGATTGCCAGGAACTTGGTGGGATGCCATCCAATCCAGAGCTTCCCACTCAACTTCCGACTAACAGATGATGTCAGTGAGCTAGGCGGGAAGGTGGAGAGAGCATCACAGGTTGCTAAGAGCTCTTAGCAACCTGGGACGCTGTGGCTGCCAGTCTGCTGCCCACCCCCCGCCCCTGACACCTGCCGCTCCCACAATGAGATGCCGCTTGAGGCAACCGCCTCATTATAGGGACAGCCCTGTCTACAGATATTTATATCAGAAATTAAATTTGGATAAGCCCATTGTGCCAGTCTGTAGTAACTGGGCTGTCTTATAACTTTAGCATTCTTTAAATGCCGAGTAGAAACAAGCAGCGTTGTATGAACAGGAGCAGACACTCTACACCAGAAATGGTTTTACACATTTCATTCACTTTGTGCAATTTAAGTTATACTGCTTCTTTCCGAACTGCATACCCTGTATCTAAATTCTAAAGAAAGATTCAAAGGCAATAAGAACACCATAAACCAAAGAGTTAGGAAGTCTTTATTCACTTTGGGGAAATTCAAATACACCAGCTCCAAAAAATAACCTGCACAGGGAATGCAAGGAATATGTAGAGCAGGCAATGCCACTAGCAACTGAGGTATGTCATTGTACTAAACTTCCCATGGATGTCATTTATATTTTTATGTTTTAATTGAGTGCGCATTTAAACTGTTTTTACGGCGAGCATGAACAATCCAGCTAGGAAGCAGACATAAAAGTAAAACCTTTAAACTATTTCTTGGTTCTAGGTCTTTCCTTTTATATGGTGTCTCCCAAAGCACAGCTGTAATTCTGTTTGTATAAAGCCTGGTCCTGGATCTAAAAATGTTCCGTAGCAGCCAGCGAGGCTTATGTCTAGAATTTATATGTAATACAATTTCCTATTATTAAATGTGAAACAAGTCTGACCCCGCAATGCAAGGGCAGATGATTTTACATCTATTCTCAAAATGTGCTGTAAAACACGGAATTTATTGTTAAACTGCAAATTGTTTTTTTTTTTTTTCAGATAGAAAATATGAAAACCAGCATATGGTCCAATCAATTTTATTCCCCGTGCCAACATCTGAAAATTAATTAATAATAGCAATTCTGTAGATGCTATATTCGTGCATCTGGATTTTCAAATTATCTCCGTAATATAATATCAGTTATTAATTTTTTTCTTTTAACACAAAAAAATATATAAAATGTTAGATAAATGAATAGAAATGAATAGAAAAAAAAAGTTGATTTGGTTATTTTTTTTAAGATTGGTTTATTACCTCTTGATATGAAACTCATTTTCTATGAACAATCAGCAGGTTACATTGATTAACGTTATTTTATGTGTCACAGGTGTTTTGCTAAGATTTACTTGTCTGAATCTTTTTTGAGACACATTCTCCTCTAAAGTAATTGCTACATATAACAAAAATAAGTTAAAAAAAATGTTTTAGTACACTCGTCAGTTTGGTGTTCAATCATTTCTAGGTATTACATGGCTCGGAAAAGCACATTAGAGCCTAACAGCACCATGTTTGTTTTTTGTTTTTTTAAAGTTAAAATTTCTTTTGGGGATCAATTTAAATTTGTTAGTCCATTTGGCAGTTTTTTTTCTTTGGAAGGAATTGGGAGAGGGGGGTTTGTTTTCATTGGACCAGGAAGGCACAGGCAGCAATAAAACATCTGCAAACATGTGAAAACGAGGTGCTGGATTTCAACTCTTGGTGAGTCAGTCAGATTATAACATTCTATTTTAGTACTAGACTGTGCTTTCACTGGCAGCCACTGGTCTACAATAATGACCGGGAACCAAACAACATGGTACTTGTTCATGTGATTATTATGAAAATCATGGTCATCACATGACTTTGTTTACAAACAAACCTGCCAACTCCAGCAACTCTTTGCCTCATACAGCTAGAGGTGCCGTGACAGTTCAAGCCAGCAGGGTGCAGCTGTCACGTTGTAATATAGTGTGTATAAAATAATAATTCAAACAATTTTACTAAGGGGGTTATTCACAAAGTGAATAACCCAGCCGCAGTGAAGTGAGCAGAATGATGTTTGGCTATTCACTACGGCTCAGTACGGCAGCGAGTATCCTTGGCTGAAATCAGCCATACATCGGCTGACTGAAGGCTCTGCATTTTCGGTTGAGCCAAAGTGCAGAGGGACTTTGACTCAGCTGATCCAACATCTGGATTAGCTGAGTTGAAGCTCCGGCAGCTCACTTGCTGCCGTTCACCCATATTCTCATCTAGTCCATACAGCAATCCTTCTGTTCGACTGAACTGAAGGGCAGATGTGGCCAAAGAGAGCCGAAGGATCAGCCGAAGCTACGGCTGTATCCTTTGGCTCCATAGTGAATAACCCCCTAAATTTAATTAAAAGCTGTTATGTGCGAAATAACCAAAAATGCATTTTTTTCCATTTGTCAACTTTTGATAGAAAAACAAGAGCTGGCTAATTATTAAAACAGAGTACCAAATAAACGTCTTAAATGCCAGAATGACATCTTGGTATAACCGCTATAGGTTGCCACCATTTATATGCATACAACGACCCTAAAGCTAAAGTTAAAGTATGCAAATTGGTCACGGAGTTATTCTCAAGTCAATAGGTTAGGTTAGGTTTGGTAGGGGCATCTAGACTTCAATGACTTCTAAATAAAGGGATAATTGCTAAGCCATAAGATGGTCTTTAAATTGCTAATAAATGGATATCTACTAATAAATAAATTAATACATAAATTAATAAAACAAAGTGGTATAAAGTTGTTTATAAAGTGCAAAAAAGGGAAAATCATCACAGGATTAAAAAAAAAAAAAAAGCAACTGACCATCAATAAAAGAAATCCAATTTAAAAATACTTGTAAATAATCATGACATTGGATACTCCAGTTTATTTAGGTATTCATTACAGGTATTTATATAGCACCAACAGTTTACATACTGCGTATTCATATCAGTCCCTACCCTCATAGAGCTTACAATCTAAGGTCCCTATCTCACATGCATACATAAAGGGCCGATTTAGGCAGGGGCCAATTGACCTTGACCTGGAGTGTGGGAGGAAGGCCATGCAATCACAGCGGGAACATGCAAATTCCTTGCAGATAGCATCCTGACCGGGATTTGAATCATGGACCCCAAGGGCTGCAAGGCAAAAATGCTAACAGCTAAGCCAGTTGCATCTATTTACAACAGCATGTTGTTGTCCTCTATTTATGTGTACCTGACACTCTGTGTGCCAGGAAGTCATTTAAATTATTCCCCATTTCAATAAACCCCGAGATTATTGCAACAATAAATTAATAATGTTTCAGTGATAGAATCTCTTCTGCCAGTCTTGCCTTCTACTAAATCCTAATTAGGTTTTAGTCTTGAGATAGTCATCAAATCTGTTTACTAGAAGGCACAGCAGAACAATAAATCACCGAACTGGTATGAGCGACTCTCCATAATGATCCAACAATACATACATTTCTCCCGTTTTAATTAATTGTGAAATGATTCCCATTACAGCCCGTGTATAATGGCTTAGCTAATGATGCAGCTGTATTAATACACATTTGTGTGCTGTGAGTGATGTTTGTGTATATATATATTTCTTTTATTGCGCAGCTTCCTAGATCACGCAGGAACATTTTAATTGTAAATTCGTAGAGGAATGCCAGCCTTTAAAAGTGAGCCAATCAGTAATTTTAAGGAAACATACATTTGTTTAAATAATTAATATATTGGTTATATTCAGTGCTAAAACTAACATTTTTTTCTTTATTTCTTCTTGATTTTTTTTGGGAGGGGGGGGCAGAGGTCATTGATGCCCAGCTGACCAGAGCAAAGTTAGCAACATGCACCCACTAATCTATGCTTTCTAGAACATGCAATGGTTTTATGCAATAGATTACACTAGAGTCACTTAGCTTAGTTGTTGCTGGTGGTCTACAAATCCCATATAAAAAAGTCTACAAATTCCATATAGAACAGGACTTTGTGGCAGTTAAGCATCTTCAGGAAATTGGCTTCTTGTCATGGTCCTTCTGCTGCAGTGAGGTTCTCTGATCACGGTAATTCCTCAGTGAAGAAGTCCCAACTCGATGGCTTCTCCCTCTTCATTTTTATTGAAGTTGCCCTATTCACTCACATGAGGAATCCGCGATTGGTCCAAAGAACACAATCATATCTTTCTCACAACAGTAATTCAATGGCAACTGAAGTCTCTTTGAAGCTGATAAACAGTGGCCATATAATTATGTTTAGCTCTATTCTGTCTCTGAGAACAGTCTTAAATAAATATGACCTTCCTGAGTCAATAATTCCCAATTCCCAAAGCCCCACCTGTGCGTACAGTTTCTAGCATATCAAAGTGACCATTGATCTCAGGAAGACAACACTGTTTATGCCAACTGTTATCTGCTCTTGGTGACTGAAGGGAAATCTTAAGTATTAGGCATGACAGTTGGCTTTAGTATATCAATGCAAACTCTTGTTATTATACTGTTCCCACAGAAGACACAGTGCAGCCTTTTTACAATTCTATTCATTTTGTTTACCAGCTGTCTCTCCACCTTTTTTCTAGGTGACATACAAATCCTGTTTCCCAGCTGTACTGTATTTGTGTGTCTGAAAAAAAAAATCCTAAAATAATAATACAGTACATGCAATGCATAAGTATAAAGCTTTTACTTGATATGCTTTTTTTTAATAAATACCCTACTCAAATTTCTCACATATGGACAGAAAAAAATGGTGAAAAATATTTTTTGTTTATTGAGCAGTTAAAATGTTTAAAAATCTTTTTTTGTTAACTGTCTTCTTTACGAAAAGTACTTCTTTGTGCACAGCAAAAGCAGAGAAAAAGTAAAAGTTGGCAGCTGTCATTGACAGATGTTTACAACCAAAGCCATCTGAGCATATCATATTATAGCTAACAGGGTGATCACATGATTGAGGACCATGCTGGTTTGTTCCTGATCATTAGCTTAGACTGAGTGTTTACAGTCAGGAGGGTGTAGAGCTGCATGTTCCTAGCTGCTAAAGAAGGAATGATAGGGTAGATAGGGGTTGAAAGGCTGGAAGGGATCAGAACACTGGGGGCTTAAAGGAGAACTATGAGGAGGGTGATTTACACTCATCCTCATAGTTAGAGCCAACGAGTGACAATGAGCGCATACTGTTGCTTGCTCACTTTCCGATCATCTCCCTGCAGAGAGCGGTGACTGTCAGCCACCCCTCCCCGCATGGATTCACTCTCCGATCCCCTAGCGCTGACTGGAGGAATGGACGGGGTAGGTGGCGGGCACAGCTGGATCTGCCTTGAGATAGGCAGAGCCCGCTGTCAATCAGCCAGCTGGGTGGATCTTGACAGTATTATTGGGATCTGTCTGGCTGCAGCACTCTAAGTATATAGTGGGCAATAGCCCACTGTATACTGAGATTTGGGTCACGGGTGGAGGTTAGTATATGTCCTTTGGTGACCTTAAAAAGAACTATGGGATTAAAAGGTTACCCCATAGTTCTCTTTTAAATGAATCCACGAGCAGATGATTTTCCTGGAAAGGCATGTATGCAATAAAAAAAGATATACTCACCTGAATCTCAAAGCTTCATGGCTGCAAGACCAGTCGCTGGAGCCTCTCTCTCCCTCTGCTCCAGTGATGGAATGATGTCCCTTGGCGTCCTCATGTCAAATACACTGTATTGGATGTGATGACTCACAGGGCATTAGACTGCTGTAGCGGAGGGGGAGAGAGGCTGATGGGACCGGTCTAGCAGTCAGTCAGCTATCAGGTTTAGGTGAGTATAACTTTTTTATGTTCTACCCTAGACAAAAATGTAAGGGTGTAGCCTCACTGCAAGGGTTAAGAATATTTCTGCCCAAAGTTCTTCTTTAAGCAAGTTACTATCATAAAACCATTTTTTGTGGGGGGGTTTTTAAATGCAAATTTAAAAAAAAAAATTATTTATACACTTTTCTCAGCCCCTTAACATTCTGCTAGCAAACGTGGGCTCTCCAGATCTTTCCAGAAAAACATTAGTCCCCCGTGCTCAGTCTCCCTTATCAGAAGCAGAATGCAAGGACAACACAACCCGGTTTTCATTGTTTTATATTGATATTATAAGAATCCTCTTTCCTCGTCATTCCCGCGACAAGAAACAGAAAGACCCCTTGTCTCGAGCTGGCATTTTTTCATTTTAACAAAACATCTGCTGTGACTGGGACTCTGGGATTTCTTGATACTTCTGACTGTAACTTCGCTAGTCATTCCACGTTCCCGGAGGACAGTTTCATCCTTCCTTTTGAACTGAGAATCCTTCCCCTAAGTAAGTTCCAAGCTGCAGGCATTGTCAAAACATTTGACACTTGTCTGTGGAGCCTCCAGAATGATGTGATGCAAACTTGTGAAAAATGCTTACGGTATCGATTGTTGGTTATGGCGGAGCAGGAGAGTCGACTGAATCCTGTCTCGCAAGTATTACAGAAATGGTGAAGGAACAATTAAAGCAGATGTACAACCAATCACTAAAATATCATTTAAAGTGATATTCAATTCTCAAACTTTTTTTTCAATAATGAATGCAGATCAAACAAATAAACATCGCCCAGCAAATATTTCTTTACATTTTTGCCCAAACACTTACAGTCATCATGTTTCTGAACAGCTCTGACTCAGATCAGCTTCCCAAACTTCCGCAGTTTTTCTAACCTTACATACTTTTAGATTAGAACCCCTGTTTACTGTGCTCGAGGGCTACTAGGGAGATTCCTTCTTACTTACTATCATGATCCTTTATGCTTTTTCAGAAGTCTTGAAGCTAAACACATGGCATACAAGATACCCTTTCTCTTTTCTCTAGCAGTGCGCTGTTGTCATTAGGGATGCACCGATACCAAGTACCATACTCGGTACAAGTACATGTACAGATACTTTTCCAGCTCCAAGACTAGACTAGAGAAAAATTCAAAAGCTAGGACATAGCTGTCATTTGTAAGAAGCACACGGAGCTCCCAGGATTTGTACATCTCTGTTTTAATGTATGCTTTTGTTTTTCTAAATATAAATAAAGGGATGTACCAATACCATTTTTGCAAGTTCAAGTACTGATACTTGCCCAAGTACTTACAAGTACGAGTACTGAAACATTTTAGTTTATTGTCATGTGACAGTTTTTCTAAAACAATACAGACTAATTATTTCAGGACAGTGGTGGAGCGCCAGAGCCCGGTCCCAGCTGCAACCGCTGCAACCCTGGTAGTTCTCATGAAAATGCCAAGTATCTGAAAAGTATCGGTGCATCCCTAGTTGTCATGATGTAAAGCGTTGCAGATGTGATGATGTCAGCACCAGTCTCTGCATCATTTAACTGGGATTGCAGGGTGACTAATCCCAGTGGGCATGTCCCTTTTTCACTTTAGTATGTTAAAGTGAAAATAAACTCAGGAATTAAATATTAAAACGGACCTTTACCCATATTTTTAAAAGCAACAACAAACACACCTTTAGAAATGTTTAGTAATGACAATCTACACTCACATACTTGTAGATAATTGCTGGCTTTGTATTCTTTGCATACCTTATTTCTCTTTTCTTCCCCAGTCTTCTGGCAGTGGCCATGTTTACTAAGGGCAGATTACTACCTCTCCTATTACTTCCTGAAAATTGGCACATGTGACTAGACCTGTGACTAGGACATGTGACCACGCACATCATCTCAGGGGAGGAAAATGCCTTTCCCTGAGATCTCATGAGATTACAGATGAGATTTCCCAGTAATGCTCTGCTGATGACAAGGCAATCCCAGTGTGCATTGCCTTGGCAAACTGAAGTAATTTTGCCCTTTCAAAGTAGGAAGTGAATGTTCTGCAAGTGGAAGTATTTCATAATCACAGAATTTTACACCTGACATGTCTATGTTATTATTAATCATCATACATAGAGGGATGCATTGGTAGCATTTTTCTTTTTTTTAACCATAGTTTTTTATTCAAGGTTTTACAGAATACAGGTAATGGTAACAGCAGTGGCAAGGCTCGTATAATGTAACATAACATAGGTTACAACATAGACAACACGTCCATGGGCCTATTAATAGGCAAAATGACAGCATAGTACTGAAAGACACAAAAAAAGGTAGAATTTTATTTTTGAGTGTAAAGGTCCGCTTTAAAAAGGCATTCAAGTACCTAAACTATTAACAGCAATGTATCTTATATGTGTATCACTCAGCTGTAGACAGAGCCGGCGCTACCATACAGGCAGCACAAGCGGCCGCTTGAGGGCGCTGGTCGGGGAGGGCGGAAAAACACCTCCTCACCTAGCTCCCTCTGCTGTCGGCTCTCTCCGGAGCCGCAATATTTACATATCGTGACCCATTCATATGCTAATATCTTGGCTCATTCATGTGCAAATCACAGAGTCCTATAATTACGTAAATATCAGCAGCAGAAACCAGTGAGAGCTGCAGGGGCACCAGAAGATTGACACTTTTGACACTCTGTGTCTGTTTCCTTGTGAACTGCAGCAAAAGATTTCTCAGGACTGGAGCAGTGTTTTGGAGGTGTGGGCAACACTCTTTTGTATAGCTACAGGGTTTGCATGATGTAAAAGTGGACTGCTGGGAAGTACACATGATCAGTCCTGTAAAAAGTTTTAAATTAGTCAGCTATAACCTTTTCAGATTCCTTTTTCGTTACATTGGCGGTCATTGTGAATACTTTTGTTACATTGGAGTTCAGTGTGAATACTTTTGTTACATTGGCAGTCAGTAAGAATGACTCAGTTACATTGGTGGTCAGGGCGAATACTTTTGTTACATTGGCAGTCAGTAAGAATGACTCAGTTACATTGGTGGTCAGGGCGAATACTTTTGTTACATTGGCAGTCAGTAAGAATGACTCAGTTACATTGGTGGTCAGGGCGAATACTTTCGTTACATTGGAGGTCAGTGTGAATACTTTTGTTACATTGAAAGTCAGTGCAAATACTTTCGTTACATTGGCGGGGGGGGGGGGGGGGGGGGGTCTGCATTAAAATGCACCTTCGCCTGTGTAGGCAAAAAACCTTGCACCGGCCCTGGCTGTAGATCCTCAAATCATCTCTAAATTGGTGCTGACACTGTCCTTCCTTCTGGAGGGTGGCTACTTTTGTTCCTCATGATCCCTGTGTGTTGTGAAGTAGTCACCGCTCCAAGCTCACTCCAGTGATGGACTATAATCTCAATTCAAATTGGTGAACTAAACGTGAGATTGTAGTCCATCATGGGAGGGAGCTTGGAGCGGTGACTACTTTACAACACTCACAGGGACTATGGGGAAGAAAAGTAGTCACCCTCCAGAAGGAAGGACATTGTCAGCACCAATTCAGTGATGATTTGAGGATCTACAGCCGAGTGATACACAAATAAGATACATTATTGTTAATAGTTAAGGCACTTTTTAATTTTTAAGATTTAACTCCTAGATTTGGTGTAACTTTAAGTGACACTGGGCGTCATTCTGAAAGAGGATTTGTGCTTTATCAGAAGTTAGTCTGCAAGGAACAGGAGCTGGGAATTTAAAGAGAGATGCATTTTGTATTTTCAGAACTGGTGCCTACTTATTGGCAATTTTTTTTTTTTAACAAAACTAGACTTTGGTTTAAAGAAAAAAGAAGCCGATGTTTTGCGAGTCTTGATATGGGCACATATTTAATCTGGGCACAGTTACACTGGTGAAATAGGCCAAACATGTTTCTAAGGTATTATGTATGCTATAGGTATTCTAAGGAATTATGTACGCTCCACATCCAAGAACTATTTCTGAAGCAAGTGGTATGGTAGGAAGCTTCTATAATAATATTCATTATGGAAAATATGGCATACGACACAGCACACTAACTCAACGTCTGAATTCCCACACCAGTTTTTCTGCCCTTCGCTAATAATTCAGGATTCCAGAAAGGTTTGTCCAGACCAGGTCCTGTGGGAACAAGAGGCATAGAACAAGTCAAACACTTAATAAACTGCTATACTAATACAGTGCTAATATTCCAAGAGGCGGGAGAAAAACATTTCTATTATTTTACTCCAGTTCGTTGCATATGCCCACATCTATTCCTAGATTTTCAAAATAATCCACAAGTTATAAGGCTCGTATGATACTGTATGTTTTATGCAAATTAGGCCATCCATCTAAGCAAGACAACTAAGTAGATCATCTCTAAATCATTAGAGGTGTACATAGATAGGTACAATAAATTCCTATCATCAAGCACAATCTCTCAATATAACTTCCAAATATATAACTTATAAATTCCAAGTATTATCCTATTTATAAATAATAAGTACATAAGTATCTTGTGTAGATATAAACATCAAGAAGTTCTGTGCACGTACTGCAGCGTTATGACATCGTTAGACCCAGGGCTGGATGACCTTAGGGGCTACTGGAGAACCAGCTCCAGGCCCACCATTGAAAACAGGCCTGGCCAGCCCGGATTGTCTTGTATGCCCGATGGAAATCCGGGCCGGCCAGGCTGAACTCAATCAGGCAGAGGCGCCGGCGGCTCTATAATCAGGCATATTAGGCGGCCGCTTGCTGGGGCCTTGCGTGGCATCAGTAAGGAGTGAGCGGCCACCTAATTAGAGAGCCAGCTCTGCTGCTTCCCATCCCAGCCAACAGCACCAGGCCCATGATGCTCTTAATCCAGACCTGGTTAGACCCTTTCCTAAGGATTTAATCTGCAAGTGACTTCCTCTGGATACTCAGAGGATATTCCATAGTTAATATTGATGTTTAAGCACTGATTGGCCTGCCTATAATTTAGAGGTCAATCAGTGGTGTCACAAAGGGGGTGCAGCCCGCACCTGGTTGCCGCCAATGGAGGGGTGACACCAAAATGACTGACAGTCATTTTGGTGTCACCCCCCATGAAAAGTCGTGCACTCATTCACAGACCGAGAGCCCGTAAGTGTCAGGAAAAAGGAGAAGACCTGGTGGTGGAACGCCCGCTCCTCTCTCTGTCGGCTTCCACCACCAAGATGGCCCCCGGTAGGCGTCAATAAGACAACTACGCATGTGCGGCAAAGTCGCTTGCATGCATGATGACGTCATCTGGTCTCCAGGTGACACCCAGCCTCGGGACGCCCCTGAGGTCAATAACGTATGGTAAACTGCATTTTGATTTTCGGTAAAGGCATGTGGTGTTTTGAACATAGACGATTTGCCCAGAATTTTTTATGTTTACACTTATTAAACATTATATTATATGGCATTTATATTGTACTATGTGATGCACAAGCCTCATGAAGTAAACAAAAGACTTCCTTCACCTTCCCTGACTGAGCCAAATCCTCCTCAATTTCTGCCTCACACGC
Organism: Nanorana parkeri; assembly: GCF_000935625.1. Lineage (NCBI taxonomy): Eukaryota > Metazoa > Chordata > Amphibia > Anura > Dicroglossidae > Nanorana > Nanorana parkeri. The sequence goes on along the minus strand of NW_017306406.1, from coordinate 1,440,880 downwards.
TCCCCATCCCAGACACTGCAGCTCACAGTGGGAAGGTTTCAGTAACAGAGACGCAGAGAAAACTAAGTACAGATGTACTAAAGGTTCTGCAGCATATTTTTTTGTAATGGTAGGCCATTGTTCTTCTACAAGGAGCTAGTGCAATTGCTTATCTCAGTATCCACATGAACTCTTGAGCAAAGCTGTACGATCCAAAGTAAAGAACCTTTGTCCAATAAAATAGTACCAGCATATTGTCCAGCTCTAGGGATAGCATCATTACACTTCCAAGCAGCATCTCTCCAGTCCCTAATTAAAGAGAACCACGTCTAACATGCTGTGATGAAGCACGGGGCAGCGCTTGCTTGTAGCAGCATTCTTCTTTCCCTCGCAGTGCGACAGCCAATTCCTTTTATTTACAGCCTTCTTGAGGCTACTAATATTGAACGTTTTTCATCCACTCTTGCTTGGTTAACATGGCAGAATCAAAGTACTGAGCCGGAAGCCAACAAGGTCGGCAAATGAAGTGCGAGTAAAAGTAAGTTGTCTGTGTAATCTCAGCATTGGAAGAATCCAACAAAAAACATAACAAAATGTCACCAAATGTCAGAACAAATGCTGCAAGGCTGGTTTTCACACACACACACACACACACACACACACACGCAATAGGTAACAATATAACACATTAACCATAGGAGAAGCCCTTCTGGACCAGTCAGTCATGTAGGCACTTAAAGAACACCAGTCACTCCTTAGCTATCTAAATATACTGCATATATATTTTTATTATTGGTATTTATATAACACCAACATTTTTTTACGCAGCGCTTTACATAGTTGCACATTCATATCAGTCCCTGCCTACAAGAAGCTTACAATCTAAGGTCCCTATCTCACATACATACATAGGTGGGCCACTTTAGACAGGAGTCAATTAACCTACAGCATATCTTTGGAGCGTAGGAGGAAACGGGACTATAGGTAGAACATGCAACTCCTTGCAGATACGGTAGTAACCTGGCCGGGACTTGAACCAAGGGACCCCTAGTGCTGCTGAGATATTTAGCATATTTATTTATCTATTCATGTATTTATTTTTATTTGCTGTGTTTTACTTTAACAGCCACATATCAAGGTGTGTTGCTCTATCAAGGCACAATGATTGCTAAACAAGCAGGTTTATTTGTAAAAACAAAACCCCATACGATCCCTATCGTTGGCTGTCATAGTGATCAGATGACTGAGAACCAGATTGTACATGGTTTCCTTTCATTGTTTTTAGACCAGCTTCTGGCACTATAAGTCTGTACTGCTATGGGGAACCATGCAGGTGGAATGTGTATCTAAAGATTGTGGCTGGAAAGCAATTGACAGTCAAACTAAAGAAGAGCTGGACAGTTTGAGAAGAGTTGTGTTTCAGAACCTTCTGGTGACTGCTTGTCTATAAAGAGGTTTTTAACATTTGCTGCCAGTACAGGTACAGTAAGTGTAAGAACCAGTCACCAATTGATATGTGTAATAATCTGATTCTGCACTCTTCAACTGTCCATGCAGTCTTACCTCTGTGATTTTGTATTGCTTACTTGTATTCTCTCCCTGCTGGAGCAGAAGTGTCAGGCTGAGTGTTAGGTTTAGCATCATGCTGTAAGGCCATGTTATCTTCTGCCTGCTATCAGTGCTAATCAGGGCTGGATTTCCCACAAAGCCAACCAAGGCCTGGCCTCGGGGCAGCAGGGAGTAGAGGGGCAGCAGGGTGTGGAATTCCTATCTCCCGATGCCCGGGCGGGTAGTTGTTTTCTACATTTAGCCCTGCTTTGGGGAAGCCGAGCTAAATGTACAGCAGGGAAGCCGCCGCTTGTTTTGTACAAGTGATCTCGGCGACATTGTATGCAGCCTGCAGGTCTGCCATTCTCTATGATTGGCCGGGAGGTGGGCGCATTGAGGAGCCTGTCCTTTGGGCAGCAGAGAGAGTAAATCCGGCCTTGGTGATAATAACAGGCAGTCAAAAAACATTAGGATTTTTAATGGATTAGATACAAGCGATTGCAAACATGCAATCTATCATCGATTAAAATGTGGAGCAATGCCACACACACTGTATTGTTCTGCATTTTTGAATAATTGAAAAACTCAATCATTATTATTATTATTATTCGGGATTTATATAGCACCAACAGTTTGTGCAGTGCTTTACAATATAAGGAAGACATTACAGTTACAATACAAGTCAAGACAAGATGGTAAGAAGGGCCAGGATCAAAAATATGATCAATCAGTTAGAAATGTAAATGAGCAATTATAAAACAATTACTTAATCACTCTGACTTATGATCGGTTCTCCCAAAAAACACATATATTTGTTTGACGGATCAGAAGCAAGCAACAAAATTCCGATCAAAATCAATCAAGAGCTCAATAAAGAGAGCTACCTAAATCGAGCAAATGAAAGATCTTTAGGTTGCCATTTTCCTTAAATTTGTTCATTTTAGTCACATTAAACGATCGATCGTATGATCTGAGTGGCTACCCTAAAACACAGATTGTATAAACAATGATTAAAAAAAATTGTGGCGTTCACCCCCAAAGGAGACACTAGAATAATCCGGGTCATCAATAACCTGTCTAGGGATTTTAGAAACCAGCTGCCCCATTAACATTAACAGCCCTCTTCTAGTGACCCACAGAGCTGGTATCCAGGCCAGAAGTATGATGCTGAAGAACTTTATTAACATATTCACTCTGGAAGAGAGGGTATAGGGACCTAGACGTCCAGGGTAGAACATACACCGACTCAAGATTCTCCCTTTTAGTAATTCAGTGTCGATCCATTTGCAGCCCAATTGAATAGGGATTGGCAGAGAATCTTCAGTAGAAGAGACACCAGACTTGCTCCTGAGGTCCTCTCTATTCCAGACACCTCCAGTAGCCATCAGCCTCCCTGGTTCTCCTCCTCCAGCATTAGCAGAGGCCTCCTCCATACTTGAGGCCCATCAAAACACTTCCTACCCTCAAGTGTACCCACCCCCCTAGGCCTAGCCTGGGGGCAGGCTGCAAGGCACCCCAACCTGGACTAATCCATGGCTGGAACCAGACTAAGCACATGACGATACCCTCAAGAATAAAAGCACTTACCCAGCATGCCAGACTGGCTGTGAGGGCCCCGGTGATTGGCTAGTAGGCTGCACATACACTCAACGTGTCCCTCATTGGATGTCCCACACTGCAGCAGAGTCACACTCCACTGAGGCAGGTACAATCCATGGCAGAACACCTGGAATTCACCAGATAAATGCCAACTATAATTCAGCCAGACTGACTACAGCTTTGGCAATCACTACATTTCTAGCAGTCACCTAACAAAAAGGATTGGGGACTACAAAATCTTTAAACAATATTTAAAATTGTAAATAAATAAAAAAAAATATCGTAATATTTCTATTTTTCTTTTATATAATTGTGTGCATTTTGTCACATCTCTCCCAATTATGTTACAAGTTCCATTTTTTTTCTCCAGACATCTATCCTGAATAACTAATTTATGTGGGCGAGATGAATTCAGATGGAAAACTACACAACTCATAACTTTGCAGGCTCTTAGCAGACTGTCTCATAGGTGAGAATAATTGTTCTTGTATGCTTAACGTTACCGCTGATCAATTTAAATATTTTTCAAAAATTCACAGCCAGATAGCAACCTGCCGGTACACAGCTTGTAAATTATTGTTAAATATTCATATGTATCTCGTAACTGGGCTATTTCTGGGATATAGATATTGTGAAGGAACAATTGCCATATTACTTGAAAATGCCGATTTGATGTTTCCAGCCCAATGATCCGTCTTGTCATATTTTCACATTTACTGGCTTTTTGTTGCAGGTTTTCTTAATTTTTTTTGAAATAACTTGACCCATAAAGCAAACTGATAAGTAGTTTTCAGCCTTGGTGTTGTTAGTTTTTTTGGCAGAACTATTATCTTTTGGGAAATTACATCATGAGTGCCAGAGAAGGTGTGTGTAATGCAGAAGGTTTACATTGACATGTGCTGTTCACATGCTGGACAAAACAACAGATTTTATTTCAAAGCTCCTCCCCCTTTTTCTACTTGATTGGCCGGTGCATGTTGATTGGCTTTTGATATACCCAGCACTGTTAAATAAATTGTGACACAGGGCTAATTCTGTTTTCTCTTAAAGGTCAAATGGAGGGGGACTCCATTAAAGTATGTGCAGTTGGACCATCATGGACCAATATGGTCCCTATGTCATCCTGAGGAAGGGACCCTGCATGGCTGGTGCTTGTTGATTGGCTATTTAAACAGGACTGTTAAATAAGATCCAACTGTAGGCCCAAAATCATGACAGAGGGTTAACTTAATTCTGTTTCCTCCCATCGGCTGAATGTGCAGTTGGTCCACAATGGTTACACCTGGACCACTATGGTCACTATGTCACCCTGAGGAAGGGAACCTGCGTAGCCCTGAAATGTTGGACTTTCTATGTATGTGACACATTGTGAACACATCATCTCTGATTATTTCACACATCTGGAGTGCTGGTGACTTCTCTTCTACTTGTGATCTCTGGGCGGCACCACCCGTCATCATCACTACGAGCACCCATGTATTACTCTGGTCATATTGGATGAAAGGACTGCAGCTTTGAACTACAATTTGTGTGTGTAGCCCAAATATTTCTTTTTAGTTTTGGATGGTGTAGGGAATGGTTGAAGCCATGGCATTTTTTATTTTCTTTTGTTGCCTGTCCCATTGGGGAGATCTACCTTCACTTCCTGTCCTGGAGATGCAACAGAAATTGAGAACAAATCCCTTAAAAGGGAGGCAAGATCCCCTATTAGACAGCTGTCATTTGAACAGGTGTCCCCATTGGATGATTGCCCTTCAATTCTTCTGGTGAGAACTGTAACATTTTCTGTCTCGATGACAATGGTGAGCTGGACAAATAGAGAGGGTGACTCTTCCCAGCACAGACATAGACAGCAGTAGAAATCTAACTGGGATTCTGATGCTTCCACACTGTATTTTAATCTAAGGACCTATTAACAACACATGCATTGAGCTGCACTGCTCATCACAGGCCCAATGCAATAACAGGTCAAAATCTAATCGGGGCGGGCTTGCGATCATCGCGAGTACGATCTGCCTGTCCAACATAGGCAGATCGGTAAGCTTTTTAAATTACCTTACAACCATCGCAAGACAAAAGTCTTGCGATGGTTGTAAGGTGTGTGCCCAGCCTAAGAATTCTTACTTAAATTTAAAAAATAGTGACACTTATTTTTTAGCTAAGTCCAATTAGATTTGAAAATAACAGTCACATGGCTAAAATAACAATTCTTATACTCGTGTTAAAGCTTGGTGATTTTATAAGTCAATAAACATTCCACTTAAGCTCCTCTCTCTGATGGATCACTATTAGAGAGTTCTCTGACTAAGCTCTATTACAGAATGAGACATGGAGTGTGTATTGACTCTGTGGGCAGTGTGTGCCATTGTGTGGGCCGGGATTAAAGCATTTGGACCCGCAGGGACCAGTGGTGAGCCTGAAGTGCAAAGGACAGGTTTAGTTAAAGCAGTATTCTAAATTAATTTGGAATTTGCAAAGCTTTCACCAAGCTTTACTTCTCGGCAAGCATACTTCAGTAAGCTTTAGCAAAATGAATCTTGTTGAAAGCCTCCCAAAGCCTGCAAGCTGCTTTTTAAAGCAACAGTCAGCATTCCCACTATGTTTAACATCCCTTTATTGGAAGTGATGCTCTCTTTAAAGGCTCCAACAAAGCTGCTTGAAGCCTGCTGAAAGCTTTACAAATGCTGTGCAAAAGCTTGCTGTGGCCACTGCTCTTATACAACTCTCACATCAAACTGCAGTTTGTATCACAGCAAACAATTACCAAATACCCTTTTGATATATGGTTACAAGTACCACTGCTGGTGCCATTCATTCTATGAGTTCTATTAACATGAGGTTTGAGCGTTTGACTTTGCTTCAGCAAGGAGCATCAACTTTTTTTATTGTAGAGCCACAGGCCTGTATATGGGATTTTAGTGATTGGAGTTACATATAGTTTAATGTATTGGTATTCCAAAGGGATCTGTCCCAAAGGAAATCCCTTGTATGCAAAGCCTCAGACAGAAGCCGGTGTTCTCTGACTCTTAGGCTGCTTACAAGTTTCAACTGAAATTGAAACAGAATCTGCTACTATGAGTACCAAACCATTGCTTCAGAATATCTAATCAGCCAAGGAGTCAGAGAATGGCAGATTCTTTCTTAAAGTTCACCTGTGCCCAGCTCATGGGCATTAGAGTCTTTATGTATTCTTCTTAGCAAGTAAAATAGGATTAAAACAAGCGATGATTGACCTCTGTAGCTGCAAGTAATTCTCAATGATCAGCAAAGATCTCAACAAAGATTCCAAGGTCAGGTGTCAGTTGTTTTTTTAACCCCTTCCATCTGGCCATATGCATATTCTGTATGTGACAGTAAAGAGTTGGGCTCATATATATGTGCATGGCTGGCATATCTTTTGTTCTTGGAGCTTGTTCCATTGTTTGCCTCCAGCATTGAGGTCTTTGCAAACTTTAAAGTTGATTTTGTGCATATAAAAAAAGAATAGAAACATTGGTTTGGCCATTTAAGCTTTAAAATGGGTGTCAGACTACAGCAGAAGAAAGGGTAAAAAGATGTTACTAGCTTCCCAGAGCCCAAGTTAAGGGTTGCCATACATGGGGCCATTGGAGCACCCATTGCAGTATCATCTTATTAGTGCTACCATTGGAAACTGCTGGTTAGGCAATGTATTGGATCCCGAAGGAGAATTGTGAAGGTACTTTGGAAGGAAAATAAGCCACTGCTTCATCAATGGTGGCAATAGTGCTATATTAAGATATCACATCAATACTGGCTAGGTAAAAATTAACTTACCAACCCAAATCTATATGTATATATTTTCAACACACCACTGCATCCTATGAGTACAAGTGAATCAATTGCCACAAAGGTCTCTAACTAAAGTTCAGATTCCATGAAAATGGTGATAGACCCCCAACACCACCAGGATGACTGAGTAGGCAATTATTTCTGGTCTTGACATAAAAAGGGATTGCCTTGGGCACTGATCGGGTCTTATTGGGACCAACACTGGTGGTCAGTGGAGCAGCATTCATAGTAGTGCTGCATTATGGCTTATTCACCTTGGAACTGCCATAACATTGGTGCATGTGGGGGCTGGCAAGGTCACACTGCTGACCAGTGGTGTGATGCCAGCAACAGGGTGACTCGAAGAGTTGCATTGATTTAGGGAGATGTGGCTTTCGTCCATTTTGTCTGATCGGTAAAGAGTAAGTAGGAGCTGCATCCATAAACTCCATGGTGTAATGATTCGTGCAAGCACAGCAAGATATATGTATAGGATCGCAGCTGCGGAGGTAAGTGGGAATGGTTCCCTGTAAGTGGGTCCGTTCATGACACATGGTTCCAGAGAGCTGAGCAAGACATAATACTGTATAGGTGCATATGTCACTCCTTGTTTGCCATAGTTTTGGATGACACTCTGGTGGGCCCTCAGCTCTCTGAGTGAACTAGGACTGTTTGGAAAGGTGCTGTGCAGGCTATCACTTAAAGTGGACCTGACCTTGAAAGGTGAAGATTTGTTATGTTATAGGACATATCCAAAAATCTTAAAGTGTACAGAAACCCAAAACCTATTTTTTTTTAAGTTTTAGAATCATGCCTCACTCTATACAGTCTTCTTAACCAAATCATTTTTGTGACTTTCTTGCAAAGATTCTTAATCGGAGATCCTGCAGGATATTAACATTTAGCCACTACTTCACAATCAGAAGCAGCTGAAGCAGCTTGGTTAGCCTTTTGTTTGCACTCTTTCAGTTGACCATTGGGCTGCCTATGAAGTCTTTTAGATAGGTAACCAATGATAAACTCAAGGAGCGCACAAGGCTGCTGCTAACTATAAGGCAGTGTAAAAGAATTGTCTAACAAGATTTGAAATTAGATTTTGGGATGTTGCTACTGAGGTACTCACTGTTCTCCTTGCTGGAAAGGAAGCTGTACTTGAGGACCTGCAGCACAAGGATCTCCCTGCTTATGCTTCATTAATTCTCTGTATCTGTGCTCCCTCTACTTCTCTGGATGCTTCTTGATAGTTCCCCCCTCACAGTCATCAGATTGCCAGTTATCAAGGTGGTATCTCTGACTCAAGGAAGCAATGTATTCCAAAGAGGTCACCACCACACAGAAATACAGTACAGAGCATGGTATAGTAAGTCAGTAAAGATCAACGGCAGGTAAAGAAAATATTACCTGCAGGAAGACCACTGTTAATACTGGAAACTTGTATTTTGCCCTCCGCTTGTCTTTTTAGTACACAGCTTCTTCAGTTAAGATCCTCTAAATCAGACATCAAACTTCAAGCCTTAGTTGAACATTAAGATTCTAGTCAATGTTGCCATAACATGTAAAAAAAACAAGCGCCAGCTTGCCCGATGTACATTTAGCTCTGCTTGCCCAAAGCAGGGCTAAATGTTGAAAACAACTACCCGCCCGGGCATCAGGAGATAGAAATTCCACACCCTTGTTGCCCTTCTACTTCCTGCTGCCCGGAGCCCGGGCCTTGGTTGGCCTTGTGGGAAATCCGGCCATGCATACCAGTTGCCTTCCACAAAGCTACCTGTTGGCCTCTGTCACTGTAACTGTTTATTGAAGTGATCATCCAGGAGTGCATTGCTGATAACTGATTCCGTCCATTAAAAAGTTTTGTTACATTTCACATTCCTTCTTTAGATTTTGCCCGTTAACCCCACTTCCTACATTTGCTGTTGAAAATATTAGCACTGTAACATTGCCCAACGTTTCATCTGCAATAACACCTTTGGAATACTACCTTCAAAAGCCATTTGAGTTAAACCTGTAAAAAAAATAAGGTCAAGGCAACTGGACTTGCTGTATTTTTCTTGAAGACGTTTCACTGGTCATCCGACCATCTTTCTCAATTCAGAATCAAGAAAGCTGATCGGATAACCAATGAAACATCTTCAAGAAAAATACAGCAAGTCCAGTTGCCTTGACCTTTTATTTTTACAGCTATACCATGACCTGGATAAATGAGAACCTTCACAGACACATCTGAGTTAAAGTGACATTAAACCCTCAGATGTATTTAAATAAACCAATGCTGTAATGTGTGGCTTACTATAATCCATGGTAGTTTGCCTTCTCTTTGCTGCTCTTTCTTTTAAATCTTTATATCTTCACATGCTGGGGAGAACTTTCATTTTGCAGCTGACTCACTCTTCTCTGGCTGTAACTCGGAAGCGTCTGTGTGTGTGCTCCCGAGCCAGGACTACAGGATGACATGTACATCCCCACCGTAGAGCCGCCCACAGTAGAGCCGCCGCGGGCCCGGATTAAAGCTTCTGCGTGCCTGGAATATAGCTGAACAGTAGAAAGGCATCATGGCACACTCACAAACTACAACAACTATGTAAAACAACTTGTTTCACCACTAAGGACAATGACAGAGGTTTGGATACACGTCTTCTGCAAAGGATGTGTAAGCCGCACTGCCGCGCCAAGGCACCGCTTATAGTGCGGTCCTAACACTAAACTATGAGAGTCTCCATCTTGGAGCACATGGGGCAGAAGATATCAAATTGGGTGCAGGCCTGTCAGGAGGACGCCCCACCTCCTTAAAGGTACAGAAACACACAAGGGATCCCGCACATCCCATTGGCAGCTGAGAAACCCCATGCGTCGCTGCACCAAATCGGTAAAGCAAAACAAACGACAAGCGCACTCAACAATTTGTTACCAGTTATACAGTAAGGTGCACACGAAATGGGCTTTGAACAGTAGAACAGTAGAAAGGCATCATATAGCATATAGCTGCCGCAGCATGCGCAGTGGAGCTGCCGCGCATGCGCAATAGAAGAAAAGTGCATTGTGGGGCATGTAGCGCATGCCTCAGAACGGAAGCCAAACAAAGACCGCAAGGAGGAGAGGGAGCGATGCCGGACATCAAAGGTAAGTTTTTGTATTAATTTTTTTTTTAACCTGTCAAAGATTTGTAGTTAGATTACTTAGAGTAAACTATATAGAGAAAAACATCAAGCCTTTAATACCACTATAAGCTATAACAACGGGGGACTAAAAATAGACTATAATGGTTTTTGGTTAATTTATTTCCTTATTTATTTAACACTTTTAATAAGATGTTTTAAATCACTTAAATAATGTTCAACTTGAGCTATTGATCTCTGTAAAAATATATATATATATACCTTTTCTCCAAAGGGCCTAAGCAAAGAATTTAAAACATGTAAAAATTAATTTGAGAGAATAAAATATTCATATGCCATATATTATATTTTCTTGGCCAAAGAAAAGAAAAATATTTGTATATAATTTGATTATTTTAATCTTGACTGTAAACAATAAATAAAAAAGATTAATAAAGAAAACAATTAGGCAAAACTCTCACCACTCTCTTAAACTTAGGTTACGTGATCTTTAAGTAAAGAATACTACGTGGGTTTGCAATGCAGAGCATAACGTTTTTCAGCTGATTGTACAAATTTTTACTTTGGACAGATGATTTAAAAAATACCTCAAAGTTGTCTTCCATAAGATCCACTCACAGTTGGTAATATGTATAAGTATCTTTCAGCAGTCTCCGAAATTGTGTCATAGATAAAGAGCCATTATCAGAGGCTTGTGCAGTGAAATCGGGATCCGAAGATCTAAAGATACAAGTTTATTTTTTTCTTTTTACAGGTGTCATTCTGTATAACAGTTCGATATTCTAAAGCCTTTGATGATAACTCTGCACATGCTCACACCTCTGGATCCTAGAGAAAAGGAATTTTCCTTCTATGCTACTGCTGATATTGCATTTCTTTTTCTTTGACTTTAAGAATCTATTTTTTGCTAGTTTAACATGACCTCTGGAAAGCATAGATCAGGAAAATCCATACAATAACAATGGAGCTATTTTAAAGCAATGTATTTACTAGCTACATTCCGGACTTTAAATGACTAATGCTTTGTAATCCTGACACAACAGGCACACATGGGTGTGAATACATTAAAGACAGCATGTTGTTTGTACATGATCAAATGCAATACTAATTAAAGTGATTACTGTTGCATGAAGCACCTGACGCACGTAACACAGACCATTACAATTTCAATACAAATTTTATCTTTGGGAGCAATACAATTGCGGAGCTGCAACAAAAACTGGAATCATTTGCTAGCCAGAGATACTGTCACTTATAACATTATGGGAAAAGTGAGGGAAGTTCTTTAAAGGGCTCATTCAGGGGGGCGTGGCTAGCTGTCGACCGAGATGGCCGCAGGCTAACGGAGCTCTGCACCGCCGGACCCCTGGAGAGCATTAATAAGCCACCGCCTGCGTTCCTGACCAGCCAGTCTGAGAGAGGGTGACCCCGCCAGCTACCAAGGCGGAAATCAGCCATGATGATGGGTGGTAAACAGAAGAAGGAGCAGCGGCAGACTCCATCACAGACACCCCGCGGATCCAAGATGGCCGCCGCACGTGGAGCTGCAGAGGAACAGAGATCCCCACCACACTCTCCTGAGGTATTTGACTCCTCTTCTATGGATAGTCTCCCACAATGTACAAGGTCTGAACTCCCCCTCTAAACACAATAAAGCATTTAATTACTACTCCTCTTGTCATGCTGATATAGTATGCCTACAGGAGACTAAATTTGCCACGGCATCCTGCCCAAAATACTTACACAAACATTATCCCCAGTTCTATTGCGCAAACTTCAACGAAAAGAAACGTGGAGTGTTGATTGCTTTCAGTAAATCCTTCCCCTTTATTTGTAGATAGAGGACCCTACAGGTCGCTACATTATCTTCCTGGGGACAATACTAGATGTTGACGTCACCATTGTTTCTTACCATACTCCTAACACCCACCAACTTCGGTTTCTCTCCCACTTATTTCAAGTAATTAAATGCCACAGACTTCTTTTACTAGCAGGGGACACCAACTTAGTGACCAACCCCGACCAAGACAAAACGATAAAAGTCGGAGCCTTGACTATGGGCCGGCCCTCAATCTCAGACAATCTTCTATTCTCTACCATGTTGAGTGATAATCGCCTAGTGGATGTGTGGCGGGAACTGAACCACACAACAAAAGACTTTACATTTTTTTCTAATCCCCACCAAATTTACAGTAGAATAGATCATATCTTCCTTAATCAACAATCACTACCCTCTTTCTCCAAAGCGACCATTAAGGCTACCCCTTGGTCTGATCATGCCCCCACCCTAATACAATTTGACCGGGAAGGTAGTAGACCTAGACACAGCCACTGGCGAATCAATGACTCCCTTCTCTCTACTATTGATAATTTGCCGTACATTGAAAGCTGTGCTCGCCAATATTTTGAAGTTAACGAGGGTTCAGTCACCTCCCCACTGAGTTTATGGAAAGCTCATAAGGTTACCATGAAAGGACATCTGATCGAGCTAGCTACTCGCAGAAAGCGAGAACGTTTACGGAAAATTGATGCTTTGCAGGAGAGCCTGGTACGCCTCGACCGCGCCCTGAAAAATAAATATGACTGTAAAACATATGCTCAGCTGTCCTCTGTGAGAACCGAGACGAACTTGCTGCTGGACCAGGAGTCGGAAAAACACCTACGGTGGTCCAAACACAAGTTTTACTCCAGAGCTAACAAACCTGGTTCCTTGTTAGGGAAGAAACTAAATACATTACCTTTCCATGCGGCCCCAACCTGCCTGCGAAACTCTCAGGGTAATGTGACGGCCAACCCAGTTAAGATCTTGGAACTCTTTATGGACAACTTGAAAACCCTCTATGCTGGCCAACAGGCCTTCCGGAAACTCCACTGCTGAGGAACTTTTTATTAATCTCACTCTCCCACAGATTTCTCGAGACGATTTAGAACTCTTGAATTCTGATGTCCAGGAAGAGGAAGTTCTTATCGCAATTAAACAGCTGAAACCCTCCAAAGCACCGGGTCCGGATGGCTTTTCGGCCCTCAATTATAAGAAACTAGCTCCCATTCTGTCCCCCAGATTAACAACTTTATATAACTTAAAAATGACCTAGAACTACATTCGTCCTCGCTCCTGGCATATATTGCCATGGTCCTGAAACCTGATAAGGATCCTTTGGATCCTAGCAACTACCGGCCGATATCGCTTTTAAATATTGACATAAAAATACTAACGAAAATCTTGCCCACACGCATTAACACCTTCTTGCCCTCGCTTGTACATGGAGATCAGGTGGGATTTATCCCAAGGCGACAGGCTAGTGACAATGTTCAAAAAATTGTACACTTTATTGATATCCTTAAGTCCAGAGGCATCCCGGGATTTTTCATATCCTTGGATCTCCAGAGAGCCTTTGGCTCCATTTCCTGGGACTACTTAACATATGCCTTGGGAAAGTGGGGATTTCATGGCTCATTCATGGCATGGCTTCACACCCTTTATTCCAATCCTACGGCCCAGGTGAAATATCTGGCGTGTACATCATCGGCATTCCCTATCGCCCGAGGTACGCGTCAGGGATGCCCTTTATCTATGGCCCTTTTTGAGCTAGCTATAGAACCCCTAGCAATTCTTATACGTTCTAACCCCAAAATCAAGGGAGTTGAATTAGCAGGGGTAGAATATAAAGCCAGCTTATTTGCCGATGACGTCATGCTTATGCTCACTCAACCTCATACCACTGTCCCGAATCTCCTCGCTCTGCTACAACGCTTCTCCGCTATATCTGGTCTTACAGTCAATTGGAGTAAATCCGCTGCCTTAAATGTGAACCTGTCCCAATCCTCGTATGCCCGTCTATGTGCGAACTACAAACACTCCTGGGCTAAGCACTCTATAAAATACCTGGGAATACATATTAGACATGTGCGATTCGTTTCGTTACGAATCGAAATTCGTACGAATTTTCCTGAAATTCGTAAATTTGGAAGCATCAGAAATCCAAATTGCAGTTTCCAAATTATATCCGAAATACGAAATTCCGTTAACGAATTTCGGATCCGAATTTCTTTGAAACAGGAACTAATATTACCCCTTTAATGAGGTTGAACAACATGACAATATTTTTTTTTTAATCCGAAATACGGATGCGCTGCTGCTGAGAGTTGCATTACAATACACAGGCAGGAAATACGAAATTCTGTTGACGTATTTTCGTTACGTTACGAACATTCGTTATATTGAAGTTAAAAAGCAAAGTACATTTGTTAATATATTGGAGTTGATGGTAGTTTTTTTTATCGAAATACCAAATTCGGATCCGGAATCCGTCAACAGAATTCGTATTTCGGATAACAAAAACAACTACCACATCGACTCCAATATTAACAAAGGTATTTTTGCTTTTTAACTTCATCATAACGAATGTTCGTACAGTTATAAAAATGTGCAGAAACTAATCCCGGGATTTTTCATATCCTTGGATCTCCAGAGAGCCTTTGGCTCCATTTCCTGGGACTACTTAACATATGCCTTGGGAAAGTGGGGATTTCATGGCTCATTCATGGCATGGCTTCACACCCTTTATTCCAATCCTACGGCCCAGGTGAAATATCTGGCGTGTACATCATCGGCATTCCCTATCGCCCGAGGTACGCGTCAGGGATGCCCTTTATCTATGGCCCTTTTTGAGCTAGCTATAGAACCCCTAGCAATTCTTATACGTTCTAACCCCAAAATCAAGGGAGTTGAATTAGCAGGGGTAGAATATAAAGCCAGCTTATTTGCCGATGACGTCATGCTTATGCTCACTCAACCTCATACCACTGTCCCGAATCTCCTCGCTCTGCTACAACGCTTCTCCGCTATATCTGGTCTTACAGTCAATTGGAGTAAATCCGCTGCCTTAAATGTGAACCTGTCCCAATCCTCGTATGCCCGTCTATGTGCGAACTACAAACACTCCTGGGCTAAGCACTCTATAAAATACCTGGGAATACATATTAGACATGTGCGATTCGTTTCGTTACGAATCGAAATTCGTACGAATTTTCCTGAAATTCGTAAATTTGGAAGCATCAGAAATCCAAATTGCAGTTTCCAAATTATATCCGAAATACGAAATTCCGTTAACGAATTTCGGATCCGAATTTCTTTGAAACAGGAACTAATATTACCCCTTTAATGAGGTTGAACAACATGACAATATTTTTTTTTTAATCCGAAATACGGATGCGCTGCTGCTGAGAGTTGCATTACAATACACAGGCAGGAAATACGAAATTCTGTTGACGTATTTTCGTTACGTTACGAACATTCGTTATATTGAAGTTAAAAAGCAAAGTACATTTGTTAATATATTGGAGTTGATGGTAGTTTTTTTTATCGAAATACCAAATTCGGATCCGGAATCCGTCAACAGAATTCGTATTTCGGATAACAAAAACAACTACCACATCGACTCCAATATTAACAAAGGTATTTTTGCTTTTTAACTTCATCATAACGAATGTTCGTACAGTTATAAAAATGTGCAGAAACTAATGAAAATTCGTATTTCGTACGAATCCGAATTGAGTTTCGGACACGAAATACGAAATAACGGATATTCCGAAACGGAACGGAACAAATTTTTTGACGGCGCACAAGTCTAATACATATTACACCTACCTATGAGACCTTATATGCTGCAAATTATATACCGCTTTTTCGCTCTTTGAAACACCTCATGACCAAATGGCAGAATCTTAACCTCTCCTGGTTTGGCAAGGTGGCTGCTATTAAGATGACATTGCTACCTAAACTCCTTTATTTTTTTCGAACTTTAGCTGTGGCAGTATCACCCTTTGCCTTACGTTCCCTACAGCGGCAAATCTTACATTTGATCTGGCACCCCAAGAAAGCTAGAGTTGCTAAAACCACTTTATATAAACATAAAAGAGACGGGGTATCGGATTGCCTAATATATGGCTTTATTATCAAGCCTCAAAACTCCTACCACTCATTTCTATTCACCAGAAGACCATCCTCCCAATGTGGATGTTATTGGAAATCCCTACTTGTTTTCCCATACCACTGCATGCCCTACCTTGGTTACCCTTCTGTGACAGACCCAACACTCTAAGCAAGTCCATGTTACATGCACTCAGGGTTTGGGACACAATCAAGTATTCTGCGGGGTTACTGTCTTCATACTTACCTCTCTTACCATTACTGATGCATTTCTTGGGACTCGCAGCCAAATCACCAGCATGGATAAAGATTTCATCAACCCTGTGTAAGCTTCAACACCACCCTTAGGGAATAGAGCGGTAGATAGTGTATATAAGTGGGCCCGGGGAAAGGGCTTTAGAGAAACTCTGTCACTTTGCATTGAATGGTCCACAATGTGATATGGTGATGCTTGTTCTAAACCAGTGGCTCACTAAGGCCTACATGAATGATAAGGACGACAAGCATGGAGATTGCAATTTCACACCTCACATATTTCTATACTAACAGGTTATTTGTATGTACAACTCCATCCAAAATGTATTCACATACCCTCTGTCACTGTGCTTTTGTTATCTGTGTCCCTGGTTGGGAGATGTTTCCTAACTTCCTGTTTATGGTATGATAGTAAGAACAGGAAGAGAAGCAACATATTAAGTAAGCAACATACAAGTGCATCTGAACTCTTACAGAGGTAAGAGGTACCTTTATACAAAGGTAAAAAATGTTTTGGCTGATTTCTTTTCCCAGAAATCTGCACAGAGCTTGAAGTCTGACAAAAGGCATCACCCACAACGTGAGTTTAGTTTTTGATGCAGGCACACATTATGGAATGCTGAGGATGCTAAAAATTCAAAGGAAATAATGTTTCAAACTAGTAAGAAAATGAAAACAACATTGATGACAAGACAAGAGCATGACTTTGTTTTCAGGAATCAGAAAGACATTTTATTTTTATCTCCACTTAATATGTAACAATGATTATCATTAATATATATCGGAATTTAATTTATTTTTATTAAAGCAAGCATGCCACAATATACAAAATCCAAGAAGGAGCCCTGCAAAATAAGAGCTCTTATACTCAATTATCTGGGGGTCCTTGTCTCATACCTCTGTTCTGTTCCATCACCCAAGCCTCCCCTGCAACACATTGTGATTCCCTTCTCTGACCCTTACATCATCGCTGAGTGCTGTAGTAACGTAAGGATCAGTGGATGCAACCACTGTAATTGGTGGGGGTGACAGGTATTTGACACTCTCGAAAGTGTCAAACACCAAAGAAACTGTGGAAGGCTGCAGATGGAATGGAGGAGAGGTAGGAGCCACTGGCCACCAAATAGGTGAGTATAAGAGTTTGACCCTTTCAGAGCACCTTTTTCAGGATTTTTTGCTATTCTGACAGGGTTGCTTTAATCCTTTCTCTGCCACCCATGTAAGGCTTAACGTGATATTAAAGCCTCCTTTTCTTAAAAATATTTCCTACAAGGAGACCCTTGAGGCTGTTGCCGTTTTTCTTTAAACGTCTTTAATTACTCGTTTTCTAGTCGGTTCCCGCAGCAATCTTCCCCCCGTCCCCTGTACGGGCGTCACCATCGTCCTAATGGAGGCACCCGTGCATGCTCATGCCCGCAGTGGCTGTGTGCGTCCATAGACACATGCAGCCCTGTGGCAGGAAACCACGCCCCTTCTCTCTTTGATTGATGGCAGAAGGAGCCTATGGCTCCTCTGCCATCAGTATCCAACCTTCCATTCAGGAAGTTCGGGGAATGGCGGATCACTTTGGGACCGGCAGTGGGGACGAGCGTAGCTGACTAGCTGACAGGTAAGTGTGGGGGGGTACTGGGGGAGAAAAAGGGTGGTGGGCCATTTTTACCCTAATGCAGAGAATGCATTAAGGTAAAAAACGCCCAGACCTTAATGCTACTTTAAGTCATCGGCAGCAAAGTCTTTTAAACACACTCTCAGATGCTATAGCATCCATTTACTGATGACCTGTAAGGTATTTTAAAACATTACCACCATTTTATTCTCCAGGGTCTCTGCTTTCAGAAAATATACTGTATAATGCCAGGGAGTAGAGTTTCTAATTTTCAGGCTTATAATATGTGTTAAAAGCCGCTGCATTCCAAACTGCCATTTGAACTTTGGGTAGAGGTTGCTGCACTAAATGATCCATAAAACTTTTTATATCACTTGTGGCCCCTATTGGAAACATATGTGCAGCTTTTCTGGCCATTACAAAAGGACCTTGCTTTCCCAGTTTTATTTTTTAAATTTATTTTACAATATGAAGTATCTAACAGGAAGACTGATTACCTCTTGAATCCGCCAGAAGATTAAGACCCTGTAGCTGGAAACAGAAGAGTCTCTCTTTTCAGGAGATCTGAGCAATGGGAGGCCTGTCAATGATTCAGGTCACTGATGTCCATCCATAACAAAAAAATATCACTTTAGGTAGACTGCTGCTTTTAATGAAAGGAAGCCCTGGGGCAAGCTTGTGCAGGAACTTCATATGTCAAATCACTTGGATGTTTTCCAGTATAAACACAAGGAAGACTATTAGGTATACCTGTAGGCTAGGGCATGCTGAGAAGTGAATCATGTGGCTGTAAGGTATTTTAAAACATTACCACCATTTTATTCTCCAGGGTCTCTGCTTTCAGAAAATATACTGTATAATATAATAAGTCTACAACAACTGGAATACCTAGTCTGCAATGGTGGTGGGTACGTGACAGATAGTGAGATAGGAAAGTGAGGCTACAGTGGTAAAGGCATTGCCAAAAGAAGACAATTGATGATTGATTGACATTTTTTTATATACCCACACAAAGAGTAGCTCAGGTCGACTGCTATTTCATATTTGGAGCCTAGCTCAAATCAAAGCCCATGTTCCTGTATGTAATGATAACATTTTGTATTTCAGATTTTTTTAACTTTTCTTCTTCAAAGTGTCCAAAAACCATTCAGAAAAGCTACCGAAAAAGAAGAAGTTAATGTTTGCAATAACAATCATTTAAAAATCCAATGTTTCGGTCACAGCTTGGTCCATGAAGTGGGGCTTAAGTGAAAAATTCTGGGAACGATCCACCTCCATGCCAACTCTTCTGGAAAGAAAATCAATTGACCGCTAAACAAAAGTTCTGGTAGACTTCAAAGGCCTAATGTTACTTTCAGTAATCAAAGCTCTGGTCTCACCAACAGTGTCGGAATGTGAGATGAAAGTGCTTCGGCAGGTTTGAGAGTTCAAAGCACAGAACAAAATCCATTATTTCAGAGCAAGTGGGATATACGACAACATGAAAGTAACTGTTGTTAACTTTACTCCTATTAGTGCACTTTCTGGTTTTAACAGTGTCTCATTTCATCAGGCAAAGCATACATATTAAGAAAACACAAAATTGCTTTCCTACTTGATATTATTTGCAGTAAAATGCTCAGTGATAACTAAAATACTGAGATACATGTTATGGAGAAAGAAAAAGATTAGACATATATAATCAATGAGAATAAAACATCATTAGCTCTATTTGTAAAAACAATAGTAGTAGTAGTAGTAGTATAGTAGTAGTAGTAGTGTGTGTTGTAAAGTAGCCACCGCTCCAATCTCACTCTGATGGTGGACTACATGTTTAGTTTACTCATTTGTATTGAGATTGTTGTCCATCACAGTTGCGAGCTTGGAGCGGTGACTACTCTACAACACACACAGGGACCATGGGGAACAAAAGTAGCCACCCTCCAGAAGGAAGGACAGTGTCAGCACCAATTCAGAGATGATTTGAGGATCTACAGCCAAGTGATACACAAATAAGATACATTTTTGTTAATAGTTAAGGTACTTGAATGTATTTTTAAGATTTAACTCCTGAGTTTAGTGTCACTTTAATACTAGTGGTTGTGGACGGTGTATATGTGTCACCCAGGTTTTTCACCTACACATGGTAATGGGTTCCAGGGTTTGTGTCTGTAATGGAGAAAACAAACTTTTAGTTTTTTTCGGAGGTTAATAATTTCTGGTTTGGGTCCTGGAGGCTTTCTTTCGTTTGCGTTTCATTAAAGGAACATTTGGACTCGTTTGCATTTAGCCTTATTGGAATTCGGGTATTTGGATGCATTCGAATGTCCGAATTCACAAAATATTGTCCCAGTTTGCATTCAGAATGAAAGAAAATGTACATGTCTAGTGAGCAGGAACCCGACCCAGGAAGCAGCAATGCTGTAGTTGGAAATAGAATATGGACTAACAAAGATGTGAGTTCTGCAGGAATAACTAGGCTGTGTATTTAATTGCTTGCACAGAGCCCCACTTCACCAAGGCAATAAGAAATATACCAGTATATGTA
>NW_017306406.1:1418586-1420220 GCF_000935625.1 Nanorana parkeri | reverse complement strand
TATATATATATACACGTATAATAAACTTTGCCCTCAAATTTTCTTTGCATCCAAGAGAATGTTTGTGTGGTATCTCTAAAAAGCGATAGACTTTCATCACTCGATGTTACATATAGTAACTCAAGTTTATTTGCGCGCTGCATTAAATGACATGTATATGGCTCTCCTAGTGTATTATGTATGTTCTACTTATCCCACAAATCGTGCAGATGGATGATTTTTGCAGATAAGATAATGGCAGGTTGCTTAAAGAAACAATTGCTTTGTTCTTTCACCAAAATCTGACTTTATTTCATCTCCAGCTTGAATGTTTATTACTGTGCATTATTTCAGTTTTATTGTAGTTTGTAATGTAATTCAAAACTGCAGAACACAGTAAAAATAAAGAGAAAAAATCCTATAAAATATAAGTTGCATTAAAAATTAAAGAAAGTAGTATCCCTAATTATCACATCGTGAGAAAATACATAATTTTAATGTCATATATGTAGAAAATAATATGGTTACATTTGCATTTCTAAATTCCCAAGGTTACAGTATATCTAAAGTCAAAACTGTATTTTATATACCATAGTAAATGGTTAAAACCCTGTTTTTTTTCTGTCTCTGCCCTGTTGAGAAAGCTCCATTTACTTCCTGTCCTGAAGACTTAAAGTGCAACTATAGTGAAAACTTTTGGAACTTTGGAAATCTTCCAATGGGGACACTAGTTCTGGTGACCCTGCTGATCAGCAGGGGTTTCCCTCTCTTTGGACTGATTTCCTGTCACTTCCTGTTGTGGCTATCAGACAGAAAGTGAAGGAAAGTGTCCCCTGTGGGATACAGATGGCAAAATAGATGACAAGGGTTAAAACCCCCTTTAGGCCTCATGCACACACGAATCGGCCCGCACGTACAGCTCCGTGCACGGCCGAACCAAGCAGCTGCCGGGAAGGACAGGTGCTGCGTGTGATTAGTACGCAGCCCCCGTCCTTCTCTATGGGTCTACGCAGCCGTACGTCCCCCTATGCTGGCCCGCCCTGCACGTCCGCAGGCGTGCGGGTGTGCACATTCATACGCCGCCGGAATGGATCCTGTATGGGTCCCGGCCATAAAACCCGCACCCCTACGGACCTGCAGTTGAGGTGAGCGTAGGGGGCATACGGCTGCGTAGCCCCATAGAGAAGGACGGGGGCTGCGTAATCACACGCAGCACCTGTCCTTCCCAGGAGCTGCTGGAGTACGGCTATGCACGCAGCACGGAGCTGTACATGCGGGCTGATTCGTGTGTGAATGAGGCCTAACTCAATCCAAAACTAAAAAAAGGTTTTGGATTTAGTTCTCCTAATGAAGTTAAAATGAAGTTATTGGAAATCTCCTCTTAGAATAGGGGTGGGGAAACTTTGGCCCTCCAGCTGTATTGGAACAACACATCCCATCATACCTCTGCCTCTATGAGTTATGTCTGTGGCTGTCAGAGTCTTGCAATGGCCAGTGAGTTGAATTACTAGTTACACAACAGCTGGAGGGCCGGAGTTTGCCTACCCTTGTCTTAGACAGTTGCCACAGAAACAGGTGTCCCCATTGAGAGATTTGTCTTTATTGCAGTTCCAATGCCAACACATTTTGATAGGAGGAAGTAAACCTCTTGCTGG
>NW_017306406.1:1407244-1418531 GCF_000935625.1 Nanorana parkeri | reverse complement strand
GGCACATATTTACTTTAAAGCTGAACGTCAGGCAGATATAAAACAGCGGCGTAAGTACACGTGGAAGAACAAGAGAAAATCATGTGATTCAATGAGCAAGGGGCACAGCGCAGCCTATATTTTTAAATTCTGTTCAAACAATGATCATTGTTGATTTTGTACGGTACAATTCCCAATGGGAATGGCGGTTAATTGGAGACAGTAAAACCAGATGACTCTATGAATATTTACTATATGGTACTCACATGTAGTTTTAGCCTTCGAAAAAGGTTTCCTTCTATAAGAGCTATGAAAAAAAGTAGAACTGTCTTGCCCATTAATTGCTTCTAACTCAATAAAGGTTTTGATAGGTTATTGGAGGAATGCAATATAACAGGTTATTGGAGGAATACAATATAAAGGTAACAGTGATGTTGATGCATAGTACAATGCTGATCTAGTGAAAATAAAAGGCCATGTTCATGTTTCTGACTATATTTCATAGGTGTAACAGGAAACATGCTCAGATCGTAGACCCGTCTCCCCCTTCTGCCCCCCTCCACTTTCCTAAATCACGGGGGTTCTTTTTCCCGCAGGCTGCTGCTGGTGTTTGAAATCAGCTCCACCCACACAGCCATGTCACCCAATTCACATTGCCTTTGACAGGATGGAGAAACTAGTCCCATCAGCCACTGTGGTAGTTTCAATGGAATACAAGTGTGGTGATGTCACTTCCTCCCATCCCTGTTACTAAAGGTCTGTACCTCAGTATGGACATGGATGGGAGGAACAGCGTGCAGGAGCCAGAGCGATGCAACTGAGTTCTACTGATCGCAGTTGCAATGCTTTACTGGTTCCGGTGCAAAAAAATAAGAAATTGACAGGTTTTTTTATTGAAAAAGTGTGCATTTCAAATTTTTTCTGCCAAATGTGTAATTAAAGAATATAATTTAAAGACACAGTCAGAATCTTTAAACACAACTGTAACAAAGGAATTTCCTATTCTTTTACATTATTATTTTTAGTTAGGAGTAGATGGTCACAATGAAAGGGGGTTTTGTAATGTTAAAGATGTCTCCTCAGGAAGCCTCTTGGATGATTGACAAAACATCTTCAACATTATACCAGAAAATCCAGTTAAATTAAATTAATTGCTACTAATTATACCATCACCTGGAAAAATTAAAACCTTCACAGACATTATTTTTCTATTAATACTATATTAAACAAAAAAAAATATATATAAAAATTAAATGGAAATTAAACCAGAACTTTAGCCAAAAATAATAAGATAAGAATAAATAGTCCATTAAAAGATAAATTACCATTTTGGACTGCTTTTTACACCATTGGAGCACACATGTAATGATGCCCTCATTCACCAGGCATGATCTATTTACTGTATGGTTTGTTCCCGGATGGCCATACACCCCCTAATCATAAGTATATGCAAAAGTGGAGGGAGGATCTTGATGTTCCCCTAGATAAGGATCAATGGGTACTAATCTGGCATATGATAAGTCCTGTTCATAAAATGCCCAGGCTCAGGAAATTAACTATAAAGTATAAACTATAAAACTATAACTATAACTATGTCACTATAAAGTATTATATTGATGTTATATGGTACTGAGTTGCTTAGAACATTTTGTTTGGTACAATTTGGGAAATTATTTTCATTGCTGCTCTAACAAGGGAATTCTTGGTCATATATGGTGGGCGTCCCTCTCAGTTCTGATGGCGTATGTGTATTTGCATGTCCAATGGAAGCTCCCCTCAACCTCCATGAAATATCAGTTTAAAGTTATGTTGTATGTTCTCACAGCCACGAAACCACAAGGCCATTGCGGCATTTATAAAATATAAGACGGAGGGGGCGGCATTGGCGTTCCTTAACTACAAAGAATGTAACAAAAAATGCAAACTAGAAATCCGGGCAGCTAAAACTGTGTGAAAAGCATATCGCCACAGATAGTAAAAAGAACCCCAAAAAATTCTACCAATATATTAACAGTAAAAATGTGAGAAAGGAGCAGATAGGCCCAATAAAGGATGAAAGCGGGAAGCTAGTCACAAACGACAAGGAGAGGGCCGAGGCGCTGAACGCTTTTTTCTCCTCAGTATACACTCAGGAGGGAAACGGGTTTGACACACATGATAAAACTCCCAGTTTAACTCAAAATATATATATGATACTGGGTTTGTTTCACTCCTGGAGATGTCAAGCTCTTGTGTATAACCCTTTGTTTTTGACGGGTTTGTCAACCCTGCATGTAACCAGTTTAACAGTACAGCAAAAAATGTGCGAACTGTCTTAGAGATGAAGGCAGCTCAAGGGTTAATCATCGGCTGGAACAAACCACAATGTCAGGATTTTAAGAAATGTATCTATTTATTACTAATCAAAGACATGAAAAAACATTACTGAACACACGGCTGACAGTTTCCTGTCAAAGAGTTAAAAAACGATGTCTAGTCTGACTGACTTTGATCGGTGGTGAGGTGGATAGATGTACCCTTGATTGGCCGTACATGTATCTCCTAGATTCCTAAGGTCTAGGGGTAGTTTTTGATACTGGAATGTATCTTAGTTAACCCTGGGATTAAGTACGTGCTCTGATGGGCTCAATTCTCTTGATCACTAATACACCATTTCTCAGGACCTTTTGCATCTGGGGATCATTCATATATGACAGTGAATTGTAGTTTAAGCTTTTTTGCTAGTTCGTGTTTTGGAGCCGAACAGCAGATCTACTCACATGACCCCTCGGTCAGTCCTTCGATTTCCCATTCACGGATTTCCACCGCGTGGGGCTGTTTATGGCTTGTTGATCGCTGTGTGTCCTTTTGATTCCCATTTCGTTGGTGTGCATCCGGGTGTTTGGTGATCCAAGCAGGCACTGCTCTTTTTTGACTTAATCCTCTTGTAAATTTTGATCCAAAGGTATTAGTGCTGTACAGCCGACAGTCTCTGGGTCATCCACCTAATCTCTGAAAGCAGCGTCTACGCGTTTCGCCCCTCCCCTTGGGGCTTCGTCAGGACGTACTGCTCTTCAGGTGGGAGGCAGTTATATATGCCGTTAGAGTATTTGCTGCTGTTTTTTTGCGAAATGTCTTGGTGACTATTTGGCCATTCTCTATCTCAATAGATAGGTCGAGAGAAGAGAGTTGTTTGTTGCTGAAGGTATGGGTGAATTTTAGATTTCTTTCGTTCTTGTTAAGTTCTACCAGGAACACCTCCAGTATGTTCTCACCTCCCCTCCACAGTAGTATCACATCATCTATATATCTGAGCCACATTGTTGCATGTTCCACATAGAATGGATGTTGGTAAACCTCCTCTAGTTCCCAAAGGCCTAGATGCAGGCAAGCATATGATAGTGCCCATGGGGCTCCCATGGCTGTGCCTCTTATTTGTTTATATACGATGTTTGAAAATTCAAAGAAGTTATTTTCCAGGGCAAATTCTAACAGTTCCAACAGGAACTCGTTCTGTCTTGCCATTTCTGGGTAGAATTGTTGCAGGAAGAAGTCCACAGCTTTTAGGCCCAATTTGTGTGGTATTGAGGTATACAGAGACTCCACATCAATTCCCACCAGTAGGTTGTCTTCCCTTATTGTTAATTCCAAATTGGGTGCCTCTGCCTTGGTGTATTATGTCTTCTCTTTCTGGGTCGTCTATTTTTCCTGTGTTTTTTATTTTGGTATGTGGTCCATCTTCTCTCATTTCTAAAAAACTGACCGATTTGGTTGGTATATCGCTTTCACTTTCACTTGTGGATAGACCCCTTATTTCTCTATCTCTGCTTCTACTGTTCCGTGGTCTTCTTCTTTGGGTACTTCTTCCTCTGTTTTGGGTGAGGTCAAACGGGTCCCCCCTCTCCCAGTCTGCTACATCTCTTTGGAATTTTGCTTGTTTAGATTGTCTTAAGTTTCTGTGTATTTTTTCCACTTCCTTCCGTAGCATGTCGTTTAGCTTTTTGAATGTTTCGTTTTCTTTTAGATGTTCCAGAGCTCTTGCACTATCTTCTATCTGTATCTCGAGGTCTTGCATTTGGATCTTCTCTTCTTCTACTATCAGTTTTTTTTTCTCTTATCTCATTTTCTAGTCCTTGTGGTTGTGTCCCATCTCTTCTGAATGCCTCCTTAATTTCTTCATCTATTTCGGTACTTAAAGTGTAAGCCATATTTTCTGTTTTCGTATAGTTTGATTTTAAAAAAAAAAGGTGTGATTTTTTGATCAGTAGTTGTCAGCTGTGTTTCTCTGTTTTGACGTCTGGGGTATAAGAGCGATCTCAACCGGATAGAAACTGGAAAAACTGATCCTGGGATCAAGAGGTAAGTACGTATATGATACTGGGTTTGTTTCACTCCTGGAGATGTCAAGCTCTTGTGTATCCGGTATGTGTTCGCTCACTTCCCGATCTACTGAGCCGACCTGTGACAGTCTCATTGTCACAGGTCGGCTAGAACTATGAGGTGAGTGAAAAGCACTCACCTCATAGTTCTCCTTTAACCTCAAATACTATGTAACTATGTAACTATGAAAGCCTGACTGTCTGACTCCCTATCCATATGATCTAAAAGAAAATCTGATTCCTCAGAGCAGGCCACCTTCTTCCATTGCTCTGTGGTCCAGTTCTGATGCTCATATGCCCATTGTAGGTGCTTCTGGCAGTAGACATGGGTCAGCATGGGCAAGCTGACCGGTCTGTATCCATGCAGGCCCATACACAACACACTGTGATGCTCTGTGTGTTCAGACTTCTTTCTACCTGAACCAGCATTCTCTTTTTCAGCAATCTGAGCACCAGTAGCTTACACAATATACAGGTGAAACTCGAATAATTAGAATATCGTGCAAAGTTAATTTATTTCACTAATGCAACTTAAAAGTTGAAACTAATATATGAGATAGACTCATTACATGCAAAGCAAGATAATTCAAGCCGTGATTTGTCATAATTGTGAGGATTATGGCTTACAGCTCATGAAAACCCCAAGAACCCCAAATCCACAACCTCAAAAAAGTAGATTATTACATGCATTCAATAAAACAAGGATTGTACATAGAACAATATCGGACCTCTGAAAAGTACAAGCATGCATATGTACTCAGTACTTGGTTTGGGCCCCTTTTGCAGCACTTACTGCAATTACTTTTGCACGATATTCTAATTATTCAAGTTTCACCTGTATATCATTGCCTTATCATTGCCTGTGTAGGCAAAAATCCCTGCACCGGCCCTGCTGACCACTGCGGACTAGGAACATCCCAAGAGCTACAGTTGTGGAGTTGCTCTGACGCAGTCATCTAGTCATCACAATTTGGCCTTCATCGAAGTCGCTCAAATCCTTACACTTGCCCATTTGCTGATTGTAATGAGGTTATCAATGTTATTCACCTCACCTCTCAATGGTCATAATGTTATGGCTGATTGGTGTGTGTGTGTGTGTATGAGTATATGCTGTATATATATATACACAGGGCTGGAAAATATAGTTCTTGGGGGCGCGTGGTGTCTCGCATATATCCTAATTAGGATTACAAGCGGTGTGGTGGTACAAGCGGGCTATTGTGCAGGAGCCCAGGTGGGGATCTGTTTCTAACTGCTTTCCTTTTGCGGCCTCTTTTGTTATCTCCTTCTTGGCTTTCACTTCTACAAGCAATTTGCCTCACCACTCTCTTTCGGTGCTGCATATAATATCCTTACAACTTAACCTTGTTACAGCTTCCTCTGAGCTCTCTAGATCAACCAACACTGCAGCAGCATCCACTCCTCTTTAATCAACCTGCAGCTGCTTCCTACTTGTCCTGTGCTTGGCCTCCAGATACAGCTCTGAACGGACTTCCCTGCAGCTGAGTCTGTTGTGCAGAAGTACTCTTACAACTAGTCTGGGACGACTCTACTGACCGCAAAGTCTGTTTTCAAGACTTTTATTCTGTGAGTGACTATAGTGTGCTCCTGTATGATGGCATACAGGTCTCATATCCTTACCTGCGTTCTACGCATCAACATTACCACAGTGACTGTGTTGTACTCCTGTATGATGTAATACAGGTCTCATATCCTTACCTGCGTTCTACGCATCATCATTGCCACTGTCACTGTACTCCTGCATGATGTAATACAGATCTCTAAACCATTACTTGCGTTGCACGCATTTCCTCAGTGACTTTATTGTTTGGCTGTTTGATGTAATACCAGACTCAAACCCATCACCTGCACATACCACATTACCTGCACATACCACTGACCTGTGTATCCACAGTTGAGATCTATCAGAGAAGGCAGGTTGACATATTATCACACTGGGCCTGGCTCTTGTCTTTTGCTGTCAAGTATTTCTGGAGTTTGTCCTGCTGATGTGTGCAGCCTTCACTGCAGATCCCTGCCTTAGTTGCTTCCTTCCTTCCTTCGGCATTAGGCCCTGTGCGGCCGCACTGCTTGCACACCCCTAAGGCCGGCCCTGAGTACAGACTAAAAGTGAGCTTTTTGGCTGCTGTGTGGGTGGATGTGGTGTTTGCTCATTCAACGTGAGCTGTGGCAACCTCATGGGCTTGGCGGGCCAGGGCTCAGATCGAACCCATTGCATTGGGCATTACGGGCTTTTCCCCGGGCCTTCTGCCGGCAGTGGACTCTGGGAGACGGTCTGTCCAGGCGTGTTTTGCTGGATGGAGTGCCTTCTTTGGCGTCGCTTTTGACCACCCTGTCAACTTGTTATTTATCGTTTGTATGCTGCCATGAAAGGCACCAGAAAAACGGAAAATTGTATCATACTTACCACAGTTACAAGAATGCAGGGGAGTCTCTCTCTCTCTCTCTCTATTTTTTTATCGATTGTTACTGGTCCTGTGGGTAGGGATAAGGGGCGGAGCTTATCGTTTGTATGCTGCCATTGACAGGCAGCAGGAATGGAAAAGTACTGGTAAGTATGATACAATTTTCCGTTATATATATTGTAGAGGTGAAAATGTTTAATAAACACGATCTGATTAAAAAATATATATATATTGTAGATATAGGACGGCAAGGCTGGGTGGTTGAAGGCAGATATATTTTGCCACTCTTTGGGCTGTGGTCCCTTTAAGGGGCACCAGAAGGTAAACTTTCCTGACACAAGCAGCTGAAAAGATCAGCAACTACAGAGAGGAGTGTGGGGGTTGAGGAAAAAGGAATCAGCTGTGATTAGTGAGAGAGAGACCTGCTGGATTGCTGTGTTGCTGGATTGCTGTGCTGCAGTACTAATATTCCTGGGAAGGGAAGTCCCCAGGTTTGGGACTTTTTTACAAACATCTTTATGTGTTGTTATTTGTGCCAAAGATTTGGACTTAATCATGTATTCTGTGTTTACTGTCTTTGCCTGCCCTGCAAAAGGAAAATAAAAGCTGTGAGCTCCTCAACATCACAATATATATATATAAATAAACAGTGTATATAGTATATTACAACATACTAAGGATCAAAGAAACATATTAGGAGGGATTAAAGTTTATGTTGCAAATTTTAATTGTGCCTTGAATTTTTCCCCCCGTCAAATTTGCAACACTGCAGGTTTAATAAAACACCGTCTTATGCCTCATTTGAGGCAAATATACTATATTCTAACTTCCTATTGACTACACTGCAATCCGTTTGTCTTTTAAAGGCGATGAGATCCATTTTTTGACACATGCTGCCTATAATTGGCTGACAAATATTCTCGTGAATCGTATTATCAGTAGAATAAAATAGAAAAGGAGCCGGAGTCTATAGGACAGCCATATTAAATATGAATCACAGTCTTTAGAGCCGTAATGCTACTTTTCTGACTATTTTAGAGAATCTCGTCAGAAACGGTGATTGAAAATAATTTTCTATTATTCATAAATCACTTAACATTTGCCCTATTCCTAATGGGACTGTTCTGAAAGCGTTTTCCAGATTCCTGCCTCATTTTATTTTACGGCCATGAAATATGAATATAAGTGAAATCTATAAAATATAGATGTCGCCGTATTCGTTCATCTACCGCTATCAGTGTACGAGCCTTATCCTATTCCTTTTATAATGTTCCTGGATTTTTTTTTTAGGTCATCGTTTCATATGTTGAAAGACTTTTTTTTTATGTTTATTACCAAGGGGTTTTAGGATTTTCACTGGAAAAAAAATAAAAAATCTGATACGAGTGAAGTAGATATTGATGTAGCTGCAGGGAAGACTTAGATAAGGAGTTCTGACTTACAGGAAAGAAAGTACGTGCACAGATTGTGGTATATATAAAGCAGGCGTGCTTTAGGCATGTGAATACTAAACACGGATATGGCTATCTGCACTCTGCTGTTGACCTCAACGTTAGTCCACACTGTGGTCTACATTTTACAGCCCGTTCATAAAATGCAGGCTGTGCTGCACGACCTACTATAGCATTTGGCGTTCTCCATGCTTAGCACAACACTGGAGGTGATCCAGTCACATGACTTCGTCAGGTCATATGACCACCCTTTCCGCCATCTTTTTTTTTGTTTGTTTTTCACCTAAATTATGGCTCTAAAAGACAAAATACTCACTTAAAGGAGAACTATGGGGTCAGTGTTTTTCCCCATAGTTCTCCTTAGGGTAACGGGAGGACACAAACTAGCGTCCTCCTGTTACCCTAAGCTCAGTATACCGCGATCTACAGCTCGCGCTATACTGAGACGCCGCAGCCGGAGCGGATCCCGACATGGACGTCGAGATCTGCCCAGCTGCGTGAGTGACAGCTGGCTCTGCCTATCTAGAGGCAGAGCCAGCTGTACCTGCCCCCTCCCCCATCCGTTCCGCCAGTCAGCGCTGGCGGATCGGAGCGGGGAGGGGGGAATCCAGCCCCTCCCCTGTCACGGCAGAGAGCTGTGACAGGATCGAGAGGAGAGGTGAGCGAACCTGGTATGTGTTCGCTCACCTCCCGATCTACTGAGCCGACCTGTGACAGTCTCATTGTCACAGGTCGGCTAGAACTATGAGGTGAGTGGAAATCACTCATCTCATAGTTCTCCTTTAATACAATACTTAAAGTGATAGTAAAGGTTTTTAAGCTATTTCAAATGCTGATGAAATCACTTACAATGGATACTGCTTCTTAAAAGTTTTAGTTTCCTGCAGAATCAGCTGATTCCCTGAACACTGGCCCTGATATCCTGTTTTAGGGGGGCTCCTTTCCCTTGCAGGGTCCTATGGGGCCACCTTTGTGTGTGCTAGTAAGCTGTGTGTGTCTCCACAAACACACATGTAGAGCGAGACAATATACTCCCCTGCGCTATGCTTTTCTTTCTTTCCTTGTTCCTGTTGGAACTCCTTGCACAGCCTCACAGAGAAACACAAGCACACAGTCTGATATGCAAGCTGCACATGGCTTGGCTAAAACAGGAAGGAAGCCTTTATTTTCTACCTTATTCAATACAACAGAGAATCTACCAGAGATGTACAAACGTATAAACACTGCCATCTAGTATACTGCAGTAGTTGATGCAATAGACACAATGTGTATTCTAACAGTTCCACCTTCAAGCTAGTAGATGGACGGCTGCTGAAGACTGTGCTGTCCCTTATGATCTTGTACTGGACAGGAAGTTCAGTGAAGCTGAGAGAGTTGGAGCTGTTTGGAAACATGATGGCTGTAAGTGTTTGGGCTAAAATATAAATACCGTATTTTAGGAGAACTATGAGATGAGGGATTTCCACTCACCTCATAGTTCTAGCCGACCTGTGACAATGAGACTGTCACAGGTCGGCTCAGTAGATCGGGAGGTGAGCGAACACATACCAGGTTCGCTCACCTCTCGATCCTGTCACGGCTCTCTGCCGTGACAGGGGGAGGGGCTGGATTCCCCTCTCCCCGCTCCGATCTGCCAGCGCTGACTGGCGGAACGGACGGGGGAGGGGGCGGGTACAGCTGGCTCTGCCTCTAGATAGGCAGAGCCAGCTGTCACTCACGCAGCTGGGCGGATCCCGTCATCTACGTCGGGATCCGCTCCGGCTGTGGCGTCTCAGTATACCGCGAGCTGTAGCTAGTTTGTGTCCTCCCGTTACCCTAAGGAGAACTATGGGGAAAAACACTGACCCCATAGTTCTCCTTTAAACATCAACTGAGCCGGGTACATTCACTGACTGTCACGCCTGTATGGATAATGGTCACGTGGATCACAGCTGCGGAGGCTTCTCAGGTCCGGTACCCTGGTTTCACTCTCTATGTGAACTGAGAGTTAGGGTACCTTGCATCACAGCCTCAGGTTTAAATAATAGAGTGACAAGGGTTAAAGTTTAAGTGAGCTATTGGACGAGCAATGGATAACTCAATGGTCAATGATTTAGCAGGCTCTAGAAGGTTATCTACAACAGTAGCAGTGAACAGTTCCCCAGTATTGTATTTAAGCTTGCAGTATATACTCAGAGACAGTTTGAATGTTATGGTGTGCAACTGCACTAAGAGTACTTGCGCTTTGGAGCATAAACCGGAATGGGAGTAGCTGGGGGTCCTTGGTGGTGTCCGGGTAGTTTTGAGAAGCTGGAGGCACAGTCTGTAGCTTGGAGGGTCCCAGGAGACAGCAGGCGTTCTGACTCAATATTGGAACGCCATGCTGTCTCGTCTGGGCGTTTAAATAGGGCTCAGAAGTGAAGGAGGAGCCGAGGCACGCATTGGTGCACTTCCGCGTTCCACGGTGGAACGCACGCGGTCCCGAAACCCGGAAGTGAGAGCGTGCGCTCCACCCTGGAACGCAATCGACCCAACGAAGGAGCGGCTGGCTGCCGCATCCTCCCTCCTCGCTGGCTGGTGACGGTGGCGGCCGTGACACTGACTCATCACTTTTTTCATCTCCTAAACATTTGCATATAGATTTGTCAAATCTGTGGAAAATCAAAAAAATGTAGGAATCCATTCTTTCTCAATTCATGAATTGTATGATTCTATACAAAGAATCGAGAAAAATTGTGATTCTAAGACTCGCCGATGCGTCTGGTTTTCAAACCTCTTCACTAATCACTATTCATGAACAGCCATACTATCTTGGCAGGCTATTAAAACACGAGGCAGATGAGTTGAGGGTTTTTATATCCAATTCCCATTTTGATGTGCTTATTTTGTATTGCCCCTTTGAAAATATATGCGTGCATTGTTCCTTGAGGTATTAAAATAGAACATTAGCTGCTTTTGTGTTCACTGATTAGAATGTAGACCTGAATAATTAAGCTGTTATTTGTCTGTGTAACAACAGTAAAGCCTTGCTACAGAACTAATCCCTTTGAAGATGTGAATACAGCGCCTTGTCCTGACACTTCCTGCACTTCAG
>NW_017306406.1:1397787-1406920 GCF_000935625.1 Nanorana parkeri | reverse complement strand
TTTTAAAGGAGCAGTGGTTTTAACATCACTTACAGGGTAACAATAAAAATGAAAAATTCCTTTAAATATTGTGCCTGGGGGTCCCCTTAACCTGCCTGTAAAGTGACAAATCTGTACGATGTATAGAACCTGCTGCAGCAAAACTGACATTTCTAAAGAAAACAAAATGACATTTCTTTCTTTTATTCTTAAAGTGCGCAGTTCCCCCTCCCAAACAATTCCAGACCCTTTAGATCTGGTAGGAATGACCACATGTTTTTTAAAAAAGTGTGGGGTCCCCCCTAAAAGTAATACCAGACCTTTAAGGTCTGGTAGGAATATCTAGGAGGGACCCCATGTGAAAAAACAAAACAAAAAGGGGGTGGGGTTCCCCCTTAAATTCATACCAGACCCTTAAGGTCTGGTAAGAATTTTAGGAGGGACCCCATGTAAAAAAAATGCGTGGGGTTCCCCCTCAAAGTCATACCAGACCCTTAAGGTCTGGTAGGAGTTTTAAGGAGGGGGAAAAAATGTGGGTCCCCCCTAAAATTCAATACCAGACCCTTGATTCGAGCATAGGCCTGGCAGGCGCAGAAAGGGGGGGGGGGGGGGGGGGATTTCTGGCCTGGAAGGAAGTTCCCATGCACAAATGGGTGGAGTCCGGTATCCAGTCATAATATGTACTAAAGGCATCACTTTAAGTATTTTCATTAAAAAAATACTTTTACAGGTGTCACCTATGGTGTCACTAAGCCCCTCTCATGCTAACTATGGGCCTATTCACACCAAAATCAGACCAAAAATGTAAGTTAACAGAGGTCCGTTGACTTGCAGTTTCAACCTCCGTTGACTTACAGAGAAAAGAAAAGAGAAGGGCGCCCACCCTAGTGTAGATGGTTTTTAATAATGTGAGCTAAAGTACAAGGTAAAAACATACTCACAAAGGAGAATCAGTAAAATCATATGAGATGAGCCAGAACGATATCTGAATATCAGCTGCACAGATGCCTGTGTATAAACACAGGACTCCTTTTGATGATGCGTTTCCGGGGCCACGCCCCCTTCGTCAGAGCATCTTTGACTTACATTACATTCTGTTCTATTGCGTTGCAATTTTTTTTTGTTTATTTTTTTCTTCTTTTGCCAATTTTTATTTTAACTAACATATCCAGAGTGGACACATTTCTATGAGTTTTTTTGTTTTGTTTTACTTACTTACTTTCTGTTCCGTTGCATTTTTAAAATTATTTGTAATTTTTTTTTTGCCAATCTTTATTTTAATGGGGTGAGTGGACCAACTTCTTTTTACTGTTTTTTTAAAATTTGCGTTGCATTGATATCCATTTTAAAAAGGTTGCATTATGTTGCACTAAAAGAAAAGTAGAGCATGCTCTATTTATTTCAGTGCAGTGCATAGCAGTGTGAACGGGTTCCATTCACACCCATATATTTTTGGGGGGACCTTTCATTGGTATACAGTACGTTGCTAACTGATTTGGTGTGAATTGCACAGCCTGACAGAGAAACACTTCCCCTTTGATGCTGTTAAAGACATAGTTAGCAAGAGGGGGTCTATAACATTATAAGCTGCATTGTCTTGTTGGTAAATGGCCTGACAGTTTCCAGTGCTGATTTCTGGACAACTGGAGCACAAACAGAAGTCAAATATGGCGCTATGCATTTATCAAGGTACATGTGTTATACAGCTGTTGAAAGTTAATTGATTATATCTAGGGTGAACTTCCACTTTAATAATTGTAAGAAAAAATTAAAACAAAATTTTCAAGAATGAATAAGATTCTTAATGGGACGCCAATAAGTCTGGAGGGGGTTGCTCAGGTGGCATAGCATATTACATGTACTAACTTTATCAGAAGTCAGCTATTTTGCATGACTGAGTCTTTCTTCTATTTTAGGACAGTAGCTTAGCGAGGGGAGTTCGTTCGACTTAAGAGAAATAGTGAGAAATCAAAACAAAATTCTTGGCAAATAACTAAATACAAATTAAAATAAATATTTTTTTATACTGTTTTAGCTGCCAAAGTATTTTTCATTTCATCACTCAGTGGGCTGAAGAGCACAAAATATTTGGCACACGGAAACCTACTTTTTTTGGATGTGACAAATAATAGTTATATTTTAAGAGTTTGAAAAAAAAAAAAAAAATAAAAAGTGTGCCAATTTGTAAAAAAAAATCCCAAGGGCTGCATTTATAAAAGTTTCTATACTCGTCCGTGCCATCTAGGGGTGCTGGTTCCATGCAGACAGCATCCACCTGGCTATACGCCAGGTGGAACTTTTACACAAAAAAGTCTCACAATTTCCACCAAATGAATAATGGTTTAGAAAATTACTTTGTTGATTTTTGGTTCAATAGAGGTGTGCAGTAGTGCACCAAGAGGGTGACCGTGCAAGACAGTTACACATTCTACTATGCACCAAATACCCTATATGTGCGTCAACATTTTATTTGAGATGTGATGCGCCCACATTAGAGTTCACATGCAAAAATTTGCATTTCTCAACAGCCGTTAATCTTAGTTTATCTGGCCCAGTGCCTCCACCTTGCTCCACCATCTTGAGCTTTGTTGAAGGCCAAGCATTCTCAGATGCTAACTGTCTCATTGAAGCACAACCCTTAATATTTGTCCTGCATATCATAGCTGTCTAGTCTAGGTGACTTCTGGTCTGACCCGTACTGTTGAGTGGAATTTGACTCTCTGCATCACTTTAGACTATGATATTTTCTAGTCTTACTTCTTTATTATTTATTTATTACAGGTATTTATTACATATAGCGGCGATAATGTTTACACAACGCTTCGTTCCGTTACGCACATTCGTTATGATGATGTTGAAAAGCAAAATACCTACCACGTTGTGTAATGTTTTATTCTGTTGGATGTACTGTGTGTTAAAACAATAAAAACATTTATATGGAAAAAAGCAAAATACCTTTGTTAATATATTGGAGTTGATGAGTTGTTTTTTTATCCGAAATACGAAATTCGGATCCGAAATCCGTTAACGGAATTCCGTATTTCGGATAAAAAAAACAACTACCATTGACTACAATATTAACAAAGGTATTTTGCTTTTTAACTTCAATATAACGAATGTGCATAACGGAACGAAAATCCGTTAACGGAATTTCGTATTTCCTGCCTGCATTGTAATGCAACTCTCAGCAGCAGAAGAGAAAACCTCTGATTGGTCAACCAAACGAA
Organism: Nanorana parkeri; assembly: GCF_000935625.1. Lineage (NCBI taxonomy): Eukaryota > Metazoa > Chordata > Amphibia > Anura > Dicroglossidae > Nanorana > Nanorana parkeri. The sequence goes on along the minus strand of NW_017306406.1, from coordinate 1,403,714 downwards.
ATACGAATTCCTTTAACGGATTTCGGATACGAATTTCGGATTTCGGATAAAAAAAAAAAACTCATCAACTCCAATATTAACAAAGGTATTTTGCTTTTTGACTTCATCATAAAGAATGTTCGTAAAGTTACGAAAATGTGCCGAAACTAACGAAAATTCGTATTGCGTACGAATCCGAATTGAGTTTCGGACACGAATTACAAAATACGAAATAACGGATATTCCGACACGAAACGAAACGGAACACATTTTTTGACAGCGCACAAGTCTATAAGGTGTATGGCCAGCTTAAGGCATTTGAGCTCCCCCACACCAGCATAAACAATATCCTTCACTAAAAACACCTGAACTCAATATTTTGGAGGGTGTCACATACGTTTTGTCACATAGCATGTGTATACTGTATGTAGATGTAGGATATCAAACTTACAAAGAATACATTGGGGTTGATTTCGGTTAATTAGGCTTTTCAGGGTATTTTCACTTTTTAAGGAAACTCTCCCTTAGCTTAGTTATTGTGGTAAAAGTTAAATGCAAAGAATAACTGATCACAGGCAAGGCCAATAAAAAAAAAAAAACACATTATTTTTGTTGGATGTGATTGGATGATGGATCACCTCATTCACTATATGAAAATTCCCTTGCAAAGTCAATAGCCCATTTTCTTTTAGTAAATCAGCCCCATTGCTTTCAAAGAGATGACTGACTCATATCTCTTCAATGGTCTATAAAAAGATGCCATGGCCCAGTGGCTGCCATTTGAAAATGTAGGGGGATAAACATCCCTAAAGGGATGATACTGGGCCATATTATTAGGAATGTTGGTACCTCTTTGACCCTATATGGACCAGTTGATCCATACCTTTTTATGGCTTGTTGTAGTACAATGACTCATAAGCTGATTTACTAAAGGAGTACAGCTTGTCCACATAGCCTTTCAGATGGGCTTTCCGATCAGGTCCGCCTGTTAGTTTTTCAGGTGGACCTGATCAAAAGCCTGTTGTTAATCTATGGGCAGCCTTATGTAAATGGACAGGCATCTGGTTTCCCCTGGCTCTAGCCATGTCCAGAAAAACAAACAAATCAGAGCTGCGTTTCGCTGGACCTGATCGTTCTGGATATGGGGTAACTGGATGTAACTGTGTACATATGGCTGCCCATAGACTTACATGCGCCAAAAGAATGTCAGTTTTTTCCTCCATCATAAGACAGCAGTGATATCCATTCCGATCGGGAGGGGATCCATGCACAGATCCCCTCTTGATCGGGCAGTGTGAAGGGTGCCTAAAGCTGTGGTTGCTTTAATCATTCAGTCATGCGACTGCGTTTTCTGATTAACCACATGATTGGGCAATCAAAGTGAACAGTTACTTTCTTTACTAAGCTAAGTAAAATATTAAGGTGTAGGGTGCGGGTTCTTTACTAATTAAGTATGAGACGTGCCCCCCCCCCCTTCCCTATTCATATATGGTTACAATACATTTATAGTTATGAGATTTTAGAAACATCAGCTCATTTTGAAGAGATTATAAACGCCGAGGCGATGTCTTTTACATGTTTGTTACAAAGATAAAACCTAAAACAACTAGAAACATTCCCTGTAACAGAGGATAAAAATGACTTTGATTACATAAAAACAATATGTTATTAGGTTTCTGTGTTAATGGGCCATGCCGTGTTGTTCCATTCCTTGGAGTGTTGAGTCTTGACAAGTCAACTTAAAATATTAATGACTAGGTTGTCATGATGAATATTCATTATGTCATATTAGATTTTTTCTTATCCTTAGTTACATTGTTTCCAGAAATATATTACTGATAACCAAATGATGTATTAACAAACAGCAAAAGATAGATTAGGTAATGTACGCTTCAGAGCGTTAGGGAAGCTTTATACAAATTTAACTATTGTATCCCTGCCCCTCCAATCGCTATTCAATATACACCATATTGAGAAAATGTTGCTATGTTAAACAAAATATACACAACAAACTTGGAACTTTAGTATAGAAAACAAAAAAAAACAAATGGGTAAATTGTAACCAAAATCAATTTGGTTAAAGGGCCAGTCTATTTTCTATTTGCTGAAGATGCCTGGTAGTAAAAACATATATCTGGTCAAGACTAAAAGTACATATACAGTATATATAAAGTTCTGGTGCAAATGGGTTTACATATACTTTAACCACATGAAGTGGTTAAAACCGACAGGGTGGCAACTCAGGAGACTGGGGAGCAACTTGCAGAGCGTTACCACTGACAATAAAAAAGTACTGGTAACTGGCAGAATCACCAGTGCTAAACCCCCTTCCTGTCCAGGCCATTTTTCAGTGTTCAGCGCTGCGGTACTTTGACTGACATTTGTTCAGTCATGCAACGCTGTACTGTAATTAATTGTACACCTAATGTCACCTGGGGACATAGCAGCCAGATGATTGACAGGTGAATGCGGAAGTTATGTATTACACATCACTTCCGCATTCACAGTACGGAGGGAGTTCAGCAAGGAGGAAGATGCTTAACTCCCTCCCATCTTACCTCCTGACACCCTCCCTAGCCGGTCCCGTGCCGCAGATGGGGTAGGGGACCCCGGGATTGAAGGTGAGGGTGCAGGAAGGGGGGCGGCGGCGGCACTCGAGGGGGGGGAGGGCGGTCGTGCATGCAGCCAGCACATACAAACGATCAGCAGGCTATAGAACCACCAATTGTTTGTATGTGAAACAGACGGTAATGACTCTTCACATCGCACAGGTTTTTTCTGCCCATGCGCGCACACGCTAGGGGGCACGCGCAAGCAGAAAAAAAAAGCTGTCTATTTACAGGAACCAGCCCATGTGAGTCTGTTGTCCATCCGTTTTTTTGCAACTGGCGGACGGCAAGTGGTTAAACCACTTGGCAGTCTCTTTTATCTCTTGAAGGCTCTGTTGATGAGATGTCTGCATTGCATTCTGGGATCTGCACACCCACTGCATTCTGGGATCTGCCCATTATAAAAGATTACCACTATCCCTGCAGTTTTTGTATTTATTTTATATTATGGAGAAGCTGGAACATGCAAAGCTGGGTGGGAACTCCCATAGGAATATGAACATAGTCCATAAATATGGCAGTGAGATCTCACTGTTGCATATAGTAGACATATAAGAAGCCTCCTGCTCATTCATAGTTGTAGTTATAGTAAACATACTGTACTCTGTCCTCATGTTTTGAATGAACAGGAACACTCAGTATAGGGGATTCCTGTTCATTGATAACAGGGGCTGCAGAAAAAGAGATTGAGGACTCTGTGTCCTCAATCTCTTTTTCTATTTTAAAAGGGAAATATAAGGGGTCTGTTTAGACCCCTAATATTTCCCCAAAGCCCCTAAAAGTAAAGTAAAAAAAAAAAAAAAATGTTAATAAAAATGAATAAAAAAATAAATATCATTTTAAAAAAAAGTTTATAAACAATAAAAATAAATATGTAAAAAATGTGAAAAAGTTAAAATAAAAACATTTTTGATTTCGGCCTGACATTTTTTTTTATTTCCGCTTTGTTTCGGTTTTGAAATTTTCATCTAATCTAGTATCTAATGATACTTGTGTTATAACTGCTGTTTGACTTCAATTTTTTTTTTCATTTGTCTTGCCCTCCAGAGTAAACTGATTAATCCATAACTCCTTCTTTCTTTTTTCCTTTTTCTTTTACCTTTTCTTCCTGTTTCGCTCTTCCTCTCTTTCATGCCTTTATCCTTGCTATTTTCCTTCTATTCAATTGGTCTCTTCTATCTTTCTATCTATCTTTCTTCACCTACATCACCTTCATATTCCCTAGATTTTCCATATTTTTATGACTACAGTCTCATACTTAGTTACCATGGCTTACAAAAAGGTTGTATTTGTACTCATTGATTTTTCAAAGCTTCTGAACCGGTTTTTTTTCTGTGCCCTGATGGACATTGCTATGTTGTAATTTTGTTCCGCTGAGTTCAAAAATGTTTTGTCCAATTTTGGATATTAATGGTGTTGTATGTGATTTATATTTCTTATACTTTAATAAAAACTTAAAGTGTACAAAAAGAAAATGCATGTAACTTAAAAACGTGTGTATGCCTTTTTGATGCATTGTAGTGACTGTGTGGTATGGTGTGAAAGGGTCCTTAGTATGGCCAACTAAAAATGAAATTTCTCATGGTATTGAGGCAACCAGGCATCTAGCATTTTTAGATGGCATGTTAACAAAGGCAGCCCTATCATTTCTCTTAGTTTAGGTCTCCTTTAATTTGCCACATCATGCTGGAAAATTCCGAAAATGTGACTTTTTTAATAGTGTCCTAAAAGAGTTGAAAATGAATGTCAACAGTCTTTCAGGATAAGTGTCCTTCCCTTACCGCAATATTACAAAAGGTTATCAGAGATCTGTAATCAATCTAAAATATAATTATAAGAGCAAGAGACAAAGATAGTAATTTAGGACATGTAAATTAAAATTTCAATTTTCATCTGATAGAAAAGTGTAGCACGAAATGTTATGATGTTCCATAGCCTGCTTGAAGGTTACGTGTAATTACAGTTCGCTCCTTAGCACAATGGATGCATAAAATTTTAAGGGAGGTTAAGAAACTCTTGACAATGAACTGGCCACCACTTGTAACTGTTGCAGCATCCTAAATAACGAGAGACTTGAAATGCCAGTTTTTGTTGGACATTGGAAAGACTTTGAATTCCTGCGCTAACAGACATGCTGAAGCCATGAGAAGATCCAACTCTTCCTGATTGATTTAAAGGTATATCTAAACCAAAGAAATGCAACAACAAAAGTAACATAATGCAGCTTACCAGTCCTTAGATGTGGGGGCTGCATTTCTTCTCTTTTTTTTCTTTCTTCAAGCTTTCTTTCTTTGTTTTTACCCGTGATCCTTTCAGTGATATACTTCCTGTCCTAGGTGGCAAAACTGACTCACTGTACTGTATCCATGGAGAATCACTGTTGTCACCACAGGCTATTACGTTTTTGTTTTCTATTTTAGGTTTTAGGTTTAGATATGCTATTACTTATAGTATAGTAAATGTGACAGGAGGAGTGGGACCAGCCAAAGGTGGGTATGAACAGAGCCAGGGCGTATGGCAGGGTGATCTTGCAGCTGGAGATTAAGGGGTCTATTCACAAAGCAGCCGAAGGATCTAGCCGTAGGTTCGGCTGATCCTTCGGCTAGCTTCAGCCCCAGGACCCTTCGGTTCAGTAGAACCGAAGGGCTGCTGCACGGGCTATTCACTATAGCCCTACAGCTCCCGATGTTGGCCGGACGGCTCAGCCGAGCCGAAGACATATGTTTCGGCTCTACTGAGCCGAGGTGAAAGCCGAGGCTGGCCTGCTTCTACAGCTGGGCGGAGCCAGCCGTGATCTTACAGCTGGCTCCAGCGACTTGCAGAGAGATCAGCGTCCCTGTTTACCAGCTAACCAGGGACACTGATCTCCAGGCAGCCTAACTCTCGCGGGCGCTCCGGGAGTCTCCCGCTCCCGGCCGCCAAGGAGAGAAACACTGCTTTATCTTTTAAAAAAAATAAATAAATAATAATTTCACCATAGGAATGCATTGCTAGATTCCTATTGGCTATTTCAATTTGCAATAGCCAATAGCAAACTAGCATTGCACCCGCCCTGTGCTGCAGTTCTCCATCAGATCCCCACTACTGATTGACAGCAGCAGAGGGCGGGTACAATAGCTAGTTTGCTATTGGCTATTGCAAATTGAAATAGCCAATAGGAATCTAGCAATGCATTCCTATGGCCAAATTTTTTTCTAATCTGACACGGCTCCATGTCAGAATAAAGAAAAAAAAAGAAAAAGCAGTGTTTCTCTCCTTAGCGGACGGGAGCGGGAGACTCCCGGAGCGCCCGGGAAAGTTTTTTTTCTCTTTTTTTTGACAGCAGCAGAACCGCCGGCC
>NW_017306406.1:1363489-1397008 GCF_000935625.1 Nanorana parkeri | reverse complement strand
CTAGATTCCTATTGGCTATTTCAATTTGCAATAGCCAATAGCAAACTAGCATTGCACCCGCCCTGTGCTGCAGTTCTCCATCAGATCCCCACTACTGATTGACAGCAGCAGAGGGCGGGTACAATAGCTAGTTTGCTATTGGCTATTGCAAATTGAAATAGCCAATAGGAATCCAGCAATGCATTCCTATGGCCACAATTTTTGTTTTGTTTTTGTTTGTTTTTACGGCAGCAGAACCGCCGGCCAATAGAAAACTGTTGGGCGGAGCTAGCTGTCATTGCTAGCTCCGCACAATTGTTTTCTATTTTTATTTTTCTACTTTTTAAACTATTTTTCTGTTTTGCTCGGTCCCACAGAGAGACTGAGCAGAACAGCCTATTCACTCACTGCTGTTCGGCATCTATAGGAATAGACCGAACAGCAGCGAGTAGCCTGCCGGAGGTTCGGCTTAGCCGATCCAGATGTTGGATCGGCTGAGTCGAACCTCTTCTGCACTTTGGGTCGGCCGAACATGCTGAGCATGTTTGGGCCGACCCGAAGCCACGCGAAGCCTCCCGATGTACGGCTGATTTTGGCCGATATACGGCTGAAATCAGCCGTACCAGCCTTAAGTGTATAGCCGAACAGCGTTCGGCTCACTTGGCTTCAGGTCAGCTGCCTACGGCAGCTTAGTGAGTAGACCCCTAAGGAGATGACTCAAACAACCAAAGTTATCTATGACTTAAAAGTGAATTATGGGGTAAGTGTTCTTCCCCATAGTTCTCTTTAGGGTCATGGGAGGACATATACTAACCTCCTCCCGTGACCCAAAGGTCAGTATATCATGGGCTACTTCCCACGATATACTAAGAGCGCCGCAGCCGGGATGGATATCTAGTGGCAGAGTCCGCCCTCTCCCCTGCGTGTTCCTCCACTCAGCGCTGGAGGATCGGAGAGGGGAGGGGGGACTCCCTGTGGGGAGCAGTGACTGACAGTCACCACTCACTGCAGGGAGATGATCGGAAGTGAGCAGATTGACTGCATGTTTCTGCTCACTTCCCGATCAATAGAGCCGACCTGTGACAGCTTCTTTGTCACAGGTCGGCTCTAACTATTAGGATGAGTGGAAATCACTCACCTCATAGTTTTCCTTTTAAAGCTGAATACCAAGCAAACAGCTAAATACACAGTGTTATGATCTGGGGTTGCAACAGTTGGGCAGGTCTAGGTTTAGCAACGTTATGTCCTCAAAAATGAGGTCAGCTGTCTACTTGAATATGCTGAATGGCCAGGCTTTTCCATCAATGGAATTTTTCTTCCCTGATGGCACATTGGGCATATTCCAAGATGTCAATGCCAGGATTCATCGGGCTCAGATTGGGAAAGAGTGGTTCAGGGAACATGAGACATCATTTTCACACATGGGTTGGCCACCAGAGTCCAGAACTTAACCCCATTATGAATATTTGGGATATGTTGGAGAAGACGTTACACAGTGGTCCTACTTTCCCATCATTGCTATCGCTAAGATCTTGGTGAAAAATGAATGCAATGAAAAACTCTTTTTGTCCCCCTCTGAGGAAGCCCCTGTTTGGGGAGAAACACATAAGGGGCTGCATGGCATCTGCGTTTCCTACCCTGTCTTGCTAACCCCATCAATTTTTGATCGTGGATTAAAAATGGAGATTGAATTTTGGAGAATGGAGATTGACCCAGCATATGTGTACTCGTTGGTGAACTTTACATCACTGAATTGTTTGAAACAGCTCACTCGTTGGGAAGAGATAAGTATATCTAGCTCTATACTGTGCCTGATTAATACGGCTGTACTTCAATCAGGGAGCGCTGTCAGAGGTTTCTTGTCTGGTTTATCATCCACGCGGAAGTTTATCCAGAGATATAAATCCTCCAGGGTTGATTGAGCATGTTGTCAACTGCTGCACCTTTGAGTCTCTATAGAGACATTTTCAGTTGATGGAAAGTAACGGTTGCTATAAGAATTATCAAAGTTATAGACTTTGGGCGGTTTGCTATAGCCATGCCTGGATGAATACCCGTCTAATATTCGTACAGTGGGGCAAAAAAGTATTTAGTCAGCCACCAATTGTGCAAGTTCTCCCACTTAAAAAGATGAGAGAGGCCTGTAATTGGCATCATAGGTAGACCTCAACTATGAGAGACAAAATGAGAAAACAAATCCAGACAAATCACATTGGCTGATTTGGAACGAATTTATTTGCAAATTATGGTGGAAAATAAGTATTTGGTCAATATCAAAAGGTCATCTCAATACTTTGTTATATATCCTTTGTTGGCAATGACAGAGGTCAAACGTGTCCTGTACGTCTTCACACTGGCACACACTGTTGCTGGTATGTTGGCCCACTCCAAAGGTTTTCTATGGGGTTGAGATCTGGAGACTGGCTAGGCCACTCCAGGACCTTGTAATGCTTCTTACGAAGCCACTCCTTCGTTGCCCGGGCGGTATGTTTGGGATCATTGTCATGTTGAAAGACCCAGCCACGTTTCATCTTCAATGCCCTTGCTGATGGAAGGAGGTTTGCACTCAAAATCTCACGATACATGGCCCCATTCATTCTGTCCTGTACACGGATCAGTCGCCCTGGTCCCTTTGCAGAGAAACAGCCCCAAAGCATGATGTTGCCATGATGGGATCGCCCTGAGGGGTGCAAAAAGAGTTTTTCATTTAATATTCAAGAAGGAGACCCACATAGACATACTAAACTGTTTAAAGATTTGTCGCAGTCCCCTTCCCCTATTTACACATAAAAGTTAATGCAACTCTGGATGGAAATGCATGCTGTGACATTGTATAAACTTATCAAAACGATGCCACGGCCAATGTGTGCCATAATGGAAGCTAAAGGGTGACACCCCGCTGTGACGTCACCTCGCGCATGCACGACCATCTGAATGATGCTCTTGGTGATGGACACAGGCAGAGAGACGAGGGGACGTTCACCCGGCGGGATTAGGTATGTTGCCGGGTCCCCTACTTTATCCAGACACTGTTGGGATCTCGGTCCATTACTTTTTAGAGGGGGTGACACCAAAATTACCGTCAATTATTTTGGTGTAACCCCTGCAATAGTGACACCTGGATGCGGGCCGCACTCCCCGCATCCCTCTTGTGAAGCCACTGCATCCAAATATTAAAGTGTGTGACTGTTTGGGTAGAAGTGGAATAGGCTGTTCACTTAAAGTGATTTTTTACTTTGCAAGGAAATGTTTCCCTTAGCTAAATAAGGTGTAGCTCTGTTGACATCCGTTATCCAATCATGTGCAAGAACAAATGCTGGTGCACATCTTGGGTATTCTTTGCAAAGTGAATTTTCACATTCACTAAGATAAGTGAAAACTCCCTTGAAAAGTGAACATGCTCTCCTCCTTTAATAAATCAACCCCATACTGTATATGAGAGTGCTTTAACCTGCCAAACAATTTGTATTTCTGTCCACCAATGCCTTAGATTTATGCAGCCCCATCAAACAGTTCAACCAGCCAAGTGACCTACCTGACTTTTCTCTACTGCAGCTAAGCAACACAGCTAGGTCATCTCCTTGCCCCCAACTTGTGATTACACAATAAAGTGTTACGTAAAAAAAAAGAAATCATCATCTTGCTAATATCTCCTCTTTTCAGCATGCATGTGCAAGGGATCTGACTGGCTCAAAGTAAAGGTGCTCTCAAGATGTCTTGAGAAAGATGGACAGAGTACCTTTGAAACGTGGACAATAAAAATCTGATGCTTTGACTTGTCTCCACTGCAAGACCCATGAGTGCCTCTGTATCTGCTATGGATCTGTATGAAACCTTATCATACTGTAGATATCTCTACATCAGACCAAAAATGGGGCAAGTGGTGAGCAAAGAGAGACAGAGGGATTTGGTTCCAAATGAGGGAAAGCTGCGACGTATGCAAACTCCATAAATACCTCTCCGATAGGACACATACAGCAATAGGGTTGCCACCTTTTCTTCAAGCGAAACCCGAACACTCTAGCGACGCCTAGACATTTTTTTGGAGTCGTGGGTTATTCATATTTAAAAAGCGCCACCCATTCATATGTAAATATCATAGTCGAGACTGCACAGTGGGGGACCAGTAGACCCTTTATTAATTTTGGTTGCCCCTGTCTGCCTGACATCTTGTGTCCGGGTTTCTGCTGCCATGAAACCCGGATACAGCATTCAAAACCCGAACTGTCCGGGTGAATCCTGGACAGGTGGCAACCCTATACAGCAAGAAAAACAAATTCTAGTTCTATCTAAAACAAAAATAAAAAATGGATTCAATTTTTTTTAATATACTTACAAGTGTATATTTCCATTCTGCAGCATTTAAACTGTTGTATTTGTACATGTTAAAGAAATGCAGCACTTAACAGGAACAGTATACACTAGGTTTTGCTTACTGCTGACAAAGTGACAATGTCTTGCAGGCTTCAACTGCCGTACTTTCAAATCTCCCGAGAGCCCCTGAAGAATTAGCATAAACACACTAAAAGGATCAAATTGACATTCACACAAACTGAAAATCAGTGAAAGTGAGAAAGCTTTTAATCTGGAACTGCTTGTAAAAGGATATCTCCCAATTAGCAGTCTAGACCAACCATCAATGCTCAGTTTATGAAGGCAAGCTCGGTATCAATAGCTGTTTGCAGTTGGGAATACTGAGACGGCATGAGAATGAACCTAGGGTTTGATTTTCTTTACAAGGCTGGTAAACACAGAGGAAAACTTTGATTTCTTCTCTTCTCGTTTTTTTTTGCTTAAGATACACCTGTGAGCCTGATTAGTTAATTTTAACAATCCTTTCCTGTATCGGGCTAGGCATCGGAGCATTTGGGCGAGAATGAGTACTCGCCCAAATACTCAGCATCGGCACTGATACTAGTAACGGTATCGGTGCATCCCTACCAACAACCATGGATCCCTCCATACATATAGTGGAGGAATAAAAGTAGCCACCCATGGACAGGAAGTGTGTTATTTGCAGGATTTCCAGATTAAAATAAAGGGATAGGAACCTGAAAAAAGAAAAATAATGTAGACGCCACATTTAAGGATCGGTATGTTGCTATATTTTAGATTTTTGATTTCAGGTTTAAAGCACAACCATGTTTCATATTTAAATAAATATTTATTCAATCGTTTTTCAATCCTGTCCCCGATCCATGCACTTATATTACAGAGTAAGGGGTTAAGCAATATTAAGGCTTAACAGCATAAGCCATATTGCAAAATGCATAATATTTAAACATATCCATTTACAGTATAACTTTAGCATGTATCCTGTTACAGAGGAATGGATTTTTCAGTAACGTTGACTTGGCAGAGGATATCATTTGCGAGTCCTCTATAGATCTGTACGAAGACTCGTAGCTTTCAGACGGAGCTGGCACTTAGCAAGACCCCGTGGCGATGTTATGGGGCCATAACGAGTCAAGGTGAAATGCCATTTATAGTCTTTCATTAACCCTCCCAGGCCTATCATTAAATATGGCAAGCTTAGCATTTTTCACATCAAATAAAACACAGCTAATCTCTGGAGGCAGGCGTTTTCTTTTCACTGGCTGAACCGATGAACTGGACAAGGTCGGCCATTTCCTGTTTATTGATAGACAGCTATAGAGGACTTTTCACATATTGGAATGATATTTATGAACCATGGAATAAAACATGGCAAAAACATACGTCTTTCTTTTTTAAAATCTATTCTGGTTCCTTTTAAAGGAAAAGGGGTACGTGCTTTTCAAAAGCTATACATCACGAAATCTCCCAAAGGGTTTGTATTTCTGTCAATCTGTTGCTGAGATTTGCAAATCTCTGCTGCACAGCGAGCTCGGTGAACTAGATCTTCTTTGCTGTGGTTAGGCAGCGGGACTAGTCCACTTCCCCGTCCCAAGCCTGTGAGTGGACATAACTAAGGTAGCTCAGACATTTTCATTATCCACTTCAGCCCCTTTACAACATCAACCCCAAATCCTCACCCTACTCTAAATAATACCACCATGGCCACAACTGCCTTTTATTAACAAAACCAGTATAAATAACAAAAACTGTAACAAACAATAGCCAGACTGTAAAAAATATCAGGTTTCAGGTCCTTGAAGGCACTGTGAACCTGGGGGACAATATTAATTGACCACAGACCCACACTGGTCCTAACTTTATGGTTGCAACCGGCGGAACTCACCACATGGAGGACACCCACATTGAAGATGGATCCCCCATTAATTTATCAATAACCCCCAGCAGACAAAACATCTTCAAGGATCCAAACTACCAATCAACTGCTGTGACTTGCTACAAGCCAATCCAACATTAATAATCTCAGGAGCGAGTAGGAAGGACGCTCTCCTCTCGTCTGCAGATCTTCAACATGTGTGACTTCTTGCAAACCACCCTCTAAAGGCCCGCCTGGCTGACCTTTTCATGAGTGCCCCTGCCTTACTTCTCTACCTTTCTTTAACCCTTCCTAGCCTAGTTCTCCTTCCCACCCTTGACATGAAGGTCTTTCGCCCATTCTTTTCTTTTTCCCTGGCTCCAGCCTAAGGCCGAAGCTGTGTGTGCTCCAGGTGTCGCTTTAGGGGGTGCAGCTCTGAGCCTTTGCCCCGGTTGGCAGAATGTCTAGCTTCCCCACTGTTCTAGGCCAATCCATAATGGAGCAGAAACTGTCTAATTAAGTCCACTCTCTCATCCTGTCAACATATTTGAATTCTGGAGCCCTGATTGGTCCCCAAGTACTGCCCCTACCTCCCAATCTGAGTGCTGTTTTATAGGAAAATTAAAAGCTGAAATCAAGTAAAATTATGGTATTTTGTTACTTGTTGCTTATAAAATGCAGTATTTTTTAATTTTTTTTTTTGCATTTCCTGGTCTTCTGTATCATCTCACCATGAGTTTTGCTTTAATTTTGGAAAACAATGGTCATCATTAATAGCCCATTTATATTTTTGCTTGACGATAATGTGCATTATGACACGTTGCGGCAGTTCAGTGGAATTATTGGGCTGCTAGTGCCCCCTGCCATGCCGTGAAATTGGACATGGCCCTCTTTTTGTATTGAAACTCACTATTGTATGTGGCATTCTGACACGCATGTGTTCTGTATTACTGGGGTGCCTTGGCAGAGTTGGCGTGTGCTGCGGTAACACGCATGTTATCAAGAAATGTATTGCAACACAGAAATGTAAATGGGCCCTTAATGGTGACCAGTGTTTTCCAAAATAAAAGCAGAACTTTTTTGTTGTATTGCAAGCAGTATAAGTATCTGAATTTGACCTCTTACCAGTTCATAGTCACTCATAGAAGGTCTGGAGTGTGAGAGGGAGTAGCAGCACAGGAAGTTCAATCAGTTCATATGCTGTCTAAAGCTGGCCATACACCTATAGATTTTCTGCAGACTTTCTCTGGTCAGATGGAAAAAGTGCAACAGATTCCTCCATCTACACTAAACTGTGTGGATGGAGGAATCTTCCACTGGGCCAAGCTCCAGTATCTTGCTAGTCGGCCCCGCTGGCTGTCAAAATACCTGGACAATGCCTGCATCCAATCAGATTGTTCAGGTATTTTGACAGCAAGTGACTAGCAAGATACTGAAGCTTGGCCTGGCGGGAGATTCCTCCATCCACACAGTTTAGTGTAGATGGAGGAATCTGTTGCACTTTTTCCATCTGACCATAGAGAATCTGCAGATAATTGTAAGGTGTATGGCCAGCTTAAGGATAGAAGGAGAGCAGAGACAAATAGATGAGCTCATCACTGTGTTGCTTCTATTTTATTGTCCAGTCACAGGCTGGGGGCAAGTCCAGGATTACCTGGGCCCAAATTATAATGGCCATCAGACTGAGGACATCTAGTGTGGGGAAAAAAGTACTGTGGGTGGAATCTCTGTATCAAAGCTGAATATTGCCGAAAAAGCTGTTTTTCTATCTTTTTATGGGCTATTAATTTGTACCTTGCAATTTTTTGGCTTGAGTTCTTCTGTAAAAAAACGCCTCACTGTTGACCTTTTTGTGATGTCAGACGTTTCAATTTCCTTCCAATCTACAAAAAATAGGCCCATTTCCCCTCATCCCATTGAGCCATCTGATGATAATTGTGAAGACTCCACAACACCTACAGCCTCTCCCACTTCAAAAATGAATTTTATTGGTAAGTCGGTGCAATGAAAACCCTTCACAGGAAATAATAAATAAATCTGCTAAGTAAAAAGACAGACTGGCGAATGGAAGTGCGTTGCATTATTTCCTCGGGGATAAAAGCTATATTCAATAGTGCTATTATGTGTACAATTGGGATTAGAGAAAAATGATTCTGCAATTTTGGTTCCATTTCCATATAAACTGGTGTCATTGTTGTGCGTAATAAAATTCTGTCATTCAAGGTCAGAATGGAAACTCTAGAAAACAGTACGTCAAATGATCCAAATCATCCTTGGAATAGTTAAGGGCCGTTCCTGGCATGAAATACGGGAAACATGCCTCATGTGCTGCTCTCTGGAGGGGATATGAGACAGTCCTTTTCAAATAAAGCTGAACTCGCAGATAAGCAAATATTATTCTCATACAAGAGTCATGTGTATTCTTCCTTGAATCTCGGTGAGCTTTGAGTATTTCTTCCAGATCTGCAGTAATCCAGTGTGAGACTTGGAGCTTCCTGTAATAAAGACCAGTTACTGCTGCTCTCTCTACTTGTGCAGGGTGACTGGTCTTGTCTCCGCCCCCTCCTGTAATAAAGACTGGTCACTGCGGCTCTCTCTCCTTGTGCAGGGTGACTGGTCTTGCCTCCATCCCCTCCTGTAAAAAAGACCGGCCACTGCTGCTCTCTCTCATTGTGCAGGGTGACTGGTCTTGTCCCTGCACCCTCCTGTAATAAAGACCAGTCACTGCTGCTCTCTCTCTCCTTGTGCAGGGTGACTTGTCTTGTCTCTGCCCCCTCCTGTAACAAAGACTGATCACTGCTGCTCTCTCTCCTGGTGCAAGTGACTGGTCTTGCCTCCACCCCCTTCAGTAATAAAGACGGGCCACTGCTGCTCTCTCTCCTTGGGTAGGGTGACTGGTCTTGTATCCATCCCCTCCTGTAGTGTTCTGCAGTCAGCCTGCAGTGGGTGGAGCCTGCCGGGCCCCTCTAACAGCTCTGCTCTCTGCGCAAATTATGTATATCACTGTGAAGAAGTCACTGGTACTCAGGACTGTGGAAAAAGTATCAATAATGTTAAAAGTATAATTTTTCAGAGCATCTACTAAAGGCAGATCATTTAAAGCATATGTAGTGGCCCTGACTTCTGCAGTTGTGTCACCATTACATTTAGTGTATTCCAGAATCCTGCTGCACTCCTTACCGGGTATCCCTGTCAGCGTGGGTGCTCGAAGTGACTGTGAATGGTGCCGCCAATACTGCAACTTGTGAAAGATGTCAGCAGCACACCATATTGAAGTGGAGAACACATCTGTTTATTGACGCTTCATGTCAAAACAAATACCAACGTTTTTGTGTTCACTGGGTTCTCCCTAAGCCTGGTTGATTGGGCTGCACAGAGTCATTGGCTACTAGGACACAGACGGTTTTACCGTAACAACCAATGGCTCTTTGTGGCTCATAGTATCATAGGTTGCCATGGTGTGCCCAGTTGCATCCTAGTAACCAATTATTCTGTGCAATTCAGGTACCATGCAAACCAATGTTGCTGTGAGAGTAGCAGATCATGATTGATTGCTAGGACACAGATCGAGGATCATCAGGCATGCTAAGGTCGTTCTTCTGTTTGGCAAAATGTGAACAGCTTGGGTTTGGGCAAAACTCTTTTTTTTAAGTCCGCGGTGAGTGCTTCATAAACGACTTCCCTGTGAACAAAAAAGTGAATCGTGAAATCACAAAACGCAAAAAAAAAGTGCTCAAGGGTGCTTTGGACCTCGAAGAGGAAGGGCCTCGATAATCCTGAACCCCCCCGGGTGGTTGATCCAAACCTGAAGCTCATCCCTGCTTACTAATTTGACTTGATATAAGCCCCTGTGAATTCCTATACTGCAGCACTCGGAACTTAATGGGTACTCTACAACAGTGGTGGGCAAATTGCGCCCCGTCAGCACAAATCCCATCATGCATCTGTCTCTGGGAGTCATGCCTGTGGCTGTGAGAATCTTGTAGTTTCACAACAGCTGGAGGGCCGGCTGTTGAAGCAGGGGCAGGGCTTAGAGCCAATTAGGTATGCTGGGGCAGGGCGAAGCAGGGGCAGGGGAAGCAGGGGCAGGGCTTAGAGCCAATTAGGTATGCTGCATGTAAATATATTGGCAAAGAACATAATGAGAGCAGAGTGAAAAGAGAGATGACCTTGTCAGTCTTATGCTGATCCTTCACTGCCCAGTCAACAGGCTGGAGGTGGAGAAAGGACACCACTCTTTTCCTTTTACATTTATAGCTATAACAGACGTAGGCATGCACACAGGGTGTGTTGGGTGTGCCTGGGCACACCCTAATCACCCCATTTGCAACACTGAAACTGCAACAGCGGGCGCCGTATTTTTAGTCACTGAGCCAGTGGAGAGATCACGAGGATCTCTGTAAATGGTTCAGCAATACAGAGCACAGCAGCACTTGGCTTGGCAATACAGAGAGCAGCAGCACTTGCCACTAACATTCCTCACATAACAGCAGCAGTCTTCGGTGCCTAAGAAGCTGCGAGGGAGAGTGGCTGTGGCTTCCCATCCAATCAGGAAGCTGAGTGGGTGGTCACATGACCACCTGCCAGGTTCCCTGCTTCATTATTACACCCCTGCTGAAAGAGGTAAGGGACATTTGAAGAGATGGGAATCTGGGATGCCTCATATAAATACCTGTGTGTGTTTGTAATTTTGTGTGCACAACCTAATGCAATATGCTGCGCATGCCTATGATAACAGAGAAAGTGGTGTCAGCCACATGGTGGTTCTGTATGCCAGCACTGTGCTTTATGACAAGGCTGTGTAAATCTCAGGACTGGACGAGCAGAAATGTCATACCTTCCGCAGGTAAAACATCTCCCTTATACTTGTATGTATTTAATTTGGGCATTTAGCTGCTTTGCCTGGAGTCGTGCTTTAAATAAGCCAAGTTACCTGCCCTGCACAGGAATACATTAGTCTGTGTAGAACACTCTGCAACGTTAATAGCAGCACCCAGTTACCAGCCGAAAATAAATTACATCATTACATAAATTGTCATAAATATGTGTTGCGGTTTGCTGCAGCAGCAGCTTTTCAATCCATGAATTTATTTCAGAACATAAGCCTTTCTCTTTGTTGAGTGATCGAAAATTGCTGCCCTTGTCCTATTTATTCATCAGAACCCATACTTTGTGATGCCCATGGTCATTTGTAGCCAATAAAAACAGGAAATTATTGTGAAGTTTTCTTAGCGACGAGAAAGACTATTCAATGAAATAGCCGCTGTCAGCCCGTCCTGTTTAATATGGAGCAGAATTGGCGGTCACAGGAGAAACATGTTTATACCGATTCAGACTCTTATAGATGATAATATGCAATAAAAAAGTTTTTTTATTCTGTACTCAAAAAGATCTAATATGAGATGCCTTAAAGTGATATTAACGTTCATAGGTTTTTAAGAAATGTCAAATGCTGATTAAATTACTTAACCAGTTGACATCCGCGGTGTTAAACCCCCTTCCCATCCAGGCCATTTTTCAGTATTCAGCGCTGCGGTACTTTGACTGACATTTATTCCGTCATGCAGCGCTGTACTGAAATGAATTTTATACCCTTTTTTGGGGACAGATAGAGCTTTCTTTTGGTGGTATTTATTCACCACTGGGGGTTTTATTTTTTTTACTATATTAAGGAAAAATTACCGAAATTTAAAAAAAAAAAACAGTTTCCCCTATATTAAATGATAAAACATTTATCATTTATAAAAATGTATTTATTATTACCCAATTTTTTGGTAAAATATAAAAGATGGGGTCTTCCGTCCGTTTTTGTACTACGGGCGGACGGCAAGAGGTTAAAATGAATGCTGCTTCTTGATGTTTTCATTTCCTGCAGAATCAGCTGATCCCCCGAGCACTGGCCCTGATATCCTGCTTTGGGCCCTGGTCACACCAGGGCGGTTCGGCCACGTGGATTTGGCTAGACATGTGGGATTAGTTTCGTAAAAATGTGTTTTTCGGACAAATGCTATTCGGGTGTGTCCGAATTTCCGAATAACAGAAATGACGAATGAAAACGAATCCGAATTTTCAAAAACGTACGTACGTAGTCTGTACGCATTTTCGTTTGTGGACAAATTTTTGTTGCAGCAAAGTGACATTAAAAAAAATAAAATGAAAAATTTTCAATGTCACTTTGCTGCAACGAAACGAATACAAAATAAAAAAGCGAACATTCGTACAGACTACAGCTAACAAATTTTGTCCGAATTCGAATCCCGAAACGAATTGACTTTTGAACCCGAATCCCGAAAAACAAAATAACGCAAAATCCAAATCAAAACAAAACGAAACTTAACACATTTTTTGCCAGTGCACATATCTAGATTCGACCGCATGGATGCACCAACATGAACGATCCTATACATTGCTATGGGGACCATTCATGCAACCGCGTGATCCGAACCGCCTCCCGCCCAAATTGCTCCCTGACCTTTTTTTGCCACGCTGATTAGCGCGGTTTTCATACTGCTTTCAATGGAACCGTGCCGTTCAGCGTGGTTTTGGGTGTTTTTATTTACATTTCAGCGCTGAAACGCAATTAAAAACACCCAAAGCCGCCCTTCTAAAATCCACACGGAAACCATGCTGACCCGCAACCGCCCTGGTGTGAATGGGGCCTTAGGGTAGCTCCTTTCCCTCGCAGGGTCCTATGGAGCCACCTTTTTGTGTGCTAGTAAGCTGTGTGTGTCTGCACAAGCACACAGGCACAGCGAGACAAGACACTCCCCTTCTGCCTTCTCCTCCTTCCTCCCTTCTCTAAGCTAGTAGATGAACAGCTGCTGGAGACTACTCTGTACGTTGCTGAACTCCAGCCTTACTTTGATTCCAGTACAGTTGTACCGGCTCCTCTCCTGTACTTAATTTACTCTGCACGCTGTGAAATTCCCATGCTCCTCTAGTTCCATTGAACAGCTTTAATGCCATGTGAACGGCGTTCACCCAACTATACGCTATGCAAACCCCATTGTAACTAGGCACTATAAAAAAATGAACTTACTAGGATTTTAATTGTTTCCTACTTCATCCAAAACCTAAAAAAAGGATTTGGTAATACATACACATATAATATATAAACATATACACATATGATTAAAAAAAATAGACAAACTGCTGCAAACTGCAGAGTACAGTGTATATTCCTATAGTAACTATGCACTGTGAGGTCAGCTGTTTCTGTTATATATAATTGCTATGTGTCAATGTTTGGCTAATGTAATTTTATTATCAATGTATTATTGTCGCTGGGGAATAGGTTTGGAAGTGACAGCACAGAACTAAGTAACCTTATAGACATCTAATGCATAACAATCCGATGATTATCATTCCAACGTTCTTTACATTGTGTGTTTTATAATGTGATGTTAATGGTTTCACACTTGATTATATAATGCGGCCCGATGTACATTGCCATTGCTAAGATTTTCCCCCTTTGTTTGAATAAGTATGTTTTAGAACATCGTGACTACCTATTATGTTGAGTCCGGTGGTATTTCTGCCTGAAAAAATACATAATGTTCAAATAATTTTCTCTTATAATACTCAAACTCTGTTAAAACGATCCTTGAACTTTAGTGACAAGGCTCACTTATTCAAGGTGCCCCCCCCCCAAAAAAGGGGGCTTTAGATAATATACTTGACAAAGGTAGTTGACAGGTAACCGGCTATGCAATGACCATGACCGTCCCTTAACCCCATCTCTGTTGGTTATGTGTTTAGATAAAGCACTGAGATCTTTACTTAATTCCGCATTCCTCAAGTATCAGCATACAGCATTGTGCATGAAACATATATAGTAGGGAATCAACGAAATATCACCAAAACATATCCGAAACAAATGCCAAAAGTGCAATTTTTTGGCCGAAATATCGGTGCATCCCTGGTTTTTCTCCTCCCCGCTGGGCGCTGCTCTGTGTCCCAGCGAGGAGGAGAGAAACTGTCACAGGAGGCCGAATGGTGCGGCGGAGTAGAGCGCTGTGAGCGGCCGGCGTCTCTCCTCCCGCACTGCTCAGCCTCCTGTCACAGATCAGGAGGGTGGCGGTGTGGGCGGAGACAGCCAGCGCTGTCACATGAGGCTGAGCTCTCCTCATGCACCACCCCGCCCAGCCTCTTGTGACAGCCAATCCAGGATGGAGAGCGGGTACAAGCAGTCAGTGATCAGTGATCGCTGAGTGTTTGTACATAGTTGAGGACAGAGTATGTTTACTGTGTCCCCAATTATGAATGAATGGGAAGTGATCTACATAACCTCCTGTTCATTCATGATTGTAAATATGGTAATCATACTATCTCCACAAGTTATGAATGGACAGGAACACTCAGTCCTGTTCATTGATAACAGGGCCTGCAGAAAAAGAAATTGAGGACTCTGTGTTCTCAATCTCTTTTTCTATTTTAGAAGTTTTAGACCCCTAATATTTCCCCGATGCCCCCAACAATTAAGTAAAAAATAAAAATATTTAATAACACTAAATAAAAATAAAATATTATAAAATAAAAAGTTTCTGGGGAATAGGTTTGGAAGTGACGGCACAGAACTAAGTAGCCTTATAGACATTTAATGCATAACAATCTGATGATTATTATCATTCCAACGTTCTTTACATTGTGTGTTTTACATTGTGACATTAATGGTTTCACACTTGATTACATTGTGCAACTCGATGTACATTGCCATTGCTAAGATTTTCCCCCTTTGTTTGAATAAGTATGTTTTAGAACATCGTGACTACCTACTATGTTGAGTCAGGTGTGTTGAGCTCCTTCTGTGTGTTTGCACCATAGAATGAGCTGAACAGAACTTGCTTATGTTGTTGTTGGCAGCAATAAAAGTGAAACCTTTGAGAGAAGCATTGCTGACCTCCTTCTGAAATGTTAGTTACCTGGTTGTCTATAGCTTGGATACTTTGGGATTTTGACCTGAATAATCAGATTAAAATCAGATCTCATAATCTGTACACCGGTTCCAGTATACGCGCACGCGCGCGCGCAATCGGCGTGTTTATGCATGGCGTGTTTGTGGCGTGTTTGTGAGGTTAGTAAATCAACCCCAAAGTATTAATGTAATTGATTCAGCATGGCAGCTGGCCAACTAGCATTGCCAAAAGAAGAGGTCAACAGTGGTAGCCTCCATCTTTTCTAAGTACAGGATCCCTTTGAAGAAGACCAGAACTGTAGAAGTTGTGTCCAAACAAGGTAGGCAGAGGGCACAGAATTAGTCACCAATATTGCCTGTGGTCTTCCTGCAGCTGATCATTTCCCCATTACTGACTTAACATGTCTGCACTGGGTCTCTGTGTGGAGGTTGCCATCTGGATAGATGCATGGCTTTGCTTCCTCATTTCAGAGCTTCAGCTTAGCTGCCCTCTTGATGACTGGTGAAGGAATAGTCAATTAACAGCATGAGAGGCGGAGGAAGCACAGATCCACAGAATGAATAAAGAAGCAGGGAGATCTTTGCACTGCAGGTCCTCAGGTACAGTTTCCTCTCCAGAAAGGAGATCATCGAGCAGCACGGCATTATCAAATCTCACTGCAAATCTGGTGAGAATAGCAGCAGTGCCTTAGATAATCTCACAATGCAGAAGTATCTAGGCACAAGAAGAGCTGTGCTATTTTTCAGAAGGAATTCAAGACAAAAGGTACATTTTACAGGATACTCCTTAGGCACAATTAACATTTTAATCTTTTCCCATTAAGATACCAAGTCTTAAATTTTGGAGTTTAATTAATACGATAATTTAATCTAATTTAAAGAATATCTATTCATGTAGAACAGTTATCTTTTATATCTTTTAAATGTTGCCCCACCCTTTCCCTAAGACTTCCGTTTACCTGAGATCTTTGCTGCGTGGCTACTGGGAACAACGCAATCCCTCCTCCAAATGTCTCCCCACCATGCTCTGTCATGGCCCTGGGGTCAACAGCCTTGCCATTTGAATTAACTGAGGCGTTTCCATGCTGGTGTGGCATGTGGGCAAGTACGTTTAAGACTTGATGGGTGCTTTCAAATATATATCCTGGAAAGAAATCTATGTTTTGCGTTCTTTTTGGTCCACTCTAAGGTTGTCCAATTAATATCTGTTTTAAAAAAACACAGGTTCTTTCTAATTCTTTAGCAAGCTGTAGGGTGACAGAGGGCCAGCACTACTGAATTCAAAGATCCAAACACTTAGAGAACTGGCAAACGGGGCATAGGCTCTATGAACAACAGTTACATTGTTTTTTTTTCTATTGTCTACAAGGCATGAAATAAAACACCAGTCCATGTTCAAAGCATAACAGACTTCTTCCCAGACATTCCATTTGTACATCATTTTCCAAGAATTTTCCCTCTAAGACAATAAAACTTGTGATTACATTACGTATAGTCGATGTCAGCCAAATAGCCTTAAGTACAGCGTAAGTGGGATGTTTTTTCATCCTCCGGTTCCCGGGGGAAAGAAAGAGATCCACTTTAATACGGAGACGCAGCTGGTGTATCTTCACCAGTGGAGACGAGCGATGTAAGCTGTAGAACTTGATATTGTTTAATATTTGCATTAGACTTAATGATCTGTTATATGACTTGGTATTGATTTGCTTGCAAAGTTGTGGCCTTCAGGTTGATCCAAAAACAAAACAGGGACAAAATGTAGAGAATTCCCTAAGGAAGGTCTGCTGCTTCTAAACATTGATAATGTATTGTAGCTGCCTTGGTTCCTTTTTATTATGTAGGATATCGATTCTTGTGTGTGTCAGCTAAGTTGTGTCCTCTAGTATGTATCCCTAATTTGTCCTTAAAGCTTTTTCAGGGGCTCTCTGTCCCCCACCCCTACCTAATGAATAGCTGGCATAGGAAAAAAATTATTACCTAAATGTTCTTCTACACTCCTAAATTTGTGGTCACGTGACATACCTAATCTGAGTCTTCTCTCTGTTTGCAAGTAATGTGTCCTTCTTCGCGGGTCCATGTCAATGCTTGCATGACATTGACACTTCCTGTTAGCTGTCCAGTAGTGGGGTCCGGTTAGGTTTCAGAAGTAGAGTTTCTGTGATGAAAAACAAACACGAAAGGACAGCTCCCTCTCCTTATGAAGTAGGTTTATTTCAATAAACAGGAATAAATGGTTGGAAATACTTACAAGTTGCTCATATGCATGTATCTCACAGTTCAAAGCATGCATGGCATAGGGATGGCCCAAAACTCAATGTGCCAGACCAGCCAGCTGCTACCACTAATGTCTAATGCATTTCTGGAGTGTACCCCCTTCCTCATAGTACCCCACCCCAGTACTTCCTCCACTCAAGGAAGGGGGTACACTCCAGAAATGCGTTAATTCTTAGCAGTAGCAGCCGGGTGTTCTGGCACATGGAGTTTTTGTATGGTAAGGTATGCCCTAGAAACGGGTCAGTTCTTAGGAGTAGCAGCTGGCTGGTCCAGTGCATGGAGTTTTATAGACAAATATGAGACCGCGCTTGGATATCTGCAACAAATACTAGTGACGGCAAGGTGCAATACCATAAAAATTTGTGTGTTCACTCTCCCAAAAATATATATACCTCCTGTATTGCGCTATGCCTATATTTGTTAAAACACATATAAAAGCAATCTGTGCAAAATCAATAACGAATAAATGTAAAATATTCTGTGTATTCACAAATGCATGCAATAAAAATGTATGTATAAGTTCAAAAAGTGTCAAGTCCCATGTGTTATAATTGCAACACCCACATTTTCTGCGAAGGTTCTCATTCATCCAGGTCATGGTATATATGTAAAAAAATAAGGCAACTGGACTTGCTGTATTTTTTCTTGAAGAGGTTTAATTGGTCATCTGACCAGCTTTCTCAATTCAGAACGACTTGTTCAAATAATTATCTGGGAATAAATATGGCGAATGTTGCTCCAATCCACATAATCTGTTAATCGCGACCAGGTGTTGATTGCATTATGGAGAAGCCAAGCTTGGATAGAGGGGGGGGGGGGTACAATGCTGCCACATGCAATGCTGTTTTAAGACCTCTCTCTGGGCAGGTTAATAACACCTCCTAGACTCCAACTATGCAAATGCAATCAACACCTGGTTGCGATGAACAGATTATGTGGATTGGAGCAACATTCACCATATTTATTCCCAGATAATTTTTTTGTACAAGTCATTCTGAATTGAGAAAGCTGGTTGGATGTCCAGTGAAATGTCTTCAAGAAAAATACAGCAAGTCCAGTTGCCTTGACTTATTTTTTTACAGACGCAGTGTCATTAGTCCAATAGATTTAATTAAATTGTGTGATGAATGCTCGATCTCAGGTGACACCGTGCTCCTTATTGCTTTCAAATGCACTCACCAGATATCTATTCAGAAAGCGTTTTGGTCATATAAAACACAGAGATTCTTTCCATATTCCTTCTTCCACAAAATGTATAGGATAACTCCAATCTCCTCTCCTTCCTTAATATATCCGCTCTGTTCCAAATTAACCGCAAGAAATGCACCTCAATCTACAAGTACTCTCCATCTCTTCCTTCACTTAGATACACTCCCTGTGTATAGCTCAAACAAAAGGATTAAAATCTCTCATTGTGCAGCATCTCAAAAGACTTTTTATTAAAAAATGAATAAAAAACATCCACAAACAACGTAGTAAAAACAGCGTGTCTATCTCCTCGTGGCAGCATGTATTTAAGAGGAAACGATTGTGTGCTCCGCTCCGATGCGTTTTGTCATTTGACTTCCTCAAGGGGTTTGTAAAGCATTCCAAACCCGTTGAGAAAATCGAATGATCAGGGCGGAGCATACGGTCGTTTCCTGTTGAATACATGTTGCCACAAAGAGATAGACAAGCTGTTTTTACAGCCTTATTTGTAAGTGTACTTTCTATTAATTAAAAAAAAAAAAGAAGTTTTTTTCTAGACTTTATTCTTAAGGAATATATTTATTTTATGTAATATTCTTTATTGGTTTTGCACAGATTGCTTTTATATATTGTGGCAGTGCGTGGCAATGCCACATAGTATGCTGGCAACACAGTCACCCAGGACTCTTAGCCAGAGGGGCTGAGAGGTTTCAAAAAATAAAAAAATTTGCAGGGAAGAAGCTGGCCTTTTTCGATTTCGTCCGGTTTTTCTGGATTGTAACTGGGATCTGGAGCTCTGGAGATTTCTTAGTGTTCCGGGTGTTGCCCAGCCCAGAGCTCAGAGGAGAGTTGGTGTGGTGTGTGCTGGCAGCACACGAGGGTCAAACCAAGCCAGTAGTGTGTGGGTGTGGAGGAGGCACACGGCCACAAGCAGACTCGCTGTGCATGCTGGACGCATGTGGAACAGCCAGGTGAGGCTGGGGATAGTCGGTGACCCAAGGGACCTGGTGTACACACTGCTTAGAGAGCAGTGTGAGTGCTCACGAGGGGTGAGCAGTGTGAGTATAACACAGAGGTGTGCTAAAGACTGTATATGCTGAGGAAAAGCAGATTATTATAAGAAGCACATGAACTGTTCTGTTTCATTTATGTTGAAGAGGAATAAAGACTGTCCTGTTTATGATCAATTTGGCTTCAAGACTGGTCGTTAAGCGCTCACCATTGGGCTATATTCCCCAAACATCACAATATTTTTAACAAATACAGGCATACCACAATACAGGAGGTATTAGTGCATGGAGTTAATTAGCTTTTAGTGCTCTTGTTTTTCATGTGTTGGAAGGTTTCCCTGTTAGATGTGGTCAGCTGCTTCCCTCAAGGAAGACTACTGTTATGAAGAAGATTACACTTTATATTTCACCACTAGTGCTGCTTATTGTGTTTACATGTTTCTGTTTGTTGTTTATGTGATAACATTAACACAAGGGAACCATTGGGGACTGGCTGGGGTGGGTATATCTGCATTTCTTCAGTGCTGAGCTAATGGTCATCTTGCATTTGGAAACAGTGTGAGTGAGGGGCCCAGATGGCGACTTATTTGAGTAAAACTTCTCCAATGGTTAAAAAGAAAAAAAACCCCATAAACATTATTCTCCTCTGAGCATACCAATGGGCTGATTCCCTTTTTGTACTCTAATTTTTTGCTTGAATTGGTGACTCAGTGTCCGTTGCCCTGCAGAAAAGGCTCGGAGAGTGATTTGGGTCCTATTTCTGATGATATTTGGAATGATGTTCCGGAAAACGTTACAGCCCAGTGTTCAGTTCGAATGCGAACTTTCGAACATGGGAAAAGTTTGTATTCGAACTCAAACTCAATGCAAGTCTATGTGGCTAGAACTTTGAAAATCAAATGTCCCCTTTTTGAAGCCTTATATGCAAGTTATTGGCCATAAAAGGGTGTATGGGGGTTCAGATACTGCCCTGGGGAACAGGAATCAGTGAAAGAAAAACTTAAAAAAAAAAAAACATTTTTAAAGGAGCAGTGATTTTAACATCACTTAAAGGGTAACAACAGGAATGAAAAATCCCTTTAAAAATCATGCCTAGGGGGTCCCTTTAACCTGCCTGTAAAGGGGCACATCTGTACAATGTATAGAACCTGCTACAGCAAAAATGAAATTTCTAAAGAAAAAAAAATTGTGTTTTTTTTTTAAAGCGTGTGGTGCCCCCTCCCAAACAATACCAGGCCCATTAGGTCTGGTAGGAATGTTAGGAGGGACCCCATAAAAAAGATGTGGGGTTCCCCCCAAATGTCACACCAGACCCCTGAGGTCTGGCTGGTAGGAATATTTAAGAGGGACCCCATGTAAAAAAAAAGTGTGTGGGGTTCCCCTTTAAAGCAATCCAAGGCTGCCAAATCCTCTCAAACCTTTTATTGGAGTCCAAAAGTATACTAGTCAGTTTTTCATTGAGAAACAAAAAATCCATTCCACACTTAAAAGAGAACTATGGGGCTAGTGTTTTTTACCTATAGTTCTCTTAAGGGTAATGGGAGGACATATACTAGCGTCCTCCCGTGATCCATAGCTCAGTATATCGCCAGCTGCAGCTCGCGGTATACTGAGACCACCACAGCCGGGACGGATCCCGACAATGCTATCGAGATCCACCCAGCTGCGTGAATGACAGCTGGCTCTGCATATCTAGAGGCAGAGCCAGCTGTACCCACCCCCTCCCCATCCATTCCGTCAGTGCTGGGGGATCGGAGTGGGGGGGGAATCCCCGCAGGGAGCCATGACTGACAGTCACAACTCTCTCCAGGGAGATGATCGAGATGTGAGTGAGCGATGGTATGTGTTCGCTCACTACCCGATCTATTGAGCCAACGTGTGACAGTTGCATTGTTACATGTCGGCTCGAACTATGAGGATGAGTGATTTTCACTCACCTCATAGTTCTCCTTTAACTGCCTTAAAACATACAAATTGCTTCTTCCATGCATAGGCAATAGTCTGTGTGGCGGCCAACTTAACATATGTCGCCAGCTTATGCTGTGATTTAGTGATGGATGGAGGTTTGATGTTGAGGTATGTAAATGGTCTCTTGGAACATTTGCAGAGAAAAGATCGCACAGTAAACAGAATACCTTGGACCAAAACCTAGTACACCAGGTATGAATGACATCTCCCCTCAAGGCACAACCACTATTGCATAGTTTGCATAGTTGACATCATGTAATCACATGATCGGGAACCACTGGGATCATAACAGGGATGGCAGCTGTCTAAATAAGAGAGATAGATTAACATCCTCTTAACATGGGGCACTGTGCAGGGGAACATTAAATGAGAACTATGAGGTGAGTGAAAATCACTCATCCTCATAGTTCTAGTTCGAGCCGACATGTGACAATGAAACAGTCACAAGTCGGCTCAATAGATCTTCCCGATCTATTGAGCCGACGTGTGACTGTCTCAATAGATCTTCCCGATCTATTGAGCCGACGTGTGACTGTTTCATTGTCACATGTCGGCTCGAACTAGAACTATGAGGATGAGTGATTTTCACTCACCTCATAGTTACAATTGAGCAAACACATACTGTCGCTCGCTCACTTCGCGATCATCTCCCCGCAGAGAGCAGTGACTGCCAGTCACTGCTCCCCACAGGGATTCCCCCCACCCCGCACCGATCCTCCAGCGCTGACTGTAGGAACGGATGGGGAGGGGGCGGACACAGCTGGCTCTGTCTCTCGATAGGCAGAGCCCGCTGTCACTCACGTAGCTGGGTGGATCTCAACAGTATTGTCGGGATTTGTCCTGGCTGCGACGGTCTCAGTATACTGCGAGTTGTAGCTTGCTATATACTGAGGTTTGGGTCACGGGAGGAGGTTAGTACATGCCCTCCTAAAGAGAAATATGGGGAAAAACACTTACCCCATAGCTCTCTTTTAATCTACCGATTGTGCACAGGAAGGGGATAATGCTATGCCACCACCATAAATAATAACGGCGACAGAAAAAGCAATATGGCTTTAATTTTCCTTTTTTTCACACACCATTGTACCATGCAACGGATTTGTGACCTCTAACTGTCTCCTTGCGTTAAGCATATTATCACAAGTTAATGTTTATTCTCTGAGATGATAGTAATTACATGTCTTAATTATGGTATCACTTTACAATATCAACAAAGAGCAGCTATTTTGCTTGAGTGACAGCTCTGGACAATATTCGAGACTATTCCCCGGAGTAAAAGCTTCTTCCTGCTCATTAAAGAGACAACATGATTTTGCAGCATTTCCATTAGTCTCAAAGTTGCCCTGTCACACAGCTTATAAAAATTAGCAACATATATTCTGTTCTAGAAATGACAATATTCCTGATTTAATAAACCATATATTATCCTAAAAACTTATTCACATCCTTGCTAGGGGTGGGTAGAGTGATTTTGGCCAAAGTGATATTTCGCCGAAATGAAAGCTCTCAATTTCGCTAATTGAGTGGCTTAGGCAAATACGTTGTATCTATTCTTCTACTTTTTTCATTTTCTATAGGGGGTTATTCACTAAAGAGGCAAAGGATTTAGCCGAATGTTTGGCTAATCCTTCGGTTCGCTTCAGCTGCAGGAACCCATCGGTTCAACTGAAACCAAAGGGCTGCTGTACACGCTATTCACAATAGCCTGTATAGCAGCCAAAGCACACAGCTGAAGCACACAGCCGAGCTGCATGCATATGCTTCGGTTTAGCAGAGGCGACGACACAGGCGCAGCAGGGGGTACGGTCCTCCAAAGCGAACCAATTCCTTGCAAAGTGGTAAAAATGTAATCGTAAATCATAGATGAAAGGTCCCCCTTTCAATTCATACCAGACCCTTTAGGTCTGGTAGGAATGTTAGGTGGACCCCCGATGTGAAAAAAAATTGTAGGGTTCCCCTACAAATTCATACCAGACCCTTTAGGTCTGGTAGGAATTTTAAGAGGGACCCCATGCCAAAAAAAGGGAAAAAAACATGGGGACCCCCCTAAAATTATAAACCAGACCCTTATGCCCTCGGAATCACATGCCCTGATATACAGATTACAATAGGTGTGTGTGAAATACTTTTTAGGTAATTATTTTCAGATAAATGTAACAATAATTACTCAAAATTTGTATTTCATGAAAATGATTTCTAGTTTCCCTTTAAGGTAACACAGCATTATGTGAAATAATTCTGCATTGTTCCAAATGAAGTGGAGCTCCTTAAATATTCCTCTCTCTCTGTTGACTCTTCACATCAATCTATTAGGGACATATTTTTTGCAGATCTCTTGTTTCTATGGAGACAACACATCAACAAAAATGTTCTCATTAACGTGGTTCAGCCAAGACCAAAAGACAAAATACCACAATATGCTAATGCCGGCATTCACCAACTGACTCATTTTTTTTTTAAAGAGGAACGATCAGTATACTGTATATGTTTATCTTTATTCTAATAATGTGCTATATGCAGATCTACGAATATATTGATATATGCTTGCTAAAAACTGATACATAAAGACCAGGTAAGGCTTCCCAAAATGACATTCCAAAGCTGTGTATTCCGTTCTCTAGATAACAGTCATACAAACTCTGTCAACTCTGTGTGTCTTTTTCTCTCTTTTTTTCTAGTTTCTCTTTCTCAACTTTTATCTCCCTCAAACATCCTACACTCTGTTCCCATCTCTTCTCGCCTTTCTCAATCTCTCCATCTCCCTTTCCCTATTTCTTCTCTTATCTCTCTTCTTTACCTTATTTCTCACTCCATGCTTTAACTCTCTCTCTCTTCCCCACTCTTACCTTCTCTTTCTCCTTCTCTGTCATTCTTTTTTCTTTCTCCACTCTATCAGTATCTTTCCCTTTCCGTCTCCACTCTCTACCTATATTTTTTCATTTTTTTCTGTCTTCTTCACCCTCTATTTATCCACCATTGCTGTCTCTCTCCTTCTCTCTTTCCTCAGTTTTCTCCGTCTCCCTCCCTCTCTCTTTCTCCACTCCCTTAATCTCTCTCTTCCTCTCTTTCTTCACTCCTTATGCCTTCCTCTCTTTCTTCACTCCTTATATGTTCCCCTGCACAGTGCCCCATGTTAAGGGGATGTTTCATGAAAATGATTTCTAGTTTCCCTTTAAGGTAACACAGCATTATGTGAAATAATTCTGCATTGTTCCAAATGAAGTGGAGCTCCTTAAATATTCCTCTCTCTCTGTTGACTCTTCACATCAATCTATTAGGGACATATTTTTTGCAGATCTCTTGTTTCTATGGAGACAACACATCAACAAAAATGTTCTCATTAACGTGGTTCAGCCAAGACCAAAAGACAAAATACCACAATATGCTAATGCCGGCATTCACCAACTGACTCATTTTTTTTTTAAAGAGGAACGATCAGTATACTGTATATGTTTATCTTTATTCTAATAATGTGCTATATGCAGATCTACGAATATATTGATATATGCTTGCTAAAAACTGATACATAAAGACCAGGTAAGGCTTCCCAAAATGACATTCCAAAGCTGTGTATTCCGTTCTCTAGATAACAGTCATACAAACTCTGTCAACTCTGTGTGTCTTTTTCTCTCTTTTTTTCTAGTTTCTCTTTCTCAACTTTTATCTCCCTCAAACATCCTACACTCTGTTCCCATCTCTTCTCGCCTTTCTCAATCTCTCCATCTCCCTTTCCCTATTTCTTCTCTTATCTCTCTTCTTTACCTTATTTCTCACTCCATGCTTTAACTCTCTCTCTCTTCCCCACTCTTACCTTCTCTTTCTCCTTCTCTGTCATTCTTTTTTCTTTCTCCACTCTATCAGTATCTTTCCCTTTCCGTCTCCACTCTCTACCTATATTTTTTCATTTTTTTCTGTCTTCTTCACCCTCTATTTATCCACCATTGCTGTCTCTCTCCTTCTCTCTTTCCTCAGTTTTCTCCGTCTCCCTCCCTCTCTCTTTCTCCACTCCCTTAATCTCTCTCTTCCTCTCTTTCTTCACTCCTTATGCCTTCCTCTCTTTCTTCACTCCTTATATGTTCCCCTGCACAGTGCCCCATGTTAAGGGGATGTTAATCTACCTCTCTTATTTAGACATAAAAAACATAGTTCTCCTTTAAAAAAGTGGATTGGGTGATATATAATAAGTTCTGACTGTATAACACTTGGAAGAATCAATTCCCAATTATTGGCATGTGTAACGAGCCCCTGCTCGCTCGGTTCCACTCTCCCGGTACTCCTCAGATTTCAGACCGCAGCGTCTGATTTCCCGGTCGTCCGATGCTCCGGGATTCGAACTACAGCTATGTGCTGTTTGAATCCAGTTGTGATAGCTCAGAACAAACACCAGGCAGGCTGTATGTAACTTCAAACACGAATCTGCTTTATTGGATGCACACAACACACTTTTATACACAACAGTTTGAACACCCCGCCCAAACCAACACCTTTCTATTGGTCATGCAAATGAAGACTTGAAACAGAGTCAGCAGGGATTGGTCCGATAGCTTGAATGGGAGGGCTGAACAATGCCTTCCTTCCAGACCATGGAGCCGTTTGGAGTGGGTTAGCCTTAAGACAAACTGTGAACAATGAAACAAACACAGAGTGATTCAAACATAAGACAGGGTGGAGGACCCACCACTGTGTAATAGAATCAAGGAAACATGGTTCAGTATTCCAAGGACCATGACAATACCCCCCCTGGGAAACAGTCCAACAGCCACAGTGGGACCCCGAACAGGTGAACTAGAGGATGTTGGAAAAGTAGTCTTAAGGTTCCAGGTCCGTCTGCCGCGATAATCCATTGTCATTAACATTGGGTTTCCAGAGCCGGTATTGAATTGTGAAATTGGACGGCTGTAGGGCCAGGCTCCCCCGCAGCAGCTGTCCATGGGCCCCAGACACCCAGTTCAACCCACAAGGGGGGTCTCATATAGTCCCAGGTCCATAGTCGCTAGGAAGGAGGCTAGCCCTCAGGCTCCTCCAGCAGCCCCAGTGACGGTTCAGTCCGTCACAGCATGTATTAGTTCTTCCACTGTCACTATCTTTTCTTGCTGCTAATAGCAATGATACTTTCCCTCCCTTCCCTACTTCCTTATTTCAGAGGGGTATTTCAGAGGCAGCCTGCTCCATTTAGCAGCCACTGCTGACCCCTCAACATCAACTGCACCAGTCCACCCCACCCGACATAATACAGTTAGACCAGGCTGCAGTTCATTTGGCCACAGCAGCCTTTCTTTTATTAAATATCAAAAATATATAAATAACAATGAACAATAACACAACCATAACAATGGACAATAACACAACCATAAAAAACTATGTTTTTCAGGTCCTTGAAGGCCCATAATAACAAACCCGATACCCTGTGTGTAGCATCAATTGCCTATATAAGGCCCCCAGTTGAAATACACTGCTTCAGGGACAATATCTATTCACTGCAGACATAGTCACAACCAGTTGACCACCTAGAGGACACCACACCTAAGAAGGGTCCCCAACCATATTCCCATAAAAAAACAGCTAGAAAACGGTCTTCAAAGACCCCCTGCCATGACGAACACCAGACAATCCAAGGCGAACCATAGAGCGTCTCAGAGGGAAGCTTTTATAACATCAGCAGCTCTCTAACTGTATTCTTCCTTCATCTTTCCACAGACCACCATTTTGGAGTCCCTCCCAAAAAAACATTGTCACCCAATCAGGTAAGTGACCACCACTTCTGAACTGTTCATTAACTGATTAGTTTAATTCTCTGCAGGCCTTAGGCACATTTCTCTGCTTTTTAATCCATGACTGTCTTTTCCCATGTCCTTCACTCCCAGCTTCCTTCCTTGCTTACTGCCTTCCTTCTTTGCTTCCTTCCTTCTTTGCTTCCTTCCTTCATTGCTTCCTTCCTTGCTTCCTTCCTTCTTTGCTTCCTTCATTCTTTTCTTCCTCCCTTCTTTACTTCCTTCTTCGCTTCCTTCCTTCCCCTCTCCTTTCATTCCATCCTTCCTTTCCATTTTCTGTTCATTCCTATCTTGTATCCTCCTCCTCCCTTCTTCTCTCTTTCAGATTAAGCTGGCTCTAACCCCTAGCAGCCCATAAGCATATCCTTTTCATGTTCTGATCTGCTCTCTGGAATACAAAAAAACTGATTGCTTGCCATAAACAGCTCGCACAATTTTTTTTTTTTCTTTTAGACACTTTCACAAGGTCCCATTTAACCGGAGGAAGCCTGCAAATCAATTCATTGAAAAGTTAAATCTATGCCTGTGAGTCAAAAGCTCTGCAATGTTTAACTTTTTCAAGTGCTACTTTGCTGAATATGACTAATTGAACTAATGGAAATTGGGAAGTATTCATGCTATGTATTTTTCATACAGAGGCACAAAATGAACCAGCATAAATCCCACAGGATTCCTCCTATTATTACTCTTTTTAAGCATTGCTTAGTTCACATGTTTTATGTTAGGTAGCCGCTGCAAACGTCATTGTGCATGTGGGTCTTTAGATGAAAGAATGGCATGTGCCAAGAAAAGACCACCAATGGAAGTGCCAATTCCATAGCAGGATATAAATTGTCAAATTGATGACAAAAATGTTTAACTTTTGTAACTATTTGCCTTACCAGCTTGTAATTTTTGGCAGCCCAACAAATTATTTTGAAACAACAGCTATAGGGTAATGCCCTATATTAAAGCTACTTCACATGCATCCAGCATTTAGCCCAGAATACCTGATTGGCTGCATGTTTCTTCTCACTTCCCGATCAATAGAGCCAACCTGTGACAGCTTCTTTGTTACAGGTCGGCTCTAACTATGAGGATGAGTGGAAATCACTTACCTCCTAGTTCTCCTTTTAAGCATGTCCAAAACGTTTTAAGGTTGATACTTTTTTTTTTGCTATTTTCTGCATACCCGTACATTTCACAATCTTACGATCAAGTTGTCCCCGTTCACACCTCGGCCTAGAAGCAAAAAGCATTACTGAAAAATATATTGTTAGTAGAGCCAGCCATCGTTCTGCTTGACCCGTACCACACTCCCGTTGACCACCACTGGTGCCACTCCACTTGGCTGCTAGACCTCCTGCCCTGACCTTTGATTTGGATAATGTGTTACTCTTTCTGCGTCTTCTTAGCTTCCTCCACATCAGGTGTATGTTGATCTGATGGACCTACATCCAGGTTCCCCTCCACCCAAAGGGGCAGTTGCTCTCCTTTCGAATAAAAAAACAATTCAGTACTTCTACCATTTTAAAGAGACAAAGGACTGTGACATGTGCATGCTTTATAGAGATGTACTGCATATTATATATTTTTTATTTTGCCCAGGCATACACTTTAGGTTCGCTAAGGAAAACTCAGCAGTTTCACAGGACTACTGGAAAATTGTTCTGCATATCTGATATATGCAAAATTTGAAGTTTTTGTAAATATATACAGTGATAGGTTTGAATAAACCTAAATATTGCAAACCAACATCCCAATTGTGAAGCGCGGTGGAGGGAGTATGACGGTTCATGGCTACTTTGATGCCTCAGGAAATGGTTAGTCTTCATTTGTAAATGTTTCCGCACAGCGTTAGGGTGTCTTTAAAATAAAAATGAAAAATGAAAAGACAAATCGGACATGCTTTGGAAAATAAATCCTTGGCAAGGTTGAATTTTTTTTTACATTTTAGCAAAGTAAAAGTTATTTCTGTTGTGGTTAGTGTTGTGAAGATTGTTGGGTTTATCATTTGTTGCATGCAGACTGTTTACTCCCAACAAAAAAAGGATAAAAACTAAAGGTGACCAGGCGTTATTAAACAAAGCATTACTCATCTACGTCTCATTGTCAGTGACATTTATCTGCTCGCCAGTTAATTTGCGAACATATTTTGCACTTCTCTAAATTGTTTGGAATAGAGTGTGGGGCTGAGTTTGATTGATGACTGATGGATACAAACTTGAGAAATTTTCCTTGCTTGACCACGCAATATTAATTGCAAACAAAGCACAGCTATTATGCAGCATGATCTTGAAAGAAACTCCATCTTAATTCTATGATAAACAGTCACCTTTTAAATTATTTGCTTTGTAATGTGCTCTTGCTCTTTGCAATGTGGTAGCTGTAGACATAGCTGTGTCTGCGGAGTGCCACCAGGAGAAACATATTTAGACACTGCTGCATTCCTTAGACATGGTTCTATTTTATGTGTTTACATACAAAGATAAACTTAAAACGAAATGCCACCCATTACATCAGAGTCCTCCTTTACACCCTTAGGACTCAGATGTAAAGGGGATCTCTGGGAATGCTAATATAACGGGGGGTTGTATGGACTCTGATGTATGGGGGGACTCTGGGGCACTGAGTCCCCAGAGTCACCTCTTACTTCAGAGTTTTCCTTCACATTCGAGTCCTTAGGACTCAGATGTAAAGGGGGTCTCTGGGGATGCTAATATTAGGGGGGGACTCTATGGACTCTGATGTAAGGGGGGACTCTGGGGCACTGAGTCCTCAGAGTCCCCTCTTACATCAGAGTCCCGCTTTACATCAGAGTCCTTAGGAATCAGATGTAAAGGGGGTCTCTCTGGATGCTGATATAAGGGTGGACCCTGGAGACTTTGATGTAAGTGGGAACTCTGGGGACTCTGATGCAAGAGGGACTTAAATGTACAGGGGGCTCTGGGCACATCCCCAGGGTTCCCCCTCTTAAGTCAGAGTCCCAGAGTCCCCCCTTACATCAAAGTCCAACCTAACATCCGAGACCTTAGGACTCGGATGTAAATGGGGACTCTGATGTAAGGGGGGACTCTGGGGATGCTGATTTAAGCGGGGAGTCTGATGTAAAGGGGGCTCTGGGGATGCTGATGTAAGGGGGAATTCTGGGGACTTTGATGCAAGTGGAAACTCTAATATAAGGAGGTCCCCCATTACATCAGAGTCCCTCCTTACATCAGAGATTTGGGGCTCTGGGCACTCTGATGAAAGGGGGTACTCGGGGGACTTTTTCTATTACAGATTTGAGGTGATATTTAGTAAGGTAAACTAAAATAGCGGTGTCAGATTTTGGAGGAGGGCACAATTTTAGTGCTTGCCATAAGAGCTATTTTATGTAGATACACCCCCAGCACTAGGAACTGATCTGTGTAAGACATTTGTGAACACATCCAAGGACTGCACAAGATTTACATGAGTAGAACAAAAAATATAGTAGCGCTACTACCCGCAATATTGGATGCTAAATTGCTTTTAAACAGCTTTTTAAGCAGTATATGAATTCATTAAATTGTGATACATGAAAAGCATATGGGTAGAACTGAGGAAGAGTGACTCACTGTTTGATGGACGTGGCGGGTCTCTGCTAATGAAGAATGGACGCAGTTGGCGGCTTCCAGTCACGATCGGCTCCTGTGACTGTAGCGCAGGGAGATTTGTAACTGGCTCTAGGTGGCATCGTGTGGCCATGTCTGAGAACGGGCTGACCAGATTTTCTATTTGTGCTTTTAGGTGCCGTAAGGAAACAGCTGGCCAGGCTGAGTCCTGTGGGCTGTGAATGTGAGAGGCAAGAGAAGCCGCTCTGTGGCGGTTCTGTCACTGTCAGCAAACAGTGAGTGGTGGATGAACTTGGCAGCGAGCATGGGGCTGGTCGGCAAAAACAGTCCGTCTTGCTGGGGGGTAGGGGGTTTCACACTGTAGTCGGCTACGTGTTTCGAGACTATGCCTCTTTTTCAAGCCCGTAGTAAGATAGCAAGAATAGGCGGGAGTTGGAGGGGTTTAAAAAATTATAGGTGGGTGGAGTTTAAAATCCTGTCGGGCTACTATTGGTGGACGTTTTTGGAAGGGGCAGGTCTAACCCCTTCCAAAAACCTATTGATAAGAACGGACTTTTATTCAAATGGCTGTTTAAAAACAGATGCTGTATGTTTGTATATAATGTAGTGTATGGGTTGCTCTGATTCTATTACTGCACTAATCTCGGGGAATACTATTGTGGGAATTGGTGGGAACAGGTGGGAAGTGCAAGAGGGTATCTATCTATACCTATGGTCTACATTGTAACTTTAAAAGGTCACAATGTTTGTATGTTTGAAATGTCGGCATAAAAAGTATAAAAAATTGATTAAAAATGAAACAATATGGGTGGGTAGGTGTTCAATCGCGAACACATGAAGAGCATGGATGTTCTTATGGTGTTTAGTGGTGAAGTGTCGGGACACTATGATCGACATCTCCTTTCTCGATAAATCTTCTATGTTCGCCAATTCTTTTACGTAAAGGACGCATAGTACGTCCAACATAGACCAAGCTGCAGGGGCATGTTAGGCCATATATCACATGATCGCGTGCGCAAGTGATAAATTGCCTGGTGTTAAAGACATTGTTGCGATGGTCACTAAATGTTGTCTGTCCATGTTGGATGAACTGACACGTGAGACACTTTGGTTTTTTACACCGAAAAGTCCCAACCTTATTGTCAAACAGAAAATGTTTTGGGCCTATTTTGGATTGTTTGGATAGTTTACTGGGCACAACTAAATTCTTAATGTTTTTGTTCTTCTTAAAATGAATGTATGGTCTAGGTGGTAAGAGAGGACTTAGTTTAGGATCTTTTAATAAGATATGCCAGTTGTTCTGGATAACCTTCTGGATGGATTTATGGCTGTTGTTAAATGTGGTGATGAACCTAACTTTGTTGTCCTCTCTCTGGCGGTTTTGGGTAAGGCTGGTTCTAGATACTGAGAGAATGCTTCCGTAATTAGATGTTCAGGATATTCTTTCTCTTTAAATTTATTTGAAAGAAGGAGACTGGAGGCAGTATAATCAGATTTGTCGGTACAATTCCTTTGGAGCCGACAGAACTGACTTTTAGGAATATTATCTTTCCATCGGGGGTGGTGGCAGCTATTATAATGTAGATATGAGTTTCCACCTGTGGGTTTTGTGTGATTTCTCGTGATAATATTGTTGTTTTTGGTGGTGAGCTCTAGATCGAGGAAAACCAATTCGGTGACGCTGACGCATGAGTGAAAAAAAGGCCCAGATTATTGTTATTACAGTGGGTTACAAATTCAAGCACGCTTTCTGGGGGACCATCCCAGATGATGACTATGTCATCTATGTATCTCCCATAGAAGACTAAATGTTTGGCATGTGAATTGTTTTTCCATATATGGGAGTCTTCCCAGAAGCCCATAGTAATATTTGCATAGCTTGGAGCGTAGTTGGCGCCCATAGCTGTCCCTTTGATTTGTAAGTAAAATTTGTCAAGAAAAGAGAAATAGTTATGATTGAGTGTAAATTCAGTACAGTTCATGATGAACTGTGCCTGAGTATGATTGATGGTAGAGTTGGAGAGGAAATACAGGAGGGCATTTAATCCTATTGTGCGTGGGATAGATGTATAGAGAGACCCAACAATATGTGGGATGTGTTCTAACATCAGGACCCTGCACTGTCCCATATTGCATGGGGGGGGGGGGCCCGGACCTAACTGGTGCCCGCACCTAACTGCCACTGGTCTGGTGCCTGGGTGTGCTGGGCCCCCCCAGGTTAAAGGCCCCGGTGCAGGTGCACCAGCCGCACCGGCGGTAGTTCCACCACTGCTGTCAAAAAAAGATGTCTGAAGATGGTTTTAGTGCTTCTGGAGATAAATGTAGATCAAGACATTGGAGAACTGTGATCCCAATGTGTTACACAAACTCTACCTTTGTTTCCTGGATTTCATCTCTGTAAAAAAAAAAAAATCTGTGTATTGCTTACCAGGCAGGGCCGAAGCTAGGGGGGGCAGGGGGAACATGTTCCATATTAAGAGGAATGCCACCAGCCGCGTAAGCAATCCACTAAGGATACTCCGATATTAAAATGCCCATAAGTACTCATACTCGTGAAAATGCTCCTATATTAAACGCTAACACCGATGCTTTCAATTTTTCAACTGAAGTGGCTGCCTGAGGTCCTGTGCTTGCTGGGGCCCTCAGCAGC